>NC_054467.1:248535099-248850099 GCF_017639515.1 Carcharodon carcharias | reverse complement strand
CATGGAAGGCCGCGATTCAAGCCTTTCATGAATGCAGCCCCTCTTTGCGACATGGGTCCTCCAGCTCCGATGGTACCCCTGCCTAGACACATGGCAGAGGGCAGCTCTGGCACTGGCTAAGGAGTGGGCGGATGCAAAATCGCCCTTAATTAGAACTTAACCATGCAAATGTGTGTCCACTTCTGTGGACCAGACAGTTGATCTGCTTCTCAGGACCAAGGTCTCAGGGTCTAGGATTGGATGCCGGTGGGTGGTGAGTAAGGAGTCTTAATTTTTTTTTAAATTTTTTTGTAAAAATCTGATTTTTTTTTTGTGGTTAGCATTTAACTGAAAGCTACAGTTTAAATTCTAAAGTTCCCAGCCTTAAGCCTGGTTTTAACAAGGTGTCCGTTGAGTGAGAAGTTGGGCTTAGTTAAGTAGAGAAGCAGCTGAAACCGGTTCCTCTGTCACTGTGTTAGCTTGCCTTTGTCATAGGAGCATATAGAGCCAGCCAACTTAGTGCGACTTATACTTGAGTACAACTTGGGATAGAGTGTTGGGTGATTAAGGGAGTCAGGGGAGGTAGGGAAAGAGGTGCTCCTTTGTTTTCGCTTTTGGCAATTTATAACGTCAAAGGAGCAGGGGCCTTGAAGAGCAAGGGCCCAAGGCTAGAGCAGAACCAAAAGCCGGTGCAAGGGGAGCAGCACCCTAGGTAAGGAGGTCTTGGTGAGTATTTCTACTGTCCAATCTTTAAAGTAAAAATTGTTTCTTCGTTTCAATTTAGTAGCGTTTAAAATATAAGATGTAAGGTCCCGGGTATAAATTTAAGCTTCCTTAAACTAGAGGAAGTAAAAGTAAAGGGCATAATTTAAGGATAAGTCATGGCAGGACAGCTCGTCCACGTGGAATGCTCCACCTACGTGATGCGGGAAGTCAGGGGCACTTCCAGTGTCCAGGGCGACCACATGAGCAGGAAGTGTCTCCAGTTGTAGCTACTTGAAATCCACGTTTTGTAGATGGGGCTGTGCCTGGAGTCATTGTGGAGCATCTGCAAGGATGAGATCTTCATGGATAGCACGTACAGTGAGGTGGTCATACCGCAGGTAAAGAGTGCACAGGCAGAAGGGGAATGGGTGACCGCCAGAGTAAAAGCAGGAGTCCCCTGGGTCCATCTCCCTCTCAAACAGATTTCCTGTTTTGGATGCTGCTGGGGGAGATGGTCTCTCAGGAGAGTGCCAAGAGCTAAGTCCGTGTCACCACGAGTGGGTCAGCTGCACAGTGGGGGAGAAAAAAGACTGGGAGAGCAACAGTGATGGAATCCCCTATCATAATGGGAACAAATAGATATTTCTGTAGCCATAGACATGGCACCAGGATGGTATGTTGCCTGCCTGGTGCCAGGGTCAAGAATGTCACTGAGCGGCTGCAGGACATTCTGAAGGGGGGGGGTCAACAGCCAGAGATCGTGAACCATATTGGTATCAACGACACAGGTGAAAAGAGGGTTGAGGACCTCAAAGGTAATAGTCTCAGGATTACACCCAGTACCACGTGGAAGTAGTGGATGTGTTGGTTGTCATCTTCCAAAATTCCGTAGATTCTGGAACAGTTCTGGCAGAGTTGAGGGTGGCAAATATAACCCCACAATTTAAGAAAGGAGGGAGGGGGAATTACAGACCGGTTAGCCTAACCTCAGTAGTATGGAAAAGGCTAGAGTCCATTATAAAGGGTGTGATAATGGAACGCTTAGAAAATATCAACAGGATTAGACAAAGTCAACATGGATTTATGAAAGGGAAATCATGGTTGACAAAGATACTGGAGTTTTTTGAGGATGTAACTAGCAGAATAGATAAGGAAGAACCAGTGGATGTTGTGTATTTGGATTTTCAGAAAGCTTTTGATAAAGTCCCACATAAGAGATTAATTTGCGAATTTAAAGCATATGGAATTGGGGGCAATATATTAACATGGATTGAGAATTGGTTAGCGGACAGGATACAGAGAGTAGGAATAAACGGGTGTTTTACTGAATAGCAGGCGGAGACTAGTGGGGTACCGCAGGGATCAGTGCTTGGGCCCAAGCTATTCACAATAGATGAGGGAACCAAATGTAATATTTCCAAGTTTGCTGATGACATGAAACTTGGTGGGAATCTGAATGATGAGGAGGATGTTAAGAGGCTTCACATTGATTTTGACAGGTTGAGTGAGTGGGCAAATACATGGTAGATGCTGTATAACATGGATAAGTGTGAATTATCCACTTCGGTAGGAAAAACAGAATGGCAGAGGATCATTTAAATGGTGTTAGATTGTGAAACATTGATGTACAAAGGGACCTGGGTGTCCTTGTACACCAATCACTGAAAGCAAGCATGCAGCTGCAGCAAGCAGTTGAGAAGGTAAAAGGCATGTTGGCCATTGCAAGAGGACTTGAGTACAGGAGCAAGGATGTTTTACTGCAGCTGCACAGGGCCTTGGTGAGACCACACCTGGAGTATTGTGCGCAGTTTTGGTCTCCTTACTTACAAAAGGACACACTTGCCATAGAGGGAGTTCAGTAAAGGTTCACCAGACTGATTCCTGGGATGGCAGGATTGTCATATCAGGAGAGATTAGGTTGGCTAGGCCTTTATTTACTGGAGTTTAGAAGAATGAGAGGGGATCTCATTGAAGTGTATAAAGTCCTGACTGGCTGCAGAGATGATGTTTCTTTTGGCTGGTGGGGTCCAGAGCAAGGGATCACAGTCTCACGATACAGGGTAGACCATTGAGGACTGAGGTGAGGAGAAACTTCTTCATTCAGAGGGTGGTGAACCTATGGAATTCCATACCACAGAAGGCTATGGAGGCTGAGTCACTGAGTATATTTTAAGAAGGAATAGATTTCTAGACCCTAAAGGCATCAAAGGGTACGGGGAGAGAGCGTGAGTACAGCATTGAATTAGAGGATCAGCCATGATCCTATTGAATGATGAAGCAGACTTGAAGGACCGAATGACCTACTCCTGCGCTTATATTCTATGTTTCTATATTTCATTGCGGGACAATTTTTTCAGTCACGGAATGTGAGTGTCATGGATAAGGCCAACATTTATTGCCCATCCTTAAATTGACCTTCAGATGTGATGATGAACCACCATCTTAATGTAATGTATTGTCCACAGTGCTGTTAGGAAGGAAATACCAGGATTTTGACCGAGCAACAGTGAAGGAACGATGATATATTTCCAAGTGAGGATGGTGCGTGACTTGGAAGGGAATTTTCAGGTGGTGGTGTTCCCATGTGTCTGCTGCCCTTGTCCTTCTAGATGATAGATTTCATGGTTTGGAAGATGCTATCAAAGGATTCTTGGTGAGCGCTGCAGTGCATCTTGTTATGGGTACACACTGTGCATCGGTGGTGGAGGAAGTAAATGTTTAAGGTGGTGGATGGGGTGCAGATCAAGTGGGCTGCTTTTTCTGGATAGTTCCAAGCTGCTTGGGTCATGTTGGAGCTGCACTCATCCAGGCAAGTGAAGGGTGTTCCATAACATTCCTGACTTGTACCTGGTAGATGGTGGACATGTTTTGCAGAGTCAGGAGGTGAGCTGTGCACTGCAGAATTCCTAGCTTCTGACGTGCTCTTGTAGGCACAGTATATGGTTGGTTCAGTACAGTTTCTGGCTAAAGATAACCCCGGGTTGCTGTGGGGGATTTAGAAATGGTAATGCCATTGAATGTCATGGGGAAATGGTTAGATCCCTCGTGTTGGTCATTGCCTGGCACTTGTGTGGCATGAATGTTACTTGCCACTTATCAGCCCAAGCCTGAATATTGTCCAGGTCTTAATGCATTTGGGCATGGACTGCTTCAGTATCTGAGGAGTTTATGAATGAACACTATGTGATCATTAACAAACATCTCCACTTCTAACCTTATGATGGAGAAATGGTCATTGTTGAAGGAGCTGAAGATGGTTGGACTGATGAACTCCCTCAATGGTGTCCTGGACCTGAGATGCTTCATGCAGTGAGTGGCTAAGTTCTTGAATGCGCTGCCCGAAATTATGGTGGAGACGGGTTCAGTTGAAGCATTCAAAAGGGAAGCAGACTGTTACCTGAATAGGAAGAATGTGCATGCTTATGGGAAGAAGGTGGGAGAATGTCGCCAGGTGAAATTGCTCATTCAGAGAGCCAGTGCAGATATAATGGGCTGAATGGCCTCCATCTGCGCTGTAACAATTCTGCTACTCTAAATTCTGTGATATGTCTGACCTCCAACAACCACAGCTATTTTCCTTTGTGCTCAGTATGACTCCAATCACCAGGGAATATTCCCCCTGATTCTCACTGGGGCCACTGCCATCAGAAACAGGTCCAAGGCAGAGATGATGTTAGGTGGATGCCGAGGTGGGCAGGTTAAAAGATCCACCTCCATTCCATGGGACATCATATCAGTTCTGGAGATGAATGTTCCCCTTACCCCACTACACAACACACTTTCACCCACCATAACCATATGCCTCCTCACCCCATCACATTCTCCATACCCACTTCATAACCCCCTCGCCTCCCTCAATCCCTACTACACTCTGTCTCCACAAACCTCCCACACCCATTCACATAATATCCACTAAGTGCAGAACTCATGAGTCTGGTAATAACATTGGGAAGTATTTGAGATGCTCATAAAGATAATGAAACAGTCATTCAAAACTGCTTGAAAAAGCATACTCCTATAATAAGATCATAAAACTATCACATTTAACAGTCTCACAGTTCCTTTGACAGCTGTATCAGCAACCTTGCTGAGCTGAATCCATCAGTGAATTTGGAACACAGCCAAGCATTAATATTGAGATTTAATTACACAGCTATGTCATCATAACCTCCAGAGCTGAATACATTAAAGCCTTTGAAGTCATTCAAAGAGCTCAACCACTTGTTCAAGCTTTGAAGTAGTCAAGCAGATGTCTAAGCTGAAATTCAATGAATGATTAAAGCACAGTTAAATTTGAATTTCAATATTGTTCAATGCAGAAAAGCACTTTATCCAATAGGTAAAGTACATGTGAAGACTTTTCCACTTTCACAATGCTGGTCATTTTAATAAACAAAGCTCTGCTATCAATCACTGTATAAAAAATATATCAGTATTGATACAGCATTTCATTATGACATATGAAGTGGGCAACACCTTTTGCAGTTGCAAGCCAAATGGTTCCCTACTCCAATCCAGGGATCCCAGTTCATGACATTGCTGAGATGGTGTGAACTATGTTGGCTTCAAAAGGCACCTCAACTCCATGAAAACTGCCTATCTTCGCAAGGGAGCCAGCAACGTTGGGGCGGCTGCATACAGGCTCAGGACCTGTTCCCTTATCCTGCCAGTGTGGGTTGTCCATGTCAAGGTGAGAAATTCCAGTCCCTGGATTCATGTCTATCAAATCCAGCCTGCCTCAATAATGTGCATCAGGACTAAACTCAGGCCAGTATGCTATCCCTTTGGCTCAGAGTAAAGCTATTGATTAGTATTTAATGATAATCAATGGTGATGTGCATCACCCAACAAGAAGTAATTTGAGAATTTTCAAGCTCCTTTCACTCAGTGAAGACAACAGAAATTTAGTATAGAAACACTTCATCCCATCACTGGAGGAGATGGTGGTGTCATTCGTAATGTCACTGGACTAGTAATACCGAGGCTCGGCTAATGTGTTGGCTTTAAAAGCAAAATATTGTGGATGCTAGAAATCTGAAATAAAAACAGAAAATGCTGGAAAAACTCAGCAGGCCTGACAGCATCTGTGCAGAGAGAAACAGAGTTAACGTCCATATGACTCTTCTTCAGATCTCTTGAAAATGTTTTGGGGTGTCGGTGCAGACTCGATGGGCCGAAGGGCCTCTTCTGCACTGTGTGATCCTGTGATTCTGTGACATGGGTTCAAATCCCATTACGGCAGATGGTAGAATTTAAAACTGAATTAATTAAATCTGGAACCGAAAGCTAATCTCAGTAATGGTGACTGTGAAAGTACTGCCGATCATCATAAAAATCTACGATTCACTCTTATCCTTCAAAGAAGGAAATCTGCCATCCTTACATGGTCTGGCCTACATGTGACTCCAGACCCATGGTAATGTGGTTGACTCTGCCTTCTAAAATGACCGAGCAAGCTGCTCAATTCAAGGGCAATTAAGGGTGGGCAATAAATGCTGGCCTTGCCAGTCATGCCCACTTCCCATCAAAGAATAAAGAAAAAAGAGCAATCTAATTGTGGATCTGATTACAGGTCCCAGGTTTGCCATGTTTGAATGTTCTGTGCTTGGGTGTGTCCGTCGGTGGGTATTTGGCTGGGTTTCATACTAAATTTTCATACTGCTTCCAGGAACTACCACTGAACCTCTTCACCTGAAAGTAACCTTCCAAGGTACAACCGCTTCAACATATTGCTCTGTGGTACTTCAACAGTGAAACTCTTGACCACAGAAATTTTCCCTCAAAGTGGAACTTCAACTTCCCCCAACAGCTTCTCCTTAATTACAACATTAAGTTGATAACAGCCACCAGGGCTACGATTAATGCAGTATGTCTGGGTTAAACAGTGGCTCAGAAATTGGCTCCATTGGGAGCAAAGCACCACTTACAAAATATGAAATCAGATACACCAATGCTCTTAACAAGGTCACCCTTAATTCTGCTACTAAACCACCCAATGAGATGGTCATTGCACTTCAATAAGAATAGACAAGCTCATCCTAATGGTGTCCATGAGCTGTTGATCTGTCCAGTGTCTTTTACTTGTTTCTCAATGTCTTGCCTTTTGTTGGGTCCATTTGAGCTGGTCCTCATCCAGAAATTTGGATCCCAAGAGGACCCTGACAACCATGTCCTTGTAGATATGGAAATGGTACCCACAAGGATCTCCAAGCCTGGGCCCTTGAAAACACCACTGACCACTTAGGCAAATTGCTGTCCTTGTCGCATACAAGTATACAGATTAGGAGTAGGAGTAGGCCGCTCGGTCGCTTGAGCCTGCTCCGCCATTTAATAAAATCATGGCTGATCTGTTTGTAACCTCAACCTACCCCCAATAACCTTTCACCCCTGAGGCTGATTGTGGAAATTATAAATACTTTGAAGCCATTGGCACTGGCTGACCTCCCAAGCCTTGCTAGTGTCACTTTGCTCGGGTTCTGCTATCTTTACCCCATGGCAAGGTAAATTTATTCAGTCAAATTTATTGTCAGTTTAATTTTTCAACTAAAAGAGATTTTAAATCATCATGAGAGCCTACGCCAGCCATGTTAGCGAAAAACTTGGTCCGGGATTTTCTGTGCCCGCTGGCGTCAGGCGTGTTTGGTGGCATGAGTGGACGATATGGCACAATGGGTTTCAAGATGGCGGGCTGCATTTCCCGCCATAGGATATCAGGAACCTCATTGTAATACATCTGCATATCATTATTAGGCCAGCCCGCCAGAATCATCTACCCAGCCCCCGCTGTGTCGTCCATTCACATCGGCAGGAAAGCATGCTGGGGCTTTTTACAACAGCATATGAGAGACGTGCACTTGGCAGGCTGCACTTTGAGGGGAACTTGGAGGTGAGCACACGGCAACGATGTTCAGCACTTGCCAGGTTGGACTTCAAGCTTGAGGGGCATGCTGGGATAGGAAAGGCAGGGTTACGAGTGCAGGTGCAGTGTCAAGGGCAGCCCTGTCATTGAGGCAACTTGTGTGGGGTGGTGGGGGGGGGCAAGGGCTGCCTTGCAATTGAGGCGACATGTGGGGAGGGAGCAGCAAGGACAGCCCTGCCATTGTATATAGCACACCCAAGCATTCGGGTTAGGAGGTAGGGTGGGCGAGGGAAGTGGCCACACATTAGGGAAACCTTTATAAAGTGACCATTGCTCTGCCGCTGAGACAGTTCAGGCACAGCCACATTGATATGATTGGGGGCTGGGCTTCTAGCTCATCTGCCCAGTCAAGCAACTCAGAGGCATCAAAATGCCACCAAGTGCTCCAGAGCTTTTCAATCCCAGGCACAGACTACAAACTGATGAGCATTTTAATGGACTACAGAACAGTTGGATGACTGCACATGGATAATCTTGCTAAAGCTGGCCATGCAGCAGTCACTGCTGGAGAGGCTCACAGCCCCTTGCAATGTCAGCATCCCAGTTTGGACCAGTCTCCCTGATGGTTCAAGCTAACAGTGCAGCCTTGCAGTCCAGTTTAGGAGAATGAGCTGAAAGCACAGCATGCAGTCCAATGGGTAAAGCTGCTGCCAATCAGTTGGGTGGAGCGGGGCAGAGGTGGGTGGGGTTTCGGGCAGCACTGCAACGCACTCATTTCTGGCCATCCAAGCGGTGGCCTGCACTCTTCCGGAAGCGTTAAGTAGCCTTCACACTTAACCAGGACAGGTTCTTAGTATAAAAACAAAAAACTGCAGATGCTGGAAATCCAAAACAAAAACAGAATTACCTGGAAAAACTCAGCAGGTCTGGCAGCATCGGCGGAGAAGAAAAGAGTTGATGTTTCAAGTCCTCATGACCCTTCTTAGTATACCCATGCTAATCATGTGTTCTCTGTTTCATCCTGCAGGAGGAGTACATCGGGAGCACGGAGCCTGATGAACTAGCTGTATGCCTGATGACCTACAGAGAATGAAGACGACGGAGGAGAGAGCGATTGACACTCCTGGCTACACAGAGGCAGGAGCAGCAACCTCAGGAAGAGAGGCTGAGGCTCCCACACACACCACTGAAGGGCCACAATGAGCCATCACTGGTCAGTGCCTACCGACACCCAGGGTCTACAGACGCTGCCTTTCATTCCTAAAGATGACCGAGGATCCGTGTTGCCAAAGACTGTGTATATCTAGGGAACTGGTTGGTCACATCTGCCACTTGCTGCAGGATTTGGTGCCATGGGCACATGGAGGCCTTGAAAGTGACTGTGGTGCTCAATTTCTATGCCAGTGGCTCCTTTCAGGGCTCCACAGGTGAACTCTGTGGGATCTCAAGTCTCCACCCACAAATGTATCCATGAGGTCATGGATACCATCTTTGCATGGGCACACAACTTTGTGCATTTCGCCTGGTACCAGGACAGCCAGGATGGAAGACTGATTGGATTCACCCAGATCTCGGGTTTCCCACAGGTGCAGGGTGCAATCGACTGCACTCATGTTGTGCTCAGATCTCCATCACAACATGCGGTCAACTATATTAACCACAAGTGGCTCGACTTGCTGAATGTGCAGTTGGTGTGAGACTCAACCATTCTTTCAGACAGTGAGTTCCAGAATCCCATTACCCTCTGGGTGAAAAACTTTCTCCTCAACTCCCCTCTTACCTTAAATCTATGCCCCCTGGTTTTTGAGCCCTCCACTAATGGAAAAAGTGCTTTCATATCCATTCTATCTATGCCCTTCATAATCTTATATACCTCTTTCAGGTCCCCTCTCAACCTTCGCTGCTCCAAGGAAAACAACCCTAGCCTATCCAATCTTTCCTCATAGCCCAGACCATCCAGCCCAGGCAGCATCCTGGTAAATCCCCTCTGCACCCTCTCCAATGCAATCACATCCTTCCTTTAATGTGATGACCGGAACTGCACACAGTGGTCCAGTTGTGGCCTAACCAGCGATTTATACAGTTCCAGCATAACCTCTCTGCTCTTGTATTCTATGCCTCGGCTAATAAAGGCAGGTATCCGATATGCCTTCTTAACCACCTTATCTACCTGCCCTGCTACCTTCAGGGATCTATGGATATACACACCAAGGTCCCTCTAATCTTCAGTACTTTCTGGGGTCCTACCATTCATAGTGTAACCCCTTGCCTTGTTAGCCCTCCCCAAGTGCATTACCTCACACTTTTCCAGGTTGAATTCCATTTGCCACTGCTCCGCCCACCTGACCAGTCCATTGATATCCTCCTGCCGTTTACAGCTATCCTCCTCACTATTTACCACCCTACCAATTTTCGTGTCATCCGTGAACTTCTTGATCATCTCCCCTACATTTAAGTCCAAATCATTCATGTACATCACAAACAGCAAGGGCCCCAGCACCGAGCCCTGCGGAACCCCACTGAAAACAGTCTTCCAGTCACCGAAACATCCTTCTACTATCAGCCTCTGCTTCCTGCCTCTCAGCCAACTTTGGATCCAATGTCCAACTTTGCCTTGGATCCTTTGCCTTTGATATGCAGTGAGGACATTCCATAGATCTTCACATAGCCCCTGAGAATGCCTGAATCCTGTCTGGCCGAGGGCAGCTTGCTTGCACTCTGTAATCAGGGTCATATCATAGAGACATGGCCATGAAACTTTAGAAGCATCTGATCCTTTGTCCGTCTTCAGCACCTGATCTTTTCAGGAGCACAGCAACACTGGTCACAGATGCTGAAGAGATAGGGGCCAGCCCCACCTTAAAAGTGCTGAGAATAAACAAAGATAATGACGGAACTCTGTGGTGCCTGCCCACTACATTCTGGCAGCAATGACAAGTACCGTCGAGGTGCAGGCATCACTAATGTATCCAGTGAGTGTGAGACTGGACCATCACTTTGGTCTGAAGGCCGCACAGAGCACAGGGAAGGGACCTGGACTGAGACACCTGCCTTTATCTTGTGCAGAAAGGTTTTACGATTGAGTGACAAGAACGCTGCTCATCAGAACAAGGAACCACAGGCAGGGAGACATTGTTGTGAGTTTATTGACAATAGTGAACATTATGTACAAGGGATTGACACTCATGCCCAGGCTGTGCAACTAATTCTTCTTAACTTTCCTAACCCTGCCACTAGGTCTTGGGTGTTCCATGGACATCCACAGCGGAGGTGGAGGCAGCCTGCTGACTGCAAAGCCCTGTCTGTCATGACTCCAGCGGGCATCCTCTGGAGGGCAGGCACTTGGAGGCCCAAGCCTGCTTTCGGGGTCCTGCTGTGTGGCAGTGGCACCTTCCTTGAGCTGTAAAGCTGGAGCTGCTGAGGTCAAAGGAAGAGGGGATTTGGATGGGCTGGACACCACCGGAGTCACCTGGATGGATGGCCACGGGGTGTGCACTTGCTGATCCTCCTCCCTGTGAGCGCCGGGGGGCTCCAGGCTGACTCCTTGAGGAGCTAGAGTGAGACCGAGCTGCACGGCACCCCTCTCATGCACACACTGTTGAATGTCAACTATGGCATCAGCGATGGAGTTGAGCCCACGCAGCAGTGCAGGAGTGACATCCTGGACCATGATTTCCATGGCGGCTGCCATCCTACCAGTGTTGACCTTGGTGCATTGGCATGCCAGCGCTATCACCTCAAAGTGAAGGCAGATGGACTCCTTCATTGTGCCTTGCAATCTGAGGAGTGCAGCGGACATAACTTTCTGATGTTCCCGGGCTTGCCTTTTCAGCTCCAGCAACTGTTACATGACTGAGTCCAGAGGAGGCAGTGGAGGTGGTGGCATAGTGGTATTGTCACTGGACTGGTAATCCAGGGACCCAGGGTAATGTTTAGGGACCTGGGTTTGAATCCCACCACAGCAAATGGTGAATTTGAATTCAATAAATATCTGGAATTAAAAGTCTAATGATGACCATGAAACCATTGTCGATTGTTGTAAAAACCCATCTGGTTCACTAATGCCCTTTAGGGAAGGAAATCTGCTGTCCTTACCTGGTCTGGCCTACATGTGACACCAGACTCATAGCAATCTAAGTGACTCTTAAAAATGCCCTCTGAACAAGTGTGATTAGAGATGGGCAATAAATGCTGGACAAGCCAACAATTCCCACATCCCACAAACCTGACTCAAATTCAGCAAATTTCTGGCCTCCAGCAATCCTCCAAGTGTCAGACACCAGGGAAATCCCTGCTGTGACTCAGGTAGTGCAATGTGCTCACCAGATTGTGATCCTGAAGCTATTCTAAAGCTAGGACCCACTTAGGTGTGTCTCTCTGCACTGGTGGAGAGTGTGGGTGAGCGCTGTGACGGGACTTCAGGGAGGGTGCCTTCAGATTCCTCTTCAGAAGTTTCTTTGGGGCTTGATTGGAGGCCCTGGGCTGTTTCCCAGGTGTGCCTGTGGAAGCAAGGGGAGATAATTAGTGCATGGCAGTGTCCTGTGAAACAGGACACATCACTCACAGCATGGATGTCTGATGGATGTTGCACTGCTGGATCCACTCGGTAGAGCATCACTGACCTCACCATCAGCACAGGATTGGTCCAGACCCTCGCCGGCCAGCTGGATGGCTCTGTTTTCAAAATCTGTGAAGACCTTGATTTCAGGCATTCCTCCACCAGTCTGTGACCTCTCCCTCTTGTTGCATAGCAGCTTGTCCTGCATGAATAGAGATAAAGAAAGTGTAAGCAGGACGCCTGCCAGGCCAGATGATAAGTATGCCTGGCATGTGTGGGTGTTGAGTGGCCCCATGGATGGGATGAGGGCAATGACGATGAGTGTGAGAGGGAGTGAATGGTGATGTCCCTTGAACTGGCAGTGAGTGCGGGCCCTGTTGGTGTGTGATGCGTTTGTGAGTGTGCGAGTTGAGAGTGATGAAAAGAGTGACTTACCCTGGTGGAACAGAGGAGATCATTCATCCTCTTGCAGCATTGGGTGGCTGTCCTCTTTTGAAGAGTGTTGGCGCTGAACACCGTTGCCACCACCTCCCAAGCCTGGTTGGTCATGCCGCTGCCCATCCTGTGGCCAGAGTGGGGGGGTACAGGATATATTGGTGGGACTCCATGGCATCCAAAAGGTGTTCCAGTGACATTCCTCTAAACCTGGGGGGGGCTGCAGTCTTGCTGCCTTTTGTGGACATCTTCCCTGTAGTAGTCGTGGGCTTGATGCACTGAGTTGTGTACGTGCGGCTGGACTTTAAATATGGTGCCCAATGTGACGAAGCAGTGAGGTGATTGCAGGCTGGCGAATGAGAGCCTGCCTGCCATGGAAAGGGCATGTTTTCTGGGAATGCATAAATAATATGGCGGGTTTGGGATGATACAGCATGAAAACCAGCCATCATGGTAAAACAGCATTTTACCCGCCTGTTACTGTACTTAGTGCAAATCTGCGACCATT
Organism: Carcharodon carcharias; assembly: GCF_017639515.1. Lineage (NCBI taxonomy): Eukaryota > Metazoa > Chordata > Chondrichthyes > Lamniformes > Lamnidae > Carcharodon > Carcharodon carcharias. The sequence continues at coordinate 248,837,055 of NC_054467.1, read as the reverse complement.
CCGGCCTTGGTCTTTAGATAAAATATCCACCGGCCTCCTCCCCACCCCTGACCCCCCCCTCCCAGCCCCCGGCCTCACCTACTCTGCCAGGAGTATTTAGACTAAAGAAAATCTCAGAATAAGACATACACAGGTTGATCATAGCAGAAATGTCTCTCTTAAAAAGTTTACCCTTCTCAGAACATAGAATCTTATAAGGAAGAATTCTAGAACAGTTAGGGTTCTTGGGATTTACGGAGTGAAACTACAACCTTTTATAATGGTTATTTTATAATACTTTATTATAAGCTTAAATCTTGGAATACATTATAGTAATGTTTTGAGTATTACAGTGTGTAAATGCAAGATAAACTAATTCATCTAAGTATAGTAAATGTAAACTTCAAATCCACTTAGAAGATAAAAGTAGTATATTCAAAGAAATGACAAACTAGATTTATACTTACAATCAGAAGTATAGAGGGTAGCTTTTTGTTGTCTTGTCTCAGCTTTGAGGAAACCTATTTAAGTTTCCAACTCTCTGATGGTCAAGCAAAGCTGACTCATTTGGTTACCTAAGTCTCTAATTTAAAGAAAATCTGGTGCCTGTAGAATAACCTATTGTCTGTCTTGCTGTTAGACTGATTTGTTTGAGTGTTTCTTGAGGATCAAAACATGTTATTCTGAAATGTAGCTGCAGCATTATCACCTGTTTCCCTATCTGGAAAAGCCTCTTCTCAAGGTTTTTGTGTCTACATGGTCAAGGTCTTACGGCCCTCCCAGCCGGCGGGATATTAAGATCCCACTGAACTGAATGAAGATTTAAATGGCTCACTGCATCCGCTGGGGCGGTGGGGGCATGCCACAGTGGGGCTGTAAAATCCTGGCCCACGTGTGTGTGTGTGTGAAATTACTGTGTGTGATTTTCTCAAAGGATTTTTAACTGTGTTTCAGCGGAATTCATTTTCTTTAACCCTTCGACGGAGTCAAATGGATTAAATCCTTAACAACCTTCCTGTTCCTTTAACAAACTCCCAAATTTCAGTTTGGGACATCCTCAGGAAATGAAGAGAAAAATCAATGAAATTCCATTCTATTCCAATTTTGCTCAGAACCCATTCTGCTGACCTCCTCAATTGTATTGAATTGGAATGAGTGTACAGTGCAGAATCAGGCCACTTAGCCCAACTGACCAATGCTGGCATTTATGCTCCACAAAAAACTTCCTCCCATCTTGTTTAATGTAACCCCATCAATATATCCTTCTCTTCCTTTCTTCCTGTGCTTACCTAGCCTCCCCTTAAATGCATCTATGCTATTGATCTCTACTGTTCCTTGAGATAGAAAGTTGCACATTCATACCACTCTCTGAATAAAGAAGTTCCTCCTGAATTCTCTAGTGTATTTATTAGTGAATATCTTATAGTTATATACATAAGTGTGCTGCTTCTGTCTCTCTCTCTCTCTCTCTCTCTCTCTCGCAATCTCTCACTGATATTGAAAATTTCATAAATTATGCTTCCAATTTCCACCCATCGCTCACCATCTCTCAACAATGAAACTCCCCTTCTTTCCAGGCTTGGTTCGTACCATTTCTGGTAATAGGTTTTTGCAGACATCTATTACATTACTGATCCTTAGAGCTACTTGATCTGTGCTTTTTTTCCCACTCAAAGATTTGTCACAAATCAATCTCTCTCCCATGGTTTCCTCATCTTCATTACTTTTGGGAAATGGTTGAATACTTGAAGTAGAAATAGTTGCAGAGATATGAGGAAAAGGGAGTGGGATTAATTGAATTTCTCTTCTAAAAGTGCCAGCGCAGACTTGATGGGTTGAATGAGCTCCTTCTGTGTGGTACTGTTCTATCCTATGATTCTATGATTTGTACTAGTTGCTCCACATTCCATATCAGACCTTCTGAAATGTGCGAATTTTCCCTCAGCCATTGATCTACATAACTGTGCTACCCATGACCATGCCCACCATTTCCCATGCAAATGAGAAGGGTCTTCTAACCCTTTCCCCCTCATTACTGTTTAGGACCCTCCTGCTCCACACCTTCCAACTGACTGGTCACTGCATTGGCAAGATTGCTTTTCACAATGATCCAACTATCTTTCCCTCCATCCCACTCCATTCCACTCTCCACTTTCCAAAGGAACTTCCAGTCAGAGATACCCATGTTTGCCAACTCTACTTCCAGTTGTCCTTCTCCTGATACCTTTCCTGGCTACCACAGCAGATGCAAAACATCTATTTATTCTCCATTACACATGCCATTTCCCCTAGCCAAAAACAGTCCTTCTATGTCAGACAGCAATTCACTTCCATAAATAAAAACACAAAATTCCAGTCAAACTCAGTAGGTCTGGCAGCATTAGTGGAGAGAAAAACAGAGTAACCATTTCGAGCTCTCCTTTGGAAATGGTTCTTCTTCGATTCTGAAGGAGAGTCATATTGGACTTCAATGTTCGCTCTTTTTCTCACTCCACAGATTTTACCAGGCCTGCTGGGTTTGTCCAGCATTTTCTGTTTTTATTTCAGGTCTCCAGCATCCACAGTATTTTGCTTTTATTATCGCTTTGTTCTTCCACTTCCTCTAATAAGAGTTTCTGTTTGTGCGGTCGTTTCCTCTTTTGCTTTGGATCCTGACCAAAGATTGAGTGGCAAACCTAAGATTACATAACAGTTTTCTTTTGGTAATGCAGAACCTGAGTGTTGCTGAAAAAAGACATTTTGTTGAAGCTTTTTGTCTTGCACTCATCAGGACAATCGCAAGAATACCAGTGTCAGGGGAAGCAACAGCTTTATACCGTATGAGAAGAGAGTGCTGATTAGTTGGCAAGTGGACAGTGGTGTAGACTTTCCCAAGGGTGTTAATGATGATCTGAGGGTGCGTAAGCTTCCCCCCACAGGACAGCAGGCCATCGCTCTCATCAGTGCGTATGCCCCTACCATGACTAACCCTGATAAAGTCCAGGATAAATTCTATAATGACATCCATTGCTACTGTGCTAAAGTCAGAAAAGCTCATCATTCTTGGTGACTTCAGTGCAAGAATTGGTGCAGATCACCAGGCGTGGGAAGTGGGGGCGGTCATCAGTAAAACTAGGGGTGGTATTTGTAGCAGCAATGATCTCCTCTTGCTTGAAGGAGTGTGCTCAGCATGAGCTCTAAATCACCAACACAGTTTACTGTCCCCCCTAATTGCAACAATATGTTTTGTATGCACCCCTATTCTATGCATTGGCATCTAATCAACAATGTCATCATCAGACGGGGATAGGCAGGATGTGTGTATAACAAAAGCCATGTGCGGCGCAGACTGTGGGACTGACCCCAATCATTTTGAAGCTAAACATCAAGATCTATGCCCCTAGATTCCCCCAGGGCATGAAGATCCAGAATAATCTCAATGTCTCAAGGCTCAAACAGGAAGTCATGAAGGACCCACTCTCAGAGAAACTCAGGAGTTACCTGTATACAGGGAAAATGAACACTCACTGCATTGAGGATGACTGGGGGACATGTGGTGTTCTCCACTGCCCTAGAGAACTTGGCCCTACTTCCGGTAAGCATCAAGATTGGTTCGATGAAAACAATGAGATGACTCAGAAACCATTGGAGGAGAAACACTGCCTCTGCAGGGTTTACCTCAGTGACAAGTCATCACTATCTAAACACAATATCTACCGAAACATCAGCCGGACTGTTCAATGCAAGCTCAGGGAGATGCAAGGTACTTGGCTGAATCCAAAAGCAGATGAACTTCAGAAATAGGCAGACCACAAAGGCTAGAAGAGATTCTACAATGCTCTGAAATCTTTCTATGGGCCCCCATCTACCGGTTCATCATCAATCCTTGATGTCCATGGGTCAACAATGTTCACAGAAAAAGCCCAAGTTCTTGAAGGGTAGGCAGAGTAACTTGACCACATACTCATTCAGGCCATATCTATCAGTGAAGAAGCAACCAACAGGTTGCCATCAACTGCTCTCTTGATACACTCCCATACTGTGAGAAAAATCAAACACAATCAAACTCCTGTCAAGCAGCAAAGCTCCAGAAAGCTGCCACTATCTCAGCTGAGATCCACAAGGCTGGAGTTCAATGCCTGCTCAAGAATTTCACTGAACTCTTTCAATCTATGTAGAAGCATGGAGCCATCCTGCAACAATATAAATATACTTCTACTGTCCACCCACACAAGAGGAAAGGAGCTTGCCAATCTTGCAACAATCACAGAGAAATCTCACTCCTCTCCACCGCAGGCAAACTCTTCATCAGAATTCTTCTGAACAGTTTGGTGCAACATCTCAACCAGGATCTGCTGCCAGAGAGTTAGTGCGGTTTCAGAAAAGGTCAAAGAATCACTGACGTGGTGTTTGCAGTTAGACAGCTCCAAGAAAAGTGCCAAAAACAGAACATGGACCACTACACCACATTTGTTGGCCTGATGAAGGCCTTTGACACTGTGGCCTTTGACAAAGACTGTGAGGGCCTTTGGAAGGTAATGCAGAAATTTGGCTGCCCTGAGAAATTCATCACAATATTCGACAGTTCCATGACTGCAGGCGCACAAGTGTCCTGGATAATGGTGAGTCTTCTGACCCATTACCATTCACTAATGAAGTTAAACAGGGCTGTGTGCTAGCTCCAGCCCCCTCAGCAGATTTTTCTCCGCCATTCTCTCTGATGCCCTCCATGATAGTGATCCTGGCATCAAAATCAGATATCACATGGACATGAAGCTGCTCAGTCTGAGACATCTCCAGGCAATGACCATGGTCTCCAAGGAAATATTTTGCAATTTCCTGTTTGTCAATGACTGTGTACTCGCTAACGGTTCAGAGCTGGACATGCAATGTAGCATGGACTTGTTCACCGATACATGTGACAACTTCGGCCTTATGATCAACATGAAGGAAACTGAAGTAATGTACCAGCCTGTTCCAGGAAAGCCTCATCTTGAGGCCAAGGTTTCAGTCCATGACCAGAACCTGTCAGCAGTGGATAGTTCACTTATCTCAGCAGCACACTTTCTCAAGCTGTCTGTACTGATGACGAGACACATGCAAGAATCCTCAAAGCAAGTGTAGCCATGGGTAATTTCAAATATCAGTCTGGGAATGAAGGGGAGTAAGTCTGCCTACCAAATTGAAAGTCTATGGAGCAATAGTCCTGCCCATCCTGCTCTACGCACGTAAGACTTGGACTATGTATCAGTGCCATGGAAAGAAGCTCAACCGCTTTCACTCGAGCGGTCTTTGTAAACTTTTGAAGATGAGATGGCAGGACAAAATACCAGACACTGAGATGCTCGCTAGCCAAGCATCCGCACCATAGTGTGACAGTCGCAACTGAGTTAGACTGGTCATGTAGCCAGAATGCTTGACACTCGCTTACCAAAACAAATCTTCTATAGAGAGTTTGAGTCTGGGGTGTGCTCTCATGACGGTCAAAGGAAGCTATGAGAACACTCCATAGGCTTCGCTTAGCATCATCGTATTCGAGTCCTAGGAGAAGCTCACTTAGGATTGGTGCACTTGGTACAACCAAATAAAATACAGTGCATCCTCCTTCGAAAGAAGGCACATATCAGAGGCAGAAGGAAAAATGCAAAGAGAGGAAATCCCTAACCAGCAACTCATCCAAAACTCAGTCATCTGCGGTATCCTGTAATATTTGCAGCAGAATCTTCCCGGCACGAATCAGCCTTAGCAGTCACCTACGTATCCACCAGAACCGTATCACCAAACACACCAGATGATGAGGATAGTCATCTTCACCTTAAGAGACAAACAAAAAGAGTTAGTGTATAGATACTGTTCTAGATTTCAGATACAATTTCATCCAGCATTGTCAGGTTTTCATCTAAGATAAAGAGGTTTCCAGCAGGAACCATTAATGACTGCTCTCTGACCAACACATTGGATGCAGTAGATTGGAGTACGAGCACATGATATTGCAAAATGGAGGGTTGTCAGTTCAATGCCACCTCTTCTTTCCAGTGTGTGTACAAATTACTCTGCATTTATTCAGACATGTTTTAGTTCCTACTCCATACCTTAATCCAATACTTCAATATATCTGAAGAAGAGTCATAAGGACTCAAAATGGTAACTCTGTTTTCTTTCTCTCCACAGATGCTGTTAGACCTGCTGAGTTTTTCCAGTATTTTCCATTTTTGTTTCAGTTTTCCAGCATCCACAGTATTTTGCTTTTACATCAACGATAGTGTCTGTCATGACTCCGTTGATAACCTGCTTGACTCCATGGTGCCAATTAAAGTTGCGCTCCAGAGACCTGCGCTCAGCATCTAGGCTGACAATCCAGTGCAATACTGAGGGAGCATCTTTCAGATGAAATGTGACGCAAGTCTTCGCCTGCCCTCTCATGGTACTATTTTGAAGAAGAACAGGAGTGTTTATTCCTGAAGCAGCTCACCAGCACAGAATAATCTGATCAGTATCATATTTCTGTGTGTGAAATCTTGCTGTTTGCTAACTGGCTGTTGAATTTCCTTCATTACAATTGTAATTGCACGTCAAAAGTATTTTATTGACTGTAAAGGCCTTTAGGGCATCTGAAGGGTGGGAATGTGCTATGTAAAGGCAACTTATTTTCTATCCTTCCTTCCCTTGTGACTAGGATCCATCTGTTGGTTGCTTATTCCATTATGTGATGTTAAGTACTACACCTAACTGCCCTCAATCCACAGTGTTTCTAGCCTCAATTGTGCTGCTGTGGGGAGATGGTGAATAAGGAACCTTTACTGATGATGAAGGGCAAAATGAAAGAAGCACAAACCGCTCCAAAGAAGAGTCATTTGACTCAAAACATTAACTCAGCTTCTCCCTCCACTGTACCTACGCCACATGGACTGCAGTAGTTCAAGCAGGCAGCTCATCACAATCTTCTCAAGGGCAATTCAGGAGGGCAATAAATGCTGGCCTAGCCAGAGAAGCCCACCTCACTTGAATGAATAAAGAAACAATGCCGCCAGACCTGCTGCGAATTTTCCATTTGTTTTTATTACCAACAGAGTGTTCATTTTTTCCTCAAATAGTATTGGTGGAAGTCTGGAAGTGGGCCAATGCAGCTAATTGAAGAGGAGAAAAAACATGGGAAACTTATAGATAAAGATAAGTTTGGGCAGATTGAAACCAGCACTGAATGTGTTTTTTTTTTGTTTATGTGATGTGGGCATTGCTGGCAAGGCCAGCATTTAATGCCCATCCCTAATTGCCCTTGAGAATGTGGTGGTGAGCTGCATTGTAAGCCGCTGCAGTCCATGTGGTGTAGGTACACCAACAGTGCTGTTAGGGAGGGAGTTCCAGGATTTCGACCCAGCGACAGTGAAGGAACGGCGATATATTTCTGAATCAGGATGGTGTGTTCATTGGAGGGGAACTTACAGGTGGTGCTGCTCCCATGCATCTGTTGCCCTTGTCCTTCTAGGTGGTAGAGATTGGGGGTTTGGAAGGTGCTGTTGAAGGAGCCTTGGCAAGTTGCCGCAGTTCATTTGTATGTAGTACACATTGCTGCCAGTGTACGTAAGTGATTGAGGGACAGAATGTTTAAGGTAGTGAATTGGGTGGAGGGATGTAATCAAGCCAGCAGCTTTATCCTGGATGGTGTCAAACTTCTTGAGTGTTGTGGGAGCTGCACTCATCCAGGCAAGTGGGGAGTATTCCATTACACTCCTGACTTGTGCCTGATAGAGGTGTACAGGCTTTGGGGAGTGAGTGATCATAGAATTCCAAGCCTTTTGATTTCACTATTCTTTAATTCATTCATGGGATGTGGTTGTTGCTGACTTGGCCAGCATTTGTTGCCCACCCTAATTGCCTCTGAGAAGGTGGTGGTGAGCTGCCTTCTTGAATCGCTGCAGTCCATGTGTTGTAGGAACGCCTACAGTGCCGTTAGGAAGGGAGTTCCAGTGACAGTGAAGGAACGGTGATATATTTCCAAGTCAGGATAGTGTGAGACTTGGAGGGGAACAGGTGGTGCTGTTCCCATGCATTTGCTGCCCTTGTCCTTCCAGGTGTTGGAGGTCGCCAGTTTGGAAGGTGCTGTCAGAAGAGACTTGGTGAGTTGCTGCAATGCATCTTGTAGATGGTGCACACAGCTGCCACTGTGCATCACTGGTGGAGGTAATGAATGTTTAAAGTGGTGGACGGGCTGACAATCAAGTGGGCTGCTTTGTCCTGGATGGCGTCAAGCTTCTTGAGAGTTGTTGGAGCTGCACTCATCCAGGCACTCCTGACTTGTGACTTGTCGATAGTGGGCAGGCTTTGGGGAGTTAGGAGGTGAGTTACTCGCTGCAGAATCCCTAGCCTCTGACCTGCTTTTGCAGCCACAGTATTTATGTGGCTGCTCCAGGTCAGTTTCTGGTCAATGGTACCCCCCAGGATGTTTATAGTGGGGATTCAGCAATAGTAAATGCCATTGAATGTCAAGGTGAGATGGTTAGATTCTCTCTTGTTGGAGATGGTCATTGCGTGGCACTCAGGTAGCACGAATGTTACTTGCCATTTATCAGCCCAAGGCCTGAATATTGTCCAGGTCTTGCTGCACATGGACACAGACTGCTTCAGTGTCCAAGGAGTCGCGAATGGTGCAGAACATTGTTCAACCATTCTGGAGGGAAGGTCATTGATGAAGCAGCTGAAGATGGTTGGACCAAGGATTCTACTCTGAGGACCTCCTGTAATGATGTCCAAGGATTGAAATGATTGACCTCCAAAAACCACAACCATCTTCCTTTGTGCTAGGTATAACTCCAATCAGTGGGGAGTTTTGCCCCTAATTCTCATTTACTCATTTTGCTCGGGCTCCTTGTTACCACACTCAGTCAAATGCTGCCTTGATACCAAAGGCTGTCACTCTCACCCCACTGCAGGAGTTCAGCTCTTTTGTCCATGTTTGGTCCAAGGCTGTAATGAGGTCAGTAGGTGACTGGCCCTGGCAGCATGCAAACTGGGAACCGGTGAGCAGCTTATTGCTGAGTAAGTACCGCTTGATAGCACTGTGAACAACACTTTCCATTACTTCACTGATGATTGAGAGTAGACTGGTGGGGCAGTAATTGGATTATAGTGGGGATTCAGCAATGGTAAATGCCATTGAATGTCAAGGTGAGATGATTAGATTCTCTCTTGTTGGAGATGGTCATTGCCTGGCACTCATGTAGCACGAGTATTACTTGCCACTTATCAGCCCAAGGCCTGAATATTATCCAGGTCTTGCTGCACATGGATACAGACTGCATTATGTGGACAGGACATATTTGGGCAATTTTCCACATTGCCAGGTAGATGCCAGTGTAGTAGCTGTACTGGAACAGCTTGGTTCAGGGCACAGAAGTTCTGGAGCATAAATCTTCATTGCTATTGCCGGAATATTGTCAAGGCCCATAGCCTTTCCAGTGTACAGTGCCTTCAGCCATTTCTTGACATCATGTGGAGCGAATCGAATTAGCTGAAGACTGGCATCTGTGATGCTGGGGACACCGGGAGGAGGCCGAGATGTATCACAAACTTGGCACTTCTGGCTGAAGATGGCTGCAAATGCTTCAGCCTTGTCTTTTGCACTGATGTGCTGGGCTCCCCCACCATTGAGAATGGGGATATTTGTGGAGCTGCCTCCCCCAGTGAGTAGCCCACCATCATCCGTGACTGGATGCGGCAGGACTGCAGAGCTTAGATCTGATCCGTTTGTTGTGGAATTGCTTAGCTCTGTCAATCACTTGCTGTGTTAGCTGTTTGGCATGCAAGTAGTCCTGTGTTGTAACTTCATCAAGTTGACACAGAATCATAGAATTGTTACAGTGTAGAAGGAGGCCATTCAGCCCATTGTGTCTGCATGACTCTCTGAGCATTTAACTTAGTACCTATCTTCTGCCTTTTCCCCGTAACCCTGCACATTGCTTCTATTTAGATAATCATCTAATGCCCTCTTGAATGCCTCAATTGAACCTACCGCCACCAAACTTCCAGGCAGTGCATTCTAAACCCTAACTATTCATTGTGTGAAAAAGTTTTTTCTCACCTCACATTTGCTTCGTTTGCAAAATACTTCAAAACTGTGCCCTCTGGTTCTCGATCCATTTACGAGCAGGAACAGTTTCTCCCTACGCTCTCTGTCCAGGCTCCTCATTATTTTGAAAACTCCTATCGAATCTCCTCTCAGCCTTCTCCTCTCCAAGGAAAATGATCCCAACTTCTCCAATATTTCATCATAACTGAAGTGTCTTATCCCTGGAACCATTCTTGTAAATCTCTTCTGCACTCTCTCCAATGCATTCACATCCTTTCTATGGTGTGGCACCCAGAACTGTACACAATACTCCAGCTGAGGTCTAACCAGTGTCTAATATAAGTTCATCATAATCTCCCTGCTCTTGTAATCTATGCCCCTATTAATGAAGCCTGGAATACTATATGCTTTAGAAACAGTTCTCTCTACCTGTCCTGCCACCCTTAATGACTAATGTACATCTGGGTCTCTCTGCTCCTTTATTCTATACTGTCTCTTCATGTCCTTTGTACTAAAGTGTATCCCCTCACACTTCTCTGCATTGAACTTCATCTGCCACCTATCTGCCCACTCCACCAATCAGTCAATGGCCTTGTGAAGTTCTACACTGTCCTCCTCACAGTTTACAATTGTCCAAAGTTTTGTGTCATCAGCAAACTTTGAATTGTCCCCTGCACACCAGATCTAGCTCATTTATATATTATCAGGAAGAGCAAGGGTCCTAATACCAACCCCTGGGGAACTTCACTACAAACCTTCTTCCAGCCCAAGAAACACCCATTAACCATTGGTCTGTGTTTCTTATCTCTCAGCCAATTTTGTATCCATGTTGCTACTGCCCCTTTTATTCCATTTCCTATAACTTTCCTCACAAGCCTGTTGGGCGGCACTGTATTGAATGCCTTTTGGAAGTCCATATACACCACATCAATAGCCTTGTCCTCATCAACCATCTGTCACTTCTTCAAAAAACTCCAGCAAATTAGTTAAACACAATTTTCCTTTAATAAATCCATGCTGACTCTTCCGAATCAATCCAAATTTTTCCATGTGGCTATTAATTCTATCCCGAATAATTGTTTCTCGATGTTTCCCCACCATCGAAGTTGAACTTTTATTTTATTCATTCACGGGATGTGGGCTTCACTGGCTGGGCCAACATTTATTGGCCATCCCTAGTTGCCCTTGAGAAGGTGGTGGTGAGCTGCCTTCTTGAACTGCTGGTTTTATTCCTTTTTTTGTGATTTTATAGCAGTTTGTTACAACTAAGTGACTTGCTAGGGCCTTTAAGAGTTAACCACATTGCTGTGGGTCTAGAGTCACATGTAGGCCAGGTAAGGACAACAGATTACCTTCCCCTAAAGGACATAAGTGAACCAAATGGGTTTTTACAACAATCGACAATGGTTTCATGGTCATCATTAGACGTTCAACTCCAGTCTTTTTTTATTGAATTCAAAAGCCACCACCTGCCATGGCAGGATTCAAACCCAGGCCCCAAGACCAATACCCTGGGTCTCTGGATTACTAGCCCAGCAACAATACCACTATGCCATTGTCTCCTGCAATCTGTAGTTGAAGGGCAGATCTTTACAACCTTCTTTGAAAAAGGGCGTAATGTTTGCAATTCTCCAGTCCTCAGGCACCTCCCCCGAATCCAAGGAAAATTGAAAGATTATTACCAGTGGCTCTGCAATTTCCACTCTCACTTCCTTCAATATTCTTGGATGCATCTCATCCAGTCCCAGTGCCTTATCAACTTATCCACTATCACCTCCTTATCAATTTTAAACCTTTCTAGTGACTGAGTTTCCTCCTTTGTCACCATGGCCTGGGCAGTATCTACCCCGTAGTTAAAGACACATGCAAAGTATTCATTTAACACCTCAGCCATGCCTCTTGCCTCTATGTGGAAATCCCCTTCTAGGTCCCTAATTGGCCCTACTCCTCCAGTTACCACCGTTTTACAATTGATGTGCTTATAGAATACTTTGGGATTTCCCTTTACGTTAGCTGCCAGTCTTTTTTCATATTTCCTCTTTGCTTCTCGTACTTTCTTTTTCACATCCCTTCTGTACCTTCTGTATTCAGCTTGGTTCTCAATTGTATTTGCTACCTGACACCTGTCGTAAGCACATTTTTTCTTCTTTAACTTAATTTCTATCTCCTTTGTCATCCAGGGAGCTCTGGATTTGTTTGTCCTACCCTTCCTTTTTGGGAGAAAATACCTTTACTGTGCCCAAACCCTCTCCTCTTTGAAGGTAGCCCATTGTTCAGCTACTGTTTGTCCTGCCAATCTTTGGTTCCAGTTGATCTGCCCCAACTTTGTTCTTGCCCCATTGAAGTCCTCTCTCCGCCGGTTGATTATTCTTACTCTGGATTGACCAATATCCTTTTCCACTGTTATCCTAAACCTTATGATACAATGATCACTTTCCTCTAAATGTTCCCCTATGGCCACTTGATCTACTTGGCCCACCTCATTCCCAAGAATCAAGTCTAGCAGTGCCTCCATTCTTGTTGAACTGGACACATACTGCTGAACACAATTTAGGAACGCTTGTCCCTCACTGCCCTTTACACTACCACTATCCCAGTCTATACACGGGTAATTAAAGCCCACATTATAACTACTCTATGATGTTTACACCTCTCTGTAATTTCCTTGCAGATTTGTTCCTCTATATCCTTCTCATTAGCTGGTGGTCTATACATTACACTGAGCAATGTAATTGCACCCTTCTTATTCCTTAGCTCTAGCCAAATCAATTCTGTCCTTGAATCCTCTGACACATCCTCTTTCTCCAGCACTGCAATACTTTCCTTAACCAAAAACACCACCTCTCCTCCTTTTTTCCTTTTCCTATCATTTCTGAACACTTTGTAACGAGGAATATTTAACACCCAGATCTGCCCTTCCTTAAGTCAGGTCTCCATTATCTCCACAACATCATAATCCCACAAGGCAATCTGTGCCTGTAACTCCCCAATGTTATTAACTATACTCCGTGCATTCACATATATGCAATGTAACCCTGATTTAGGTTTCATTACTTACTCCCTTACTCCGACTCCATCTATTAACTTACTATTCTTTATTTTAGTGCTATCTGCCTCTCCCAACATTCTGTGCACCCAGGTATTACTTTCTAATATTCTCTCCTGGTTCCCACACCCCTGCTGAGTTAGTTTAAACCCTCCCAACAGCACTAGCAAAACGACCCGCAAGGAACTCAGTCCTGGCACTATTCAGATGCAACCTGTCCAGCTTGTACAGGTGCCATCTCTTCCAGAGCCAGTCCCAGTATCCCAGGAATCTAAAGCCCTCCTTCCTGCATCATCTTCCTAGCCATGCATTCACCTGTCTTATCCTCCTATTTCTGTACTCACTTGCACCTGGCACTGGGAGTAATCTGGAGGTTACCACTTCAAAGGTCCTGCTTGCTAGTTTTCTACCTAGCTCCCTAAATTCCAATTGCAGGATCACATTCCCCTTCCTACCTACATCGTACCAATGTGGACCACAATCTCTGGCTGTTGACCCTCCCCCACAAGAATATCCTGCAGCTGTTCTGTGATGTCCTTGGCCCTAGCACCAGGGAGGCAACAAACCATCCTGGAGTCAAGTTGATGGCTGCAGAAATGTCTGCCTGCTCCCCTAACTAAAGAATCCTCTATAAATGCTGCCCTTCCGCTCTTCTTCCTCCCCTCCTGTAAAGCTGGGCTACCCGCCGTGCCATGGGCTTGGCTCTTGCCGCACTTCTCCGAGGATCCATCACCCTCGCCAATATCCAGAATGGAAAACTGGTTATTGAGCGGGACCTTTGGGGACTCCTGCACTCCCTGCCTGTTTCTCTTGGGCTGTCTGGCGGTCACCCATGCCCTATCTGTCTGCTTGCCTCTAACTTGCGGTGTGACTGCCTCTCTGAATGCGCTATCCACATAGTTCTCTGCCTCATGGATGCACCTCAGTGACTCCAGCTGCTGCTCAAGCTCTGAAACTTGAAACTCAGGCTTGTGCAGCCAGCGACACTTCCTGCACATGGGCTCGTCTGGGTCACGAGAAGCGTCCACGACTCCCCACATGCCACACGACAGGCATTCTGCTTGGCTGAGCTGTCCTGACATGCCTTAACCTTAAACTTTTAAATCCTACTTAATAAACCTTAACAAAAAGCACAGTTCCTACTTGATTCTAAACCTTAGGAATAGAATAAACCTTAAACACTTAGACTTACTCACTAGATACTCAGCAAACAGCTAGCTTCTTCTCCAACCAATCAAATTGCTTCTTTCTTATGATGTCATAATTTGTTTCTTTTTGGTCTCCTTTTGAACTCCATGCGTTCCTGTTCCGAGCAGCTGACAGGTCCGCTCTCCGACTACTCTTCCCAAAGGTGAGTGATAGAGGCCATGCTCCACGGGTTGTATTTATTCTCTCCCTGCTCCGGGTATCTCCCTCCGACTGCTCTTCCTGAAGGTGAAAACGCCTCATGTTTAGGTATGCCTGGTGCTGCTCCTGGATACCCTCCTGCAGTCTTCATTGAACCAAGGCTGAGGTGAGGTGAGACTGACTCACCTTGTCATCAAGGGCTCATTTGACCGAGTGTGATATCATGGAACCCAGGCAAACAGGAGTCAATGGGAATAGAGGGAAAACTCTCCCTTGGTTGGAGACATACCTAGCATAAAGGACGATAGTTGTGGGTTGTTGGAGGTCAATCATCTCAGTCCCAGGACATCACTGCATGAGTTCCTCAAGGTAGTGAGTGTCCTAGGCCCAACTAGCTTCAGCTGCTTCATCAGCGCCCTTCCCACCAGAGGTCAGAATTGAAATGTCCGCTGATGTTTGCACAATGTTCAGCACCATTCGCAACTCCTCAGCCACTGAAGCAGTCCAAGGCCAAATGCCACAAAACCTGGACAATATCCAGGCTTGGGCTGATAAGTGGCGAGCAATATTCACACTACACAAATGCCAGGCCATGACGATCTCCAACAAGAGAGAGTCTAACCATCTCCCCATGACATTAAATGGCATTATCATTGCTAAATGCCCCACCATCAATATCCTGGGGATTACCCAGGAGCCTAGCCTATCCAGCATTTCCTCAGAAGTCAACTCACCCATTCCAGGTATTAGTCTGCTAAACCTTCTCAGAACTGTTTCCAATGCATTTACATCCTTCCTTAAATAAGGTGACTAATACTGTACACAGATATGCTCCAGATATGGTAACTTTTTTTAATTCATCCAGGGGATGTAGGCATCGCTGGCTAGGCCAGCATTTATTGCCCATCTTGAATTGCCCTCTTTCAGGAGGCATTTTATTTAAGAGTCAACCACATTGCTGTGGGTCTGGATTCACATGTAGATAAGACCAGCTAAGGATGGCACATTTCCATCCCTAAAGGACCTTAGTGAACCAGGTGGGTTTTCACAACAACCAACAATGGTTTCATGGTCATCATCAGACTTTTAATGGATTCAAATTTCACCATCTGCCGTGGTGGGATTCAGACCCAGGTCCCATGGCTCTATTGTCAAATGCTGCTTTAATGTTAAGGACAGTCACCCCACCTATGGAATTAAGCTCTTTTGTCCATGTCTGCAACGAGGTACACACAAACATATGAACAAGGAAAAGGAGTAGACCATTCGGCCCCTTGAGCCTGCAGCGCCATTTAATAAGATCATTCCTGATCTGTTAGTAACCTCAATCTGCATCCTGCCTACCCCAGATAACCTACCCCTTTGCTTACCAAGAATGTTTCCGCCTCTGTCTTAAAAATATTCAAAGACTCTGCTTCCACTGCCTTTTCAGGAAGTGAGTTCCAAACACTCACGACCCTCTAAGAGAAAACATTTCACCTCATCTCCATTTTAAATGGGCTACCCCTTATTCTTAAACAGTTACCCCTGGTTCTAGATTCTCCCACAAGAGGAAATGTCCTCTCCACATCCACCCTGTCACGAGCCCTCAGGATCTTATATGCTTCAATCAAGTCACCTATAACTCTTCTAAATTCCAGCCTAGGATTCAAGCCTAGTCTGTGCAACCTTTCCTCATAAGACAACTCACCATTCCAGGTATTAGTCTGGTAAACCTTCTCTGAACTGCTTCCAACGCATTTACATCCTTCCTTAAATAAGGTGCTTAATACTGTACACAGATATGCTCCAGATATGGTCTTACTAGTCCTTTGTGTAACTGAAGCATAACCTTCCAACTTTTGTATTCAATTTCCCTCACAATAAATGATAACATTCTATTGGCTTTCCTCATTACTTGCTGTGTCTGTACACTGACCTTTTGTGATTCATGCACTAAGACACCTAATTCCTCTGCATTTCAGAGCTCTGCAATCTCTCTTTTATTCTTCCTGCCAAAATGGACATTTTCACATTTTCCCATATTATACTCCATTTGCCAGATCCTTATCCACTTACTTAACCTATCTATCTTTATCTTTTGTAGCCTCCTTTTGTCCTCTTCACAACTTACTTTCCTACCTATCTTTGTGCCATCAGCAAATTTGGCACCCATCCCATCCATCTCTTCAGCCAAGTCATTTATATAAATGGGGAGGTGATGGTGTAGTGGTATTGTTGCTGGGCTAGCTATTCAGCGACCCAGGGTCATTCTCTGGGGACCAGGGTTCAAATCCTGCCATGGTAAGTGGTGGAATTTGAATTCAATAATAAGATAAAGAATTGTAGGTCTAATGATGACCATGAAACCATTGTTGAGTGTTATAAAAGCCCATCTGGTTCACTAATCTGCTGTCCTTACTTGATCTGACCTGCATGTGACTCCAGGCCTACAGCAATGTAGTTGACTCTGAAATGACCTAGCAAGACACTTAGTTGTGCTATAAAGTCTCAAAAAACAAATGAAACCAGACCTACACACCAGAAATCATAACTGCAAACTCAGCCCTCTTGACCCTGCAAAGTCCTCCTTACTAACATCTGGTGGCTTGTGCCAAATTGGGAGAGCTGTCTCATAGACTAGTCAAGCAATGGCTTGATATTGTCATCCTCATGGAATCATAATCTTACAGATAATGTCCCAGACACCACCATCACCATCCCTGGGTATGTCCTGCTTAGTGGGACAGGATAGTGGAGGTGGTGGCATAGCAGTATACACTCAACAGGGTGTTGCTTTTGGGAGTCCTCAACATTGACTCTGGACCCCAAGCCTCAGGGCATCAGTTCAAACATGGGCAAGGAAACCTCCTGTTGACTACCACGTACCGCCCTCCCTCAGCTGATGAATCAGTGTTCCTTCATGTTGAACATCACTTGGAGGAAGCACTGAAGGTGGCAAGGACACAGAATGTGCTCTATGTGTGGGACTTCAATGTCCATTATCAAGAGTGGTTCAGTCGAACCACTAGCAACATAGCTGCTAGACTGGATCTGCGGCAGGTGGTGAGAGATCCAACAAGAGGGAAAAACATACTTGATCTCATCTTCACCAATCTACTGGCTATAGATGCATCTGTCCATGATAGTATCAGTAGGAGTGACCACCACACAGCTGTTGCAGAGACAAAATCTCGCTTTCACATTGAGAGTACCCTCCATCGTGTTGTGTGGCATTACCACCGTGCTAAATGGGATAAATTTCGAACAGATCTAGCAACTCAAGACTGGGCATCTATGAGGCACTGTGGGCCATCAGCAGCAGCAGAATTGCACTCAAACACAATCTGTAACCTCATGGCCTGGCATATCCCTCACTCTACCATTACCATCAAACCAGGGGATCAACACTGGTTCAATGAAGAGTGCAGGAGGGCATCCCTGGAGCAGCATCAGGCATACCTGAAGATGAGGTGTCAACCTGGTGAAGCTATAACACAGGACTACTTACATACCAAACAGCATAAGCAGCTAAGTGATCCCCTAACAAACGGATGAGATCTAAGCTCACAGTCCTGTTGTGAATGGTGGTGGACAATTAAACAACTCACTGGAGGAGGAGGCTCCACAAATATTCCCATCCTCAATGATGGGGGAGCCCAGCACATCATTCAGAATCACAGAATCACACAGTACATAAGAGGCCCTTCGGCCCATCGAGTCTGCACTGACACGTGAGAAGCACCTGACCTACCTACCTAATCCCATTTACCAGCCTTGAATGTTATGACGTGCCAAGTGCTCATCCAGGTACTTTTTAAAGGATGTGAGGCAACCCGCCTCCATCACCCTCCCAGGCAACACATTCCAGACCATCACCCCTTCTGGGTAAAAAAGTTTATCCTCACATCCCCCCAAACCTCCTGCACCTCATCTTGAACTTATGTCCCCTTGTGACTGACCCTTCAACTAAGGGGAATAGCTGCTCCCTATACACCCTGTCCATGCCCCTCATAATCTTGTACACCGCAAAAGATAAGGCTGAAACAGTTGCCAGAAGTGCCAAGTGGATGATCCAGCTCAGCCTCCTCCAGAGGTTCCCAGCATCATGAATGCCAGGCTTGAGCCAATTTGATTCACCCCCCGTGATATCAAGAAACGGCTGAAGGCACTGGACACTGTAAAACTATGGATCATGACAATATTCCAGCATAGTACTGGATAGCACTGAAGACTTATGCTACAGAACTTGCTGTACCCCTAGCCAAGCTGTTCCAGTACAGCTACAACACTGGCATCTATCTGGCTATGTGGAAAATTGACCAGGTATGTCCTGTACACAAAAAGCAGGACAAATCCAACCTGGCCAATTACCACTGTATTAGTCTACTCTCGATCATCATTAAATTTCATGGA
Source organism: Carcharodon carcharias (assembly GCF_017639515.1). Classification (NCBI taxonomy): domain Eukaryota; kingdom Metazoa; phylum Chordata; class Chondrichthyes; order Lamniformes; family Lamnidae; genus Carcharodon; species Carcharodon carcharias. The sequence goes on along the minus strand of NC_054467.1, from coordinate 248,818,243 downwards.
AGGGGTCATCAGCAGTGCTATCAAGTTGTTTAGCAATAACCTGCTCACTGATGCCCAGTTTGGGTTCTGCCAGGGCCACTCAGCTCCTGACCTCATTAGAGCCTTGGTTCAAACATGGACAAAAGAGCTGAACTCCCAGGGTAAGGTGAGAGTGACTGCCCTTGACATCAAGGCTGCATTTGACTGAGTGTGGCATCAAAGAGCAAAACTGGAGTCAATGGGAATCAGGGGCAAAACTCTCCACTGGTTGGAGTCTTACTTAGCACAAAGGAAGATGATTGTGATTGTTGGAGGTCAGTCATCTCAGTTCCAGGACCTCACTGCAGGAGTTCCTCGGGGTAGTGTCCTTGACCCAACCATCTCCACTTGCCTCATCAATGACCTTCCTTCCATCATAAGGTCAGAATTGGGGATGTTCACAGATGATTGTGACTCCTCAGATACTGAAGCAGTCCATGTCCAAATACAGCAAGACTTGGACAATATCCAGGCTTGGGCTGACAAGTGGCAAATAACATTCACGCCACACAAGTGTCAGGCAATGACCATCTCCAACAAGAGAAAATCCAACCATTACTCCTTGACATTCAATGGCATTACCATCACTGAATCCCCACTATCAACATCCTGAGGGTTACCATTGATGAGAAAAGGAACTGGACTAGCCATGTAAATACTGTGACTACAAGAGCAGATCAGAGGCTGGGAATTCTGTGGCGAGTAACTCACCTCCTGACTCTCCAAAGCCTGTCTACCATCTACAAGGCACAAGTCAGGAGTGTGATGGAATACTCTCCACTTGCCTAGGTGAGTGCAGCTCCTACAACACTCAAGAAGCTTGACACCATCCAGGGCAAAGCAGCCCGCTTGACTGGCACCACATCCACAAACATTCTCTCTCTACACCGCCAACACACAGTAGCAGCAGTGTGTACCATCTACAAAATGCACTGGAGGCTCCTTAGACAGCATCTTCCAAACCCACGACCACTACCATCTAGAATAAGAAGGGCAGCAGATAGATGGGAACACCACCACCTGGAAGTTCCCCTCCAAGTAACTCACCATCCTGACTTGGAAATGTCATTCCTTCACTATCACTGGGTCAAAATCCTGCAACTCCCTTCCTAACAGCACTGTGGGTGTACCTCCACCACAAGGCCTGCAGTGGTTCAAAAAGGCAGCTCACCACCACCTTATCAAGGGCAAGTAGGGATGGACAATAAATGCTGGCCCAGCCAGCAAAGCCCATATCCCATGAATAAATTAAAAAATAATGTCCCATGATTATCACCGTGCCTTTCTGACAAGCTCCCATTATTTCTTCCTTTATGCTCCATCCTACCATGTGGTTACGATTAGGGGGCCTGTGCATGACTCCCACACGTGACTTCTTGTTTTTACCCAAACCGTTTCCACATCCTGGTTTCCTGAACTTGGGTCATCCCCCGCTATTGTGCTAATACCATCATTAACTAATAGGTCCACCCCTCCGCTTTTTTCTCACTTCCTCTCCTTCCTAAATGTACTCTACCCTTTAACATTCATGTCCCAATCAATGTCCTCCTGCAGGCACGTCTCTGTAATGGCTATCAAATCGTACTTACTTATTTCTATGTGCGCTCTCAATTCATCTGTTTGGTTTTGAATGCTACATGCATTCAGACACAGAGCCTTTAGTTTTATCTTTTTACTCCTTTTATAAGATCTTGGCTCACCTGTTGACTTACTGTTAGATTTGTACTCTCTATCCCTTCATTTCCCGTGATAATACCTTCCTCTTTTGCCTTGTCTCTACTCTTTGGTTTACCACATCTTCCCAGATTTGTTCCCTAAGCACCCTACTGCTTAGTTTAAAATCCTCTCTACTTCCCTAATTATATAGCTTGCAAGAACACCGGTCCCAGCAGGGTTCAGGTGTAGACCATCCCAACGGTACAGATCCAGCTTTCCCCAGTGCTGGTGCCTGTGCCCCACGATCCAGAACCCACTTCTCCCACATGAGTCTTTGAACTATGCATTCATCTCCCTAACCTGATTTGTCCTATACCAATTTGCACATGGCTCAGGTACCAATCCAGAGATTATGACCTTTGATGTTCATCTTCTTAATTTTGTGCCTAGGTCTTGATACTGACTATACAGAGCCTCCTTCTTTGTGCTGCCTATATCGTTGGTGTCCACATGGACCACGACAACTGGGTCCTCCCCCTCCCACTCCAAGTTCCTCTCCAGTCACTAGGAGATGTCCCAAACACTGGCACTGGGCAGGCAACACAGCCATCTGGACTCGCCTTCTTTGCTGCATGGAACGGGGTCAACCCCTCTGATAATACTATCCCCTACTACCACTACATTCCTTGTTACTCCTCCCGCTTGAATGGCTTCCTATACCACAGTGCTAAGGCCAGTCAGCTCATCCACCCTGCAGCCCCCACTCGCATTGAGACAAACTGAAAAAGCCACACCTGCTGGACAATTGCAATTGGCTTCTGCGCTCCTGTCCTCTAGGTCCTGTTATCTACCTCACTAGCAGTCACACCCTCCTGCCTTGACCACTGACCAATCAGAAGACCCTATCCTAAGGGGTATGACCACCTCCTGGAATAAAGTGTTGAGGTAACTTACCCATTCCCTGTTCTGTCTTAGTGTCTGCAGCTCGGCCTGCAGCTCATAACTTGGAGCCGAGGTTCCTGCAGCTGCAAACACTTACTGCGGATGTGTTTGCCCTGGATCACAATGTTATCCAGGATCTCCCACATCCTGCACTCATAAAACATCACCTGCCCTGCCATTTCCAATATGTGTTAATTACTTACTAACTGCTAATCAATTAATTATAATTAATAAACGTTACACTTCCTAATAGGTTTTGGCACTGCCAGTAAACTTTACAATATTGATAAAACAATACAGTACTTACAATGCTGACAAAACTAATAATACCAGTTATTTGTTTACCTGCTTCTTCTGCTACACCAGAGTGGAAATCAAATGCTGGAAGCTGAAAAAGAGGCGAAGAAAAAGCACCTCCTCCCTGTCCTTCACCGAACTCCCCACTCAGCAAACTTTACTTCATGCAGTAAACCTTACCTAAAGAACCTCTTTCCCCTATACACCGAATTCCCACTTTGAACCAAGTTCCCAAATATACTCACTCGATCTCTGTCTCACTTAGGCTGAAGTCTCCCTTCTCTGACCATGGGCCTCTCAGCCTTAGACCATAAGACCATAAGACACAGGAGCAGAAATTAGGCCGTTCAGCCAATCGATTAAAAATCCGCCATTCAATCATGGCTGATAGGTTTCTCAAGCCTATTCTCCCCGTAACCTTTGATCCCCTTACCAATCAAGAATCTATCTATCTTGGTCTTAAATACACTCAATGACCTGGCCTCCACAGCCTTCTGTGGCAATGAATTCCATGGATTCACCACTTTCTGGCTAAAGAGGTTTCTCCTCAACTCTGTTCTAAAATGTCTTCCCTTTACTCTGAGGCTGTGCCCTCGGGGCCAAGTCTCTCCTACTAATGGAAACATCTTCCCTACGTCCACTCTATCCAGGCCTTTCAGTATTCTGTAAGTTTCAATCAGATCCCTCCCTCATCCTTCTAAACTCCATCGAGTATAGACACAAAGTCCTCAAACGTTCCGCATATGTTAAGCCTTTCATTCCTGGGATCATTCTCCTGAACCTCCCCTGGACCTTCTCCAGGGCCAAAACATCCTTCCTGAGATACAGGGCCCAAAATTGCTCACAATATTCTAAATGTAGTCTGACCAGAGCCTTATAAAGCCTCAGCAGCACATCCCTGCTTTTATATTCTAGTCCTCTCAAAATAAATGCCAACATTGCATTTGCCTTCCTAACTACTGACTCAACCTGCAATTTAACCTTAAGAGAATCCTGGACTAGGACTCCCAAGTCCCTTTGCACTCCTGATTTCTGAATTCTCTCCCCATTTAGAAAATAGTCTATGCCTCTATTCTTCCTACCAAAGTGCATGACCTCACACTTGCCTACGTTGTATTCCATCTGCCACTTCTTTGCCCATTCTCCTAACCTGTCCAAATCCTTCTGCAGCCTCCCTGCCTCCTCAATACTGCCTGTCCCTCCACCTATCTTTGTATCATCTGCAAACTTAGCCAGGATGCCCTCAGTTCCTTCATCTAGATCAGTAATGTATAAAGTGAAAAGTTGTGGTCCCAAAACTGACCCCTGCAGAACCCCACTAGTCACCGGCTGCCATCCTGAGAAGGACCCCATTATCCCCACTCTCTGCCTCCTGTCAGACAGCCAATCTTCTATCCATGCTAGTACCTTGCCTCTAACACAATGAGCTCTTATCTTCCAGAGCAGCCTCCTTGTCAAAGGCCTTCTGGAAGTCCAAGCAGATAACATCCATTGGCTCTCCTTTGTCTAACCTACTCATTACCTCCTCAAAGAATTCTAACAGATTTGTCAGGCATGACCTCCCCTGAATGAAACCATGCTGACTTTACCCTATTTTACCATGCACTTCCAAGTATTCTGAATCTCATCCTTAATAATAGACTCTAAAATCTTACCAACGACAGAGGTCAGGCTAATCGGCCTGTAATTTCCTGTCTTTTGCCTCACTCCCTTCTTAAACAGGGGGGTTACATTAGCGATTTTCCAGTCCTCTGGGACCCTCCCTGATTCCAGTGATTCCTGAAAGATCGCCACTAACGCCTCCACTATGTCATCAGCTATCTCCTTCAGAACTCTGGGGTGTAATCCATCTGGCCCAGGTGATTTATTCACCTTCAGACCTTTCAGTTTTCCTAGCACCTTCTCCTTGATAATGGCCACCATACTCATCTCTGCCCCCTGACTCTCTTGAACTTTGGGGATGTTACTCGTGTTTTCCACCGTGAAGACTGACGCAAAGTACCTATTTAGTTCCTCCGCCATTTCTTTGTTCCCCACTACTACTTCTCCAGCGTCATTTTCCAGCGGCCCAAAGTCCACTTATTCCTCTCTCTTATCCTTTATATATCTAAAAAACTCCTGCAATCTTCTATATTACTGGCTAGTTTACCCTCATATTTAATCTTCTCCCTCCTTATTTCTTTTTTGGTGGTCTTCTGTTGGTCTTTGTAGGCTTCCCAATCCCCTGGTTTCCCACAGCTCTTCGCCGCATTGTATGCTTTCTCTTTAGCTTTTATGCTGTCCCTGACTTCCCTTGTCAGCTATGGTTGCCTCGTCCTCCCTTTAATATGCTTCTTCTTCCTAGGGATGAATTTTTGCTGTGTCTCCCAAATTACTCCCAGAAACTCCTGCCATTGCTGTTCCACTGTCTTTCCTGCTAGGCTCATCTCCCAGTCAATTCTGGCCAGCTCCTCCCTCATGCCTCTGCAGTTGCCTTTATTCAACTGTAATATCGTTACATCTGATTCCAGCTTTTTCCTCTCAAATTGCAGGGTAAATTCTATCATATTATGGTCACTCCCTCCTAAGGGTTCCTTCACCTTAAGCTCCCTTATCAAATCTGCCTCATTACACATCACTAAATCTAGAATTGCCTGTTCCCTAGTGGGCTCCACCACAAGCTGCTCCAAAAAGCCATCTCGTAGACATTCCACAAATTCCTTTTCTTGGGATGCACTACCAACCTGATTTTCCCAGTCTCCCTGCATATTGAAATCCCCCATGATCACTGTAACCTTGCCTTTCTTACATGCCTTTTCTATCTCCTGGTGTATCTTGTGCCCCACATCCTGACTACTGTTCGGAGGCCTGTGCATAACTCCCATTATGGTTTTTTTTACCTTTGCAATTCCTCAACTCTACCCACACAGATTCTACGTCATCTGACCCTACGTCATTTCTTGCTATCGATTTAATTTCATTTCTTACTAACAAAGCAACCCCATCCCCTCTGCCAACCTGCCTATCTTTTCAATAGGATGTATACCTTAGAAGCAGGAGTAAGCTATATGGCCCTTTGAGCCTGTTCTGTTGAGAGGTCTGGAGATAGGAACCCAAGGTGGAACCCAAACTGAGCATCAATAAGTAGATAATTGCAGAGTAAATCCTGTCTGGTAGCATTGTTGACAACGCCTTCCATCAATTTGCTGTTGATTGAGAGTAGACTGATAGGTACTAACTGATTGGGTTGGATTTGTCCTGCTTTTTGTGGACAAGACATACCCAGGCAGTTTGCTACGTTGTTAGGTACATGCCAGTGTTGTAACTGTACTGGAACAGCTTGGCAAGGGATGTGGATCATTCTGGAGGACAAGTCTTCAGCACTACAGCTGGAATGTTGTCAGGACCCATAGCTTTTGCATTATCCAGTGCTTTCAGCCATGGGCAAGTGCTAGTAAATGGGATTAGGTAGGTAGGTCATGTGTTTCTCACATGTCGGTGCAGACTCGATGGGCCGAAGGGCCTCTTCTGCACTGTGTGATTCTGTGATTCTAGGATTCTTGATATCACATGGAGTGAATCAAAATGGCTGAAGACTGGCACCTCTGATGCTGGGGACCTCAAACAGAGGCCAAGTTGGATCATCCACATGGCACTTCTGATTAAAGATGGTTTCAAATGCTTCAGCCTTATCTTTTGGACAGATGTGCTGGGCTCCACCATCATTGAGGATGGGAATAGCTGTGGAGCTTCCTCCACCAGTTAGTTGTTTATTTATCTATCACCATTCACAACTGGATGTGACAGAATTGCAGAGCTTTGATCTGATCCGTTTGTTGTGGGATCACTTAGTTTTGTCTCTTGCATGCTGCTTCTGCTGCCCAGCCTGCATTTGATCCTGTGTTTGTTTCATTAGGTTGGCATCTCATATTTAGTTATGCCTGGTGCTGCTCCTGGTATGCTTTCCTGTAGTCCTCATTGAGCTAGGGAATTCACCTGGCTAAATGGCAACAGTGGAGTGGGAGATATGCTGGGCCAGGCGGTTACAGATTGTAGTTGAATACGATTTTGCTGATGCCCACAGCACCTCATGGATGTCCATTTTTGAGTTGCTAGATCTCTTCTGAATCTATCTATTTAGCATAGTGGTAGTGCCAGACAACATGATGGAGGGATGCTCAGTGTGAAGGCAGGACTTGATTTCTTCACAGAACGTGTGGTGGTCACTCCTCCCAGTGGTATGATGGACAGATGCATCCATGACAGGAAGATTGGTGAGAAGGAGGTCTAGTAGGTTTTTCTTTCTTGTTGATTCCCTCACCATCTGACGCAGATCTACTCTGGCAGCTATGTCCTTCAGGACTTGGCCAGTTAGCTCGGTCTAAAGTGTTTTTCCCGAGTCACTCTTGGTGAAGGACATTGAAGTCCCCACCCAGAGTGCATTCTGTGCCCTCGCTACCCTTGGTGCTTCTTCACCATGGAAGAGGGAGGGTGGTAAGTGACAACCAACAGGAGGTTCCCATTCCCATGTATGACCTGATGCCATGAGTTTTTATGGGGTCTGGAGTCAATTTTGAGGATTCCGGGGGCAATTCCCATCTTACTGTATTCCACTGTGCTGGTACCTCATCTCCACCAATGGGACAGGACATGCCCAGGGATAGTGATGGTGATATCTGGGCCATTATCTGTAAGGTATGATTCGTTGAGGATGACAATGTTAGGCAGTGAAACAGCTCTCCCAGGTTTGGCATAAGTCCCCAGATGTTAGTGAGGAGGACTTTGTAGGGTAGGCTGAGCAGGGTGTGCCTTTTTCCTAGCTGATGTGATCATCTCAAAAGGCATGCTTCAAGCAATTTAATGCAGGAATGGAAAAGAGAGGAAAAATGCCTAACTCACTATCAACCGCTGTATCAAATCTCCATCCAATTTTGTCATATTATCTGCTTTCTCAAGCAATGTATTCCACATAACCACCACATTCTGCATAATTCAGTCAGCTCAGAAATTCCGGGAAGGCGTTTTCATGGCACAGCTCCCTCTCTTGAAATAGAAAGTTCTATTTTTACAAGAAACACTTCTCCAGAGAGTATGGTTTTTCAGGATGCTTTGCTGGGAAGCATTAAAGAAATCTGGTGAAGCTGCAGCTCCGAAAGGGCTGCAGCTCACCACAAAAGGGGAGGTTTTGCTACCAGCAAGAGAAACTAATTGTTCCCAGTGGCACACGAGGGTTACATTTTGATGCTAAGGAGTTAGGCCCGAAAGATGGATGGAGAAAGGCTGTTGATGAACTCGCTGTAGCCACCTATCACATTTCATCCCGAATTCAGGAGGAACTCAAGTCCTCATACTTGATGCATTGCAGTGTGGGATCCATCAAGCACAGCACAAAGTTGGGAAACCCCAGCCCATTTGAGAGACATTATTTAAACTTTGTTCTTTCATAGACACTGTCATTGTGTCCAAAATTCAATGAAAGCCTTTGCTTACCAGCAAAGATGGTGTATGAAAGTTCAGACATCCAGCTCAAAGCCATCCCCTGTTATTGATAGGTATCTTCATGCAGTTCGTAGCCATTTTTATGCAGGGGTTAGGTCTGTCTCCCGGCCCAACAATCGAAGATGACACTTCCAGGGCAGTACTGAGCAAGCGCTGCACCATTGGAGGTGCTGTCTTCCTGATGTAGGCTTAAGCCGAGGGCCCCACGCTATGTGGAAGAAGAGTAGTTGTTTCTGGTGTCCTGTCTAATGTTTATCTCTCAACCAACACACTAAACCATGGTCTGGCCATTATCTCATTACTGTTTGTGGGAGCTTGCTGTGCACAACTTTGGTCGTGACGTTTCCTATGCTGCCAATCTGACTGCACTTCAAAAGTTGCCTACAAATGCTGTGTGCTGCCCTGAGGTCATGAAAGCTGCAACATCAGTGCAACTTTCTTTCCTTCAGCCGCTGCAACTTGAAGAGAAAATGCTTTGCAGAAGTTGGAGGGATCATGTTTCACTCAGAATTTTCTTTCTTGGCCCCCTTCCCGAGATTGTTATCACCGCAGCACTGTGAAAAAGAAACCTCTTTTGTGTTATTTTCTTCTGTACAGATTTCATCATCGTCCTCTCAGCTAGACTCCAGAAGCTTTGCTTCCTAAGCTGCAGAACAAGGCACGCTGTGGGTAAGAGTCTGGGGGAAGGCTATAGGAGGCTCAATCCACAGATGGAGCACTTCAAAAACAAATTGCGCTCAATAAACAGAAGAGTGTGTGAAATGCAGTTTGTAGCATTAATTTTATATTTTTTTTAAATCTTCTCAACTATGCAATGTAAGAAACGCTCCCCTGTGCGCTGGAAACTTGTTATTTTTCTGTGTAAACAGTTATCTTAAGGGGTTATGGCAGCTTCACTCACTGACATGTCTGCTTTTTATTACAGCTTTAAATTACTTTTCGCTTGTGTTTTGTCTGCATGCAGCAAGCAAAACTTTGCATTTGAAATTTTTTGCAAACTGTGTTCATTTTAGAGTTAACACTGGCTGGCTGGGGCTAAGCTGAATCTCTATCATTCCTGTGAACCTGAGAGAGAAAACAGCAAAAACGACAACAGCAGAGAAAGGGTTAATTTTAAGGAGCGCAATTTTAGAAGATCCAACGGCACAATTTCAAAAAAAAAAGAAAATTGTGGTTGCTTCCAGCATCCTTGCCTGATATTTTATCCCTCAGCCATGGTCTGGTCAATGTCACAATACATTTTCTGGGATCTTGCTGTGCAAAAATTGACTTCCAATACATTTAAAAAAACACCCCGTGGTCTAATGGATCATCTTTTCTATTCGATTCTTGTGGCTATTCCTGTTTGTTACTGGGACGTGGGCAGTGCTGGTGAGGCCGCATTTAGTTCAGAACGCCTTCGGTCTGTCCGCAAGCATTACCCAGACCTCCCTGTTGCTTGCCATTTCAACACTCCACCCTGTTCTCAAGCCCACATGTCTGTCCTTGGCTTGCTGCATTGTTCCAGTGAAGCTCAACGCAAACTGGAGGAACAGCACCTCATCTTCCGACTAGGCACTTTACAGCCTTCCGGACTGAATATTGAGTTCAATAATTTTAGATCATGAACTCTCTCCTCCATCCCCACCCCCTTTCCGATTTTCCCCCTCCTTTTTATTTTTTCCAATAATTTATATAGATTTTTCTTTTCCCACCTATTTCCATTATGTTTAAGTGTATTTCCATCCATTGTTTTATCTCTACCTTTTAGCCTTTTTTGATCCCTTCCCCCCACCCCACCCCACTAGGCCTATCTGTACCTTGCATGTCCTGCTTTCTACCCTTAATTAGCACATTCCTTTAGATAATATCACCACCTTCAACACCTCTTTGTCCTTTTGTCTGTGACATCTTTTGGTTATCTCCACCTATCACTGGCCCTCTATCCAGCTCTTCTTGTCCCACAGCCACCCTTAAACCAGTTTATATTTCACATCTCTTCTATTTGTACTTAGTTCTGCTGAAGGGTCATGCAGACTCGAAATGTTAACTGTGCTCCTCTCCGCAGATGCTGCCAGACTTGCTGAGTTTTTCCAGGTATTTTTCTTTCTGTTTTGGATTTCCAGCATCTGCAGTTCTTTTGTTTTTATTTTAGGTCACATTTATTGTCCATCTCTGCATGCCCTTCAGAGGTGGTTGGTAACTTCCTCTCTCAACCAGCGTAGTCTTTGTGACAATGGCGCTCCCACAGTGGCGTTGGGTAGGGAGGTCAAGGGCATTGACCCAGAGATGGTGAAGGGATGTTGATATGTGTCCAAATCAGGATAGTATCCCCACGCACTAGCTGCCCTTGTCCTTCTAGGTGGTGGAGCAGGGGGTTTGGGAGGTTCTGTCAAAGAATCCTTGGTGCACGACACAACAATGATGGTGGAGGAGTGGCGGAGGGAATGAACGTTTAAGGTGGTGGCTGTACTGCCGATGAAGCAGGCTGCTTTGACCGGAGTGGTGTTGAGCTCCTAAAGCATTGTTGGAGCAGCAGCCATTCTGGCAAACGGAAAGCATCCCACCTTATTCCTTTCTGAACCCATTAGGGTTTCTTACTCCACCAACCAAGCTGGTAATTTCTTCCACATGCTCACTAAACTTTAATGAAAACATTTCCTCCTGCTATTTGCTTTTTTTGTTTTTATTGTCCAATTCTGGGCACCGCACTTTAAGAAGGCAGTCAATGCCTTGGAGAGGATGCAGGGGGTTTTTTCCTAAAATGGTACCTGGGTTAATGCAAGGTAATGCATTTTGGAAGGTCTAATACAGGCAGGAATTATACAGTAAATGGCAGAACCCTTAAGTGCATTGACGGGCAGAGGGATCTGGGTGTACAGGTCCACAGGTCACTGAAAGTGGCAACGCAGGTGGATAAGGTAGTCAGGAAGGCATATGGCATGCTTGCCTTCATCGGCAGGGATATTGAGTATAAAAGCTGGGAAGTCATGCTGCAGCTGTGGTTACGCCACACTTGAAATATTGCGTGCAATTCTGGTCGCCACATTACCAGAAGGATATGGAGGCGTTGGAGAGGGTGCAGAGGAGGTTTACCAGGATTCTGCCTGGTCTGGAGGTTATTAGCTATGAGGAGAGGTTGGAGAAACTCGGATTGTTCTCATTAGAGCGACGGAGATTGAGGGGCGACTTGATAAAAGTTTACAAAATTATGAGTGGCATGGACAGAGTAGATAGTCAGAAGCTTTTTCCCAGGGTGGAAGAGTCAATCACTAGGGGACATAGATTTAAGGTGAGAGGAGAAAACTATAAAGGTGATGTGCGGGGCAAGTTTTTTACGCATAGGGTAGTGAGTGTCTGGAATTCGCTGCCAGAGGAGGTGGTGGAAGCAGGTACGATAGCAGTGTTTAAGAGGCAGCTTGACAAATACATGAATAGGATGGGAATAGAGGGATACAGACCCCGGAAGTTCAAAATGTTTTAGTTTGACAGGCAATATGATCGGTGCAGGCTTGGAGGGCCGAAGGCCCTGTTCCTGTGCTGTACTTTTCTTTGTTCTTTGTTTTGTTCTTTGTTAAGGGACCTCAGCAATGTGATGAGGCTAGTGAAGTTGGGGCTGTTCTGCTTATTAGAGCAGAGAAGATTAAAGGGAGATTTAATAGAGATGTTCAAAATTGTGAAGGTGTTTTGAAAGAGCAAAAGAGAAATGGTTTCCACCAATGGAAACAACTTCACTGAATTGTTACCATTGCTAACCAGAACTTGCAAATTTAAGATAATTGGCAAAAGAATCGGGGCAAGATGGAGATTTTTTTTTTCATTCAATGAGTTGTTTGGGTCTAAAATGCAATGTCCGAAAAAGGGTGGTGTAAGCATATTCAACAATAACTTTCAAAATGGGTCCAGATACACATGTGTCTGAAGAAAGTTTTGCCAAGCTATGGGAAAAGAATGAGACTAATTGGATAGTTATTTCAAAGAGCCAGCACAGGCACAATGGGCCGAGTGGCCTTCTTCTGTGCCGGGTGATTCTATAATGCTCAGTGAACAGTTTGATTAAATTAGTGTGTGTGATCCCTCCCAGGTATCTATGATTCTCTATGGTTCTAGGCCCTGAGGTTTCCTGAGGTGCCCCACTGGCAGGGCACGATGAATCAATCACTCTTAGGATCATAAGAGCATAAAATCAAAAGAAGTAGGAGCAGGAGTAGGCTTTTTGGGCCCTCAAGCCTGAGCCACCCAATTGTGGCCTTAATTCCACCTTCCTGCTTGCTCCCTTGACTCCCTTGTCAATCAAAAATCTGTCTAATTCAGCCTTGATCATATTCATAACCCAACCTCCATTGCTCTCTGGGGAAGAGAATTCCAAAGACTAACCACCCTCTAATAGAAATAATGCCTCCTCACCTCCATCTTAAATGGGAGGCCCCTTATTTTTAAAGTGTCCCCTAGTTCCAGAATCCCCCAATGGATGAAACATCTTCCCAGCGTCTATCCTGCCAAGCTGCCTCAGAATTTTACTTCTTTCTATAAGGTCAACTCTCATTCTTCTCAACTCCAATGAGTATAGGACCAATCTGCTGAATCATTCCTTATAAGACAAACTCCTCATCCCAGGAATTGGCCTAGTGAGCCTTCTCAACTGCTTCCAATGCAAGTATACCCTTCCTTAAGTAATGAGACCAAAACTGTATGCTGTACACCAGAGACAGCCTCACCAATTCCTTACTTTTATACTCCATCTCCCTTGCAATAAATGTCAAATATTCCATTTGCCTTCCTAATTACTACCTGTACCTGCATGTTAACGTCTTGTGCTTCATGTACAAGGATACCCACATTCTTTTATATCACTGCATTCTGCAGTCTAGGCCCATTTAATTAATATCTGCTTTTCTATTCTTCCTGCCAAAGTTCACAACCTCACATTTTCTCACATTATACTCCATCTACCAAATTTTTTGCTCACTCACTTAACCTATCCATATTCATTTGCAGACTCTTTGCATCCATCTCATCCATTCTTCACCCATGCACACGTCTCGATATGTAACTGGTCCGATTGTTACATGAGGCACCTGCTATTTGGTGAGTTTGCCTGATCTGAACTTCAGTCACAGCTCTTAAGTATGAGGCTCCCTTTTTGCCAAAAGTTTTCTCATGAAGGCACTGCCCCTTTAATTGCTTGTTTACCTCAAAAGCGAAAAAGGGGCAGAAAAGATAAAGGGCAGAATGTTCTGCTTCTACCAGCAGCATGAGGCAAAAACCCTGTTTCCCGACTGTAGGGATGAACTTTTGGAATTTTGTTTTCCTGGATTTCAAGGCGGGGTCGAAATTGCTGACAATCAATGTTGGGAACCCTAATTTGCATTCACTAGCATTTCATGCATGCTCATTAAAAGACCACCTCTGCGGAATTAAGCTCCCCGCCAGCGGGGAATTTAGAACGTTCAGTTTCCCAACCGTATATAAGTAGCGTGCCCTTGGCCAAGTCCACCTATTCCATGACTTTGAGGTCCGTAGATGTAGCTTTCTCTCTCTTTGCAACACCCATAACTTCACTCATACCATCATATGGAGAGACAGTGGCATCGTGGTTTTCCAGAGACCCAGGGTAATGCTCTGGGGTTCCCGGGTTCAAATCCTAGCATGGTAGATCTGTCTCACTATGGAAATCTGCTGTCCTTACCTGGTCTGTCCTACATGTGACTCCAGCCCTACAGCAATGTGGCTCACTCTTAATTACCCCCTGAAATGGCCGAGCAAGACACTCAGTTGTGTCACACCGCTGTGATGTCCATAAGGGATGAACACTGTGGGTGTACCTACCGTAGGGACTGCAGCGGTTCAAGAAGACAGCTCACCACCACCTTCTCAAATGCTGGCCTAACCAGCAATGCCCACATGATTGAATTAAAAAAAAAGATGCTGAGCCAAGGGAGGCAGGTGAAGGCTGGAAATCGGGGTAGAAAGGATGCAGGGAAGGCTGGACAGGGGATGCAGAGGAGCGTGTCTAAGGAAGGGGTGGGGTGGGGTGGAAGATTGTCCAGAGAAGGAATGGGGGGCAGGGTCAGTGGTGTCGACAGGGGGGCTTTGGAGGGAGAACTCAAAGTACTGGTGATAGGAGGGAACAGTTGGAGTGGGATGTAGTAAGGTGGTAGATTCAGGATGAGAGTCTGGTAGGTGAAGATCCCATCAGTGAGTCACAGAGGGGAAAAGACAGTTTGCTCGGATAACAGGAGAGGTCAGGGTGGGCATGGGGATGATGTCAGCTCCGAAGGGAGGGATTGTACTAGGGTCCTGGGTATCGGGGGGAGTTTAACTTTGACAAGGGCGAGGGATGTTGATATTGGGTGTGTCTATGGTGATGGGGAGAAGTTGGTGAGTGACGGGAGGAGGGAAGAAGGTGGCAGAGTTTGAAAAGTGTTGCATGTCACTTGTCCATACTGACCTTGACCGCACAGTTAATCAAGGGACACCCTAATAATTATGAGGCAACTGGATGTCAAAGATTCTCAGTTGTGTTCTCCTGTCTGTGGTGAAGCTCGCATTAGCAGGTTTGTTCCTGACTCCTGGGTGTCAGAACATCGCGATCCCAGAAAGGTGAGGAGCTGACCCATTTACCATCGACTGCAGACAGAGGCAGGGACGAAGGGAGGGCGGGGAGGGAGGTGGATGCCTCCAAAGGTCACGGCCAACTCGTGACTCCAAGCCTCCATCATCTCAAGGTGAAAGGTCGTGGCTGACTAGGGGTTAAGCATATGGTCTTTCTATGATGCCAAGGTAATGGGCGGAATCATCCCAGATTTGCACCAAGTGCGGGGCAGGGCTTGAGAAACAAGCCGGCTATAATGGTGGATTTTTGCCCCGTGTCATCCCCTTCCCAGCTCATTAATAATGCATTCATGGGAAAACCGCTGGATCGCTGGCGGGAGGGCTTGGATTTTCCTGCCACGCTGTGACCTCAGTTCTTCCTTGTTCTGGGCTCCGTATTTAAAGTGGCCAGAGCGCGGCCTACTTCATGTCTCCAGACCAGGACCGCTCCAGGTGACAGACGGCCCCAAAAGCAAAGAAGACGGCAGCCTCCAAATTTAGTGACGTCTCTCTGGGACGCCTGCTGGACACAGTGGAAGGCCACTAAGATGTCCTCTACCTGCGTTCTGGCTGCAGGAAGTCCACCAGAGTCATCAGCCTGGCCTGGAAGGCGGTGACAGCAGCGCTCAGCACCGCCGGAGCACAGAGGAGGTCAGTTATCCAGTGCAGGAAGAGGATGAATGGTCTCATCCGTTCTGCCAGGGTAAGTCAACCACCTCATCACTCTCAACTCACACACTCACAAACCCATCACACATCCACAGGGATCTCACACTTCAAGGGACAAAACCACCAACTCTCACACACACCCTCACATCTCCATCAGGCTCATACCCTCTGGAGCTCACTTCCTCATCCTGTCCATGTCTTCACTCACCACACAAACATTCCCCACGCAGTACCACGTGTCCTGCTCACACTCTCTCCATCTGTTTCCATGCAGGAGAAGCCTGCTGACATCTGCAGGGCGAGGTCCCAGACCAGAGGTGGAGCGGCCCACATTTGGCTCCTCACTCACGCCATCGCACTGACCGGTGAGGATGTGGACCAGGCCTGTGGCAACAGTGAGGTCAGTGGCGAACGCCCACACGAGGATCCTGCACCACGTCATCCCCACTCTTAACACAACTGTGAGTGCTCTCTCTCCTTTTGACTGTGCTGCCATGCAAAGGGAGATCTGCCCAGCGACTGAGACCCTCAACCAGACAATCCCTCAGCTGGGAAGGCAGCGCCATAGTGGTATTGTCACTGGACTAGTAACCCGGACACCCTGGGGACCCGGGTTTGAATCCCAACATGGCAGATAGGTGGAATTTGAATTCAATAAATAACTGGAATTAAAAGTCTAATGATGACCATGAAGCCATTGTTGATTGTCATAAAAACCCATCTGAGTCACTAATGTCCCTTAGAGAAGAAAATCTGCTCTCCTTACTTGGTCTGGACTAAATGTGACTCCAGACCCACAGCAATGTAATTGATTTTTTTTTTTAAATGCCCTCTGAACGATGGAAATTAGGGATGAGCAATAAATGCTGGCCTAGCCAGTGATGCCCATATACTACCAACAAATAAAAAAAAACCCATCCAGATCCTCACCTCCAGCCGAGGAGACATCCTTCTCCATTGAAAGGGTTGGAAATAAGCAGCCTGGAAGACCCATCACAGCACTTACCCACACCCTCCATCAGCACAGGGACACGCACCTTGATAGGACCTAGGTCTAGAGCAGGCTCGGGTTCACAGTCTGGTGGTCGCTGCATGGCCACATGTCTGCAGCAGGAGGAAGTACGTTCCGCCAAGTTCGCTGGCACTCAGGGGACAGCTGGGGAAGATGCCTCGGTGATGTCCGAGTCAGATGACGAGACTCTGGGTTTGGCCTTCCAACTCATTGTGGGAGAGTCAGCAGAAGGCGTGGGAACATCACGCTGAGCTGTTGGAAGCCCTCAACAGAGTGGCACGCAAATCAGAGGAGTGCATCCACCTGCAATCTGATGAAGTGGTGCCCACATGTGTGAGTATGGAGGTCACCATGGGGAGGATGGCAGGCGCCATGGAGACCCTGGTCCAGCAGAACGGGGAGATGTGCTCAGACCTGCTCTACATCCTGGTAGCCCTGGGTGAATTCCTGCAGTGGTGACGCGAGAGGGAAACGGGGCACCTCAACGTCCCTCCAGCTGCTCCTTCCCCTCAAGGAGTCAGGCCGGGGCCCTTGGCCCCACCTGAAGGGAAGGAAGAGCAGCAGCTGGACGCCTCTGGGTCATCCACTCAGGAATCTCAGATGCTGTCCGCTCCCTCGAAGTCCCCTTCGCCTGAGACCCCCCCTCAACCTCATCCTCTGTTACCACAGAGGGAGCAGCCGGCCCACCAGGAGGGCAGCCAAAATAAGCCGGGGCCCTCAAGGCCTCAGCTCTCCAGAGGACGCACACCAAAGTCATCGGAGGCAACAGGGCCAACCAATTGCACGGGCTGTCTCCACCCCTGCTGCGGATGTCAGGGCAGCACCTAGAAGAAGTGTCAGGCCTAGAAAAGTTAAGCTCTTCTGATCACAAGTGGTTGCATAGGTGAACCCATTTTGTCACTTTATAATGTGAGGATATATTCCCTTTCACTGTATAATGTGTAATGTTGTCTCTCAGCTTCATTGACAGGCTTCATGAGTCTTCCCCCTGCATCACCCCCCTCAACTAGCAGCTCAGCAGCACGTAGCCGAACCACCAGTGATTCTGGAGGGAGAAGTGTGTGTGTGTGTGTGGCAGAGCCTTTCGGAGCCTCAGGCAAGCACTCCCCCCCACACACACACACACGGATCCTTCATCCATTACACTCATCTCACTGTCCTGGGCATTTTCAATGCTGCCTGCTGGGGTTCTCTTTCAGTTGTCCATCTGAGCTGACCTGCATCTCCGCCCACCCACCCACTGACTGAACTTCCAGGCAGCACATGTGCCCCTCCAACACAAGGCTCTGCTTACTTTCCATTTCGACAGCCATGGTCAAGTATTTCATCAGCACTCTGGTCCTTTCCCCTACCCCTGTCACCCATGTCCTTTTCTCCATCACTGTCAACCCCCACCACCCTCCCCCCCCCAACATCACCTTCCACCTCCCCCCACCAGCACCATCCTTGATGTTCCAGGATGTTCCAGGTGAACGGGTAGGTTTCCTATCTCCTTCCTTTCCTCCTATTTTCCGATCCCTGAGTTCCCAGAGCATTGCTCTGGGATCCTCTGGATTACTCGTTCAGTGACAATCCCACTGTGCCACCGTCTCTCACAACATGGAAGTGCGGGAGGCCAGGAGAATAGCGGGAAGACATGTGGGGCCATTATCGCTGCCGGAGAAGTTTTATGGGCTAACAACCCAGAGGGCTTGAGTTCAAGTCCCACCTTAGAGTTGAATGCTGTTTAAAATGAACATTTGGAAATAAAAATTAGTAAATGGAACCAGTAGGCGCCAGGAAATTTAACCAAATGAAACCAAAAGAAGCTGCAAGTTGTGCATTTGGGTCAATGTTACTTTTAGGGGAAGATTTAAGAACTCAGGAATATCTTAGGAACAGAACACAGGGGCACACAGCCCCTGGAGTCTGCTCTGCCGTTCAGTCAGATCATGGCTGATCTGCACCTCAGCTCGGTTTAGCCGTCTTTGCTCCATATTTCTGGGTACTCATACCTAGCAGAAATCCATCCAGCTCAGTCTCGAAAGCTCCAATTGTCCATCAAAACTCCTAGCCTTTGGAGGGAAAAGTTCCCGGTTTCCACAACCTTTTGTGTGGAAAATTGCTTCCTGATTTCACTCCTAAAATGCCCCGTCTCTGATTTGACGGCAATGTCCCCTTGATTGTTAACCCCAAGCAAATAGTTTCTCCACATCAGCCCCGATTGAATCCTCTCAGCGTTTAAACAGTGCAATCAGATCACCCTCATCTTCCATATGCAAGAAAAGGCAAGGCATGTTTGTTCAACCTCAGAACTTAACCCTCTAAGTCATTCTGAAATTGGAAAGAGGCTTGACATTTGAGGGGTTCTTTTGTGAAAGGACACATTTCCCGATTCTATACCTTATGAAGCTCTGATGCTCCGAATATGTAAATATTTGAGCTTTTCTATTCATTCAGGTGGTGCGGGTGTCACTGGCTGGGTCAGCATTTATCGCCCGCCCCTAATTACCCTTGAGAAGGTGGTGGTGAGCTGCCTTCTTGAGCCGCTGCAGTCCATGTGGTATAGGTACACCTACAGTGCTGTTAGGGAGGGAGATCCAGGATTTTGACCCAGCAACAGTGAAGGAATGGCGATATATATTCCAAATCAGGGTGGTGAGTGGCTTGGAGGGGAACTTCTGGGTGGTGGTGTTCCCATGTGTGACCCTTTGTTGATGAGACATAACCCTAATCTATATCTGTCTCAGATGCTGACTGACCCGATGCACAATTTCTAGAATTTTCTGCTTTCCTCTGAGGAACACAGGATCAGAAATAGGGCATTGAGAGCCTCCAAGCCTGTTCTGCTGCCATTCAATGAAATCCTGGCATTCTGGCCATTCACTATTCCACTTGGAATTTTGGCCCTAGATGATAACCCAGCCCCTGAGTCAGAAGTTCATGGGTTCAAACCCAACTCCAGAGACTTGAGCACCAAATCTCAGCTGACACTCCAGTGCAATACTGAGGCAGTGCTGCACTGTCAGAGATGCTGTTGGATGAGATGTTAAACTGAGGCTCATCTTCCCTCTCAGCTGGACGTATAAGATCCCTTGGCACTATTTCGAAGGAGAGCAGAGGAGTTTTACCCAATTCCCTGGTCAGTATTTATCCCTCAATCAACATCACAGAACAGACTAAGATAAAAGCAACAGACTGTCTGGTCAGTATCACATTGCTGCCTGTGGGAGCTTGCTGTGTGCAAATTGAATGTTTTGTTTCCTACATTGCAAGAGTGACTCCACTTCAAAAATACTTCATTTTCCAGAAGCAGTTGGGATGTCCTTTTTTTAATTCATTCATGGGATGTGGACATCACTGGCTAGGCCAGCATTTATTGCCCATCCCTTGAATGCATGAAATGCCCTTGAGAGTCAACCACATTGCTGTGGGTCTGGAGTCACATGTAGGCCAGACCAGGTAAGGACAGCAGATTTCCTTCCCCAAGGGGCGTTAGTGAGCCAGATGGGTTTCACAGCCATTATTAGACTTTTAATTCCAGGTTTTTGTTAAATTCAAATTCAACCATCTGCCCTGAAGGGAGTTGAAGCCAGGTCCCCAGACCAAGATGCTGGATCACCAGTCACAGTGTCAATATCACTACGCCACAGTCTCCCCTTTATGAAAGCTGTGTAAGGGGAGGCAGTGACAATGCCCACGTCCCATGAATGATTCACAAAAAATAAACAAATACAAGGCCCGGATCTTCCGGACAGGGGTGATGCTGGAGCGATTGCCACTGACCACGAAGGTAATTGTGGCTTTACCCTTCTCCGTCCTCACAATCCGGACTTTCTGCGATCCCTCGGCACAGCTATATCCATGGGGACCAATGGTGAAGAGAAGCAGGGGAGAGGACACCACCCCCCCACTGCCCACCCCACCCCCTCCCCCCACCCCGCCCCCTCCCCCACCACACCCCATCCCCCCACAATGCCCCCACACCCAACCCCTCCCCCCACCCGGCCCCCTCCCCCCACCCCACCCCCTCCCCCACCACACCCCATCCCCCCACAATGCCCCCACACCCAACCCCTCCCCCCACCCCGCCCCCTCCCCCCACCCCGCCCCCTCCCCCACCACACCCCATCCCCCCACAATGCCCCCACACCCAACCCCTCCCCCCACCCCGCCCCCTCCCCCCACCCCGCCCCCTCCCCCACCACACCCCATCCCCCCACAATGCCCCCACACCCAACCCCTCCCCCCACCCCGCCCCCTCCCCCCACCCCGCCCCCTCCCCCACCACACCCCATCCCCCCACAATGCCCCCACACCCAACCCCTCCCCCCACCCCGCCCCCCACCCCGCCCCCCCACCCCTCTCCGCCCCCTCCCCCCACCCTGCCCCCTCCTCGCACCCCACCCCGCCCCCTCCCCACCCCCATCCCCCCACCCTGCCCCCTCCCCCAACCCCTCCCTCCACCCCGCCCCCTCCCCCCACCCCGCCTTTGCAGCTGCCATGTTCAAGTAACTTTTAAACGTCTTAAGGATTTTAGCGAGATTATTTGGGGTGGGAGGGAGTGAGGGGTTTGGGGGGAAATGAAAGGGGGGATGAGGGTGGGGTGAGGAGAGGGATTTGAGGAGGGGGTGTCAAAGAGGTGACGGGGCGGAGACGGGTGAGGGTGCGGGGAGGGGGTCAGTTGGGAGGGGAGTCGGGGTTGGGTGCTCGATGGGGGTGGGTCGTTGGGTGGGGGGCGGCAATATGAGAGGTGAGCAGTTGGATCAGGAGGGTGGGTAGTCAGTCAAGGTTGAGGGGTCAGGAGGGATGGGGTGGGTGAGGGGGTAGAGGGGGGGAGTGGAGTGCGGTGGAGGTGCTGGTACACGGGGGAGGGTGGTGAGGTGGGATCTGCCGTTAATCACTGACCTGTGCCAGGAATTAACAGCAGGAAAACCCTAGGATAACTATTCGGGTAAGTATCGTGCAACAGGAGGCCCAAGTCTCCGAAACTAAGACCAGTGTTGGAGAAATTCTTGGAGGGGCCTGGCAGCACAAGTCTGCTCGCTGGATGTTTAAAATTCCCAGGCAATTCCTGTGCATGAGCCTGGGTCAGGACATCCGAAGGGTCCAGATGCGCAACAGTAGCAAGTGTCTCCACATTCCCCACTTTTGGCATTGGAAGATCCCCAGGTCTTTCTTGTGGGAAGTACACAGACGATGATTATATTGTGCAGCATCTCCCTCTGCTGGACAGTCTGGGAATAACTGTCCGAGGGAAAAAAAACCTTTCTGAAATTTGGGAAAGTAAGAAATTGAAAGAGGCCATTCTGCCAAATAATCTCATTCCACCCTGAGAAGGTTATTGTGATCACAATCTTCCCTCAATGCTGCCTGAGGTGGAGTTAACAGAACGCTGGAGCTGATTTTAATCTTGGAATGAGTGCTCAGCAGGAAAAGTCAGCACACTGACTGCCTTGAGCTATCGCTATGAGGCCCAAGTCATTGCAAAGCCTGGGCCACAGTTACATCCTGGCAATGCCAAAGCTCTGTGGAAGGGGAAGATGATCACATCAATGGGCCAGAGGAGGTGGAGGGGAGGGGGGGCGGTGGTGGGTAGTGGTCAGTGGAGGAATCAGAAGATGGGAGAATAACTAAGGAAGGTGGAAAGCATTGTGGGAGAGGGGTGGCAACAAGTGAGCTGGAGAGGGGTTGGAATTTGTTTAAAGTGCCTGGCCAGAGGCAGACCTCCTCCTCCTTTTGGAAGTTCAGAGGAAATTCCGGAATTTACTGAACAGTCTTTTTAATGGGTCACTCAACACCAATACTAATGGAGTGTGTGCAGTGCCCTCTAGCTCCTCAGATTCAGTCTACATCACTGAAGCCCATGGTGCCATCTTACAGATAGCTTCTCACCTAAACAGGCGAACAATCGGGCAGCCTTTCTCAGGACCCCACCCAAGGTGGCGGCCACTGAGAGTGTGAAAGGGGCAGGTAGTAACCCACCACCCATTGCTAGGCCACTCATAGCTCAATTACACTGTGGAGCGGGCGGGTTGGGGGTGGGGGGGGGCGGGGGCGGTGGCTACCTTATCTTTAACCCCATCCTCATAAAATGCTGCACAACACCATCCCCCTTCATTTACAACAGGGTATCTTGAGGAAACATTCCCTCTTGACAGGCCTTATATCTTTCACCTCAGCCCTTCTTGGGGTTACTAGTAACTGCTTGTTTTACGTTTGTCCTTAGAATGTGGGTGACACCAGAAAGGGCAACCCCCTCCCCCAACGTTTACATCAAACACAATCTCCTCCTCTGCCGCATACACATCGGACAGTTCACACGTTCGAAAAAATTCTGGCACTTATTAAACCTTGAGGGTGGAGCTTCATCCATGACCCGCTGTTCCCGACAGAAGCAGAAGGGGGCGCCACTTCCACTTTCGTGTGGGGAGACAGCACCCAAGCGACTCATGTGAAAATTTAAAGGGCTGGTGGCGGGCACGTGAAACACGCGTGATTACACGGCAGGGAGGGGTTTCCATTGAAAGGTCCCTCCCTCAATCCAGGCGAGGGCCTCAAAAAAACTCAGGAAGCTGCGATTTCTGCCGGATACATGAGACACGAGAACTCCCTGGGGAACAAGGACTAGGCTGGCATGATTCGTTGGCCGTGGTTGCAAACCAATCTGTTTCGAGGGAGATCTAATGGCGACATGAGCGCCGCCAATTACCCTTTGCACTCTAGGGAAATGAGCGACGGCCGTGAAGCCCATTGTCCTGGATGCCTGGCTGTCATCGTCTGTGGTGAACCTGATGAACTCGTTGGCACGACAGAAGGTGTACCTGTGTTTGGCAGCCTGCGAAATGCCACATGTCCGCCCCAGAGCCCTGGGAGCAGTCGGTGGTGAAAAAGCTGAGCCCCGCAGTCACTGTGAGGGCCACAGGCATGGGGGTTGCAGCCAAATCTATGTGGGCTGCTAGTGTGGCTGCAGAAACTGGCAGGTTTTGGTGACCGTTTCCAGGGACAGCCTCAGGCTGTGGGTGTCGCTGGCTGGGCCCAGCATTTATTGCCCATCCCTAATCGCCCTTGAGAAGGTGGCGGTGAGCTGCCTTCTTGAGCCGCTGCAGTCCCTGTGGTGTAGGTACACCCACAGTGCTGTTAGGGAGGGAGTACCAGGATTTTGACCCAGCGACAGTGAGGGAACGGTGATATTTTTCCAAATCAGGATGGTGATTGGCTTGGAAGGGAATTTCCAGGGGAACTGGGTGCAAGTTAGGACATGGACAACAGAGTTCTGGATGAGCTTAAGTTTGCAGAGGGTAGAAAGTGGGAGGACAGCCAGGAGACTGCTTAAATAGTCATGTCTGAAGGCATGTATGAATGTTTCAGCAGCAGTCTGTAGTCACCCAGTGAATATAATTTTACTTGAATCATAATCTCCTTCGACTCTGTTGAAGGAAAATTTAAATTGAGTTTCATATGAGATGCGAATTCAGATCAAAGCCTGAAAACGTTATTTTAGGCCATGTAGGGAGGTCCCACACTGCCATCCACTGGCTGTAACTCGGTACATCTGCTCAATAAACACGAAGCGGCCATTATCCAACAATTCCTTCACTGGCATCAAATACAGGCAGAGAGCTCAGGGCCAGAATGTTACCAGCCCCATGGATGTGGCTTTGGAGGTGGGAGGATGGGGAAATCAGGGGAAAAAAAGCATCTTCCTGACGTGTTCCCACTTCTTCACCTTCTCCCAGGAGCGTGTTCCCAGCGATGACAGGAATCGAACTGAGGTATTTAGTGAGCCAATTATTAAGCATTTCACTGCAAGCAGTGCAATCCTCTGCTCACATGGGCCTCCCGCTGTGTCAACACCCCTAGCAACTGGAGACAGCTGCATAATGGGAGGCCAGAGATGCGATTGAATCAAAGGATTCCAAATGAGCACTTTCCAAAAATAATAGCAAGGATCCTGTCTCCCCAAGTCAGAGGATTGCCACTGGGCTAGGATTTCTTGGAGACCAATGTCTCCGATGGTGATGGGACTGATACAGCAGCGGCTTCTTCCCTGGAGGCTTGATCGCGTGATGTTTACCTTTCTTTATTCTGTCAAGAGATGTGGGTGTCGCTGGCTGGGCCAGGATTTGTTACCCATCCCTAACTGCCCTTGAGAAGGTGAACTGCCTTCTTGAACCGCTGAAGTCCATGTATTTTAGGAACACCCACAGTGCTGTTAGGAAGAGAGTTCCAGGATTTTCACCCGGCGACAGTGAAGGAACAGTGACATATTTCCAAGTCAGGACGATGTGTGTCTTGGAGGGGAACTTGCAGGTGGTGGTGTTCCCATGTGTCTGCTGCCCATGTCCTTTGAGGTGGTAGAGGTCACAGGTTTGGAAGGTGCTGTTGAAGGATAAAAGCAAAATACTGCGGATGCTGGAAATCTGAAACAAAAACAAAAATACCTGGAAAAACTCAGCAGGTCTGGCAGCATCTGCGGAGAGGAACACTGTTAACGTTTCAAGTCTGCATGACTCTTCAACAGAACTAAGGAAAAATAGAAATGAGGCGAAATATAAGCTGTTTGAGGGGGGTGGGATAGAGGGCCAGTGATAGATGGAGGCAAAGAAGAGTTTGCCAAAGATGTCGTAGACAAAAGAACAAAGGGGTGTTGACGGTGGTGATATTAGCTAAGGAATGTGCTAATGGTGACATTGAGGGTAGAAAGCAGGACGAGCAAGGTACAGATAGCCCTAGTGGGGGTAGGGGGAAGGGATTGAAATAGGCTAAATGGATGGAAATACATTTAAAAATAATAGAAATAGGTGGGAAAAGAAAAATATATTTTAAAAAATTATTTGAAAAATATATTAGAAAAAGGGGGATCGGAAAGGGGGTGGGGATGGAAGAGAGAGTTCATGATCTGAAGTTGTTGAACGCAATGTTCAGTCCGGAAGGCTGTAAAGTGCCTAGTTGGAAGATGAGGTGCTGTTCCTCCAGTTTGTGTTGAGCTTCACTGGAACATTGCAGCAAGCCAAGGATGAACATGTGGGCATGAGAGCAGGGTGGTGTGTTGAAATGGCAAGCGACAGGGAGGTCTGGGTCATGCTTGCAGACAGACTGAAGGTGTTCTGCAAAGCGGTCACCCAGTTTGCGTTTGTTCTGTCGAAGGAGTCTTGGTGAGTTGCTGCAATGCATCTTGTAGATGGTACACACTGCTGCCAGTCCTGCTTTGACCTGGATGGTGTTGAGCTTCCTGAGTGTTGTTGGAGCTGCACCCATCCGGGCAAGTGGAGAATATTCCATCACACTCCTGAACACAAATTAGAGAGTGTAAATCCATTGTAAAGCCACTACTGTGAAGGTTTCTTTCTTTCGAGGAGAAAGGCGTGGTGAACTCCGATACTCACTTTACTCGGCAGTCAACGATTGGGAGGCCAGGAACTAGTTGGAAGCTGAAAGGTAAAACAGTGGCAGTAGTAAGAATACTTAAGGAACCCTCAGAAAAGGTTGTACCAGACAAGGAAATGTGTATTAAAGCTGTAGCATTGGTATGGGTGAAACATGCTCCCTCAGAGCACACTAGAAAGGGGGATATGGCTCAGGATAGTCACTGCTTAAGTGAGTCAGGCCACTGGAGGTTCTAAAAATTGATATAACCATCCTTGGAGAGACCCCAGGACGCGGGGAGAAGATCCGGCTTGGGACCAATAACGTTTTGTTCAAACTAGATAAAGGTTGAGATTCAAGACACCTGCTTTTGGAACAAAGCCACAAGATTCCACGGGTTTTGAACAAACAGAAACAAACTTTACTGTCCGAGTTCAGAAAGATAAACCAATTTACAATGTCTATCTCATACTCTAACTTTCTAACTTTCAGGCTAAGGATGAGGTACTTGTGAATTAACAGACGAACTGTGATCAAACACACCATACTGCAGCGTAAATGACAGATACAACTAAGACAGAGTCCATGGATTTCTCAAGAATCCACCCAGACGTTACTTCCACTGTGAGTCAACCAATCTCACTGGAATGTCGTCTTTCTCACAAGGGTTCCCAATCTCCACCTTCGAAGATCCTGCCTCGGAATTCTCTCCAAACGCCGCTTCCACTCGGACAGCTCTAAGAATGATCCGCATTGCAGGGTTTCAACCTCGCTTGCCAAGGTTCCTTGTCCCTGGATGCCAGAATATGCTCAACACTAACTTACAAGCACACTTTCAGATCCATAGACATCCCAAGCAAACCACCGCTGCTTCAAAGGGACACCTTTGCCCCAACGGCCCTCTCCACTTAAAGTCTGCTCCCTGCAGCCCTTTCTCTAACTTCTTAACTCAGCTGGGACCTCTGCCTGTCCCTGTCTCCGTGGCACTTGTTGGCTGGCAGGCTCCCTGATACTGATTATTTTTTGATGGGTCCCCGATCAGTTGAAGGGTGAGGTAGCTGCTTTTATTGAGGCCGTCATTGTGAGGCAGTCTGCCAGCCAGCAAACGCCACAAAGACCAAAAGGACAGAAATAAGTCCCAGTTAAGCTAAGCTCAAGAACGGACTACGGGGAGAACCTCAGCCTTTTTCTACTTTAAACAAAACATTATAAGGCCCTAACCAGATCTCCCCCCCCCCCCCCCCCCCCCCCACCGAGTGTCCCAGGGTCTGGCCAAGGATCGTAACACTACCCTGTGGCCTGGTTAGATGTAGTGCTAATAAACAAGTGTTAAGCAGATACCAGATATGTCTACAGTCTGTTTACTAACCAAGTGCCACACCTGGAGTCCAGATAGAGGGACCGTCTCGGTACCCAGACCTCCATGGAAATATTATAGACTGTGTGCTTAAATTTCCAGCATTGGATTGGAACCAACAACCACCTTGACTCAGAGATTGTTACCATTGAAAACCTAAGCTGCACTGGTGTCAAACATCACTTTTATAAGGCTCACAGGAATCTATAGAGTAGCTGTTCACTTCCTATGGTTATTACTTCCACTAAGTCTCTGTTTTGTTCTGTAGGTAACGCCCAGGTTTGATCCCATGGCAACCAGTCGGACTCTGATACCTGACCTAATTGATCCTTCTTCGTGTAAAATTCCAGATAGCAAAGGCCTGATTTTGGTGCTGTCTGACTGGCTGGAAAGGTGGGGGGGGGCGGGTGTGGTTAATAGGGTGGCTGCATTCCTGCCTGTTGCCATTTTAAGTCAGGAAGGGCACCTGCTCCAGCCGGCCTAAGGCCTCCTTGGTATCAAAAGTCAGGCTCCAATCTTACAGTAGGGCCCCAATTTTAACTCTGGGTTGTGGAGGTTGCACACGGTGCCACATGGATGTCTAAACCCAGTGACAGTCTGGAGCAGGGCCAAGAAGGAAATTTGTTTTCATTCAGTCAAAGTTTCCAGAATCAGCAGGAGTCCTTGTCCAATGACGACAAACGAATGTTCGGGCCATCACTCCCCAACCCCCGACTGTGACCAAGAGCCCAGGGAGGTTTTAAGGAGCGTCCCAGAGGGGAAAGAGGGATGGAGAAGTATAGAGAGGGGATTCCAGAGCTTAGGAGCGAGGCAGCTGAGGCCACCGACCGGGGAACCAGAGACTGCAAAGCTGCTGGTCAGTATTGACTGCCAAAGTGCAATCACTGAGTCAGTTTATGCCTCTCTCTACATGAATTGTGAAGTTTCCTGACACAGATTACAGAACAAGTCAACATGATTAACTGTCAGTCGCCATCAACAGTGCATTCTTCATGGCAATGCCACTTGCCAACCAATCAGCGCTCTCTTCGCATAGAGTATGAATTGTTGTTTTCTCCCTTATATTGGTATTTGTGCGAGTGTCCTGATGGGTACAAGACAAAAAAACTTTCAGCTACACTCAAGTTCTGTACTACCAAAGGACTATTTGAAGTATAGATTCATTCAAGGGGAAGCTAGGTAAGAGCATGAGCGAAAAACAAATATATTGATAAGATGAGATGAAAAAAATGTGGGAGGAGGTTCATGTGGGGTATAAACACTGGCATTAAGCTGTTGGGCCTGTTTCTGTGCTCTAAATACTTTGGAAGAGGTCAAAACAATGTTACCCAGTTGCTAAGGAGATGTTTTATGTAAAATACATATTTATAATGTCATTGGTTGGACATGCAGATGCATTGAAGTTTTTTGAAAAGAAGACTTTTCCTAAGCAAAGGGGCACTGGTTTACAGCAGCTACTATGCTATGTTTGCGAAGGACACAGGCTGCTTTTATGGAGACGCGGTGTCTATGGAGTCCGCAGAGAGAGGTCAAATGATCTGGCGCTTGGGTGTAAAACAGATACTGGATTTTGAACAGTCAAAGACTACCATAGGAACAACAGCTTTACCTCATCTCTCTCTCTTCGTAAACGTCTCTCATCAAAGCCGAGCTGTTTGTGATTTGAAAAGACCCACAAGGAGACCCTCATTGCTGCGAATTGAGTTTCTTAAAGGAGAATTCCAAATCGACCAGCCATGACTGCAGAGCGACTGCTCCACTGTGGAATGGGACCCTTCAGCTGCAAACAAGTCTCTGGACGATCCATAATTTTTTTTTCCGACTTTACTTGTTACGTGGCCATGCTTTTGAGATCTGACATTCTGCAAAGTTCTATTTCCTCTTGCGTGCTTGGTGGAGTGGGGTGGGGTGGTGGAGTGGGGTGGGGTGGTGGTGGAGAGGGTGGGGTGGTGGGGTTGTGGTGGTGGTTGTGTGTGTGTTGTTTTTGCATTAGTGGATAGTTGGATATATGTGAACATTTTAAGCCTTTAGTTGATCATTTCTGCATCTTTGCCTGAACAAGTTTTAGCAATAAAACTAACACTTTAACTTGTTGACTTAAGGAACTTGAGTATTGCTG
Organism: Carcharodon carcharias; assembly: GCF_017639515.1. Lineage (NCBI taxonomy): Eukaryota > Metazoa > Chordata > Chondrichthyes > Lamniformes > Lamnidae > Carcharodon > Carcharodon carcharias. The sequence goes on along the minus strand of NC_054467.1, from coordinate 248,788,774 downwards.
AAAAAGGACATGGTGTTGAAGCTTTTCGCCTTGCACTTATCAGGACAATTTGCAAGAATACCAAATGTAAAGAAAACAACTATTTATACTTAATGAGAAGAGAGTGCTGATTGGTTGGCAAGTGGACTCTGATTGGTACAGGCGGAGAATGCACCAGTCAACTAATGACTGACAGTTAACTGCCCAGTTTTGTTAAAATTCAAACCAGGCAGGCTGACTCTGATTAATCAGGGCATTGCCCTGGGGAATGAACCAGAAAATGGCTGTTGCCTATTTTGTTTTGTTGAAACAGGCACAATGTGTGTACATGTTCTTCCTGCAATGAACAGGGCCCCGTGTGTGAGTATATGTAGCTTCTAGTACACATGAGTGTGCCTGAATGATAATCTTGGTTATCAGCATAATTCTTAACATACTCAGAATTGTTTAGCAGATGTTGTCCAATCACAGAATCACATCTAACGTTCGACACTGTGTTTTGAGTTTTGCAAGCACAGGCTAGTTGAGGACTGTCTGTACCTTGCTAGTTGCGAACTGCTGAAGTGACATACTTTTTCTTTATTCGTTCACTGGGTGTGGACGTTGCTGGCTGGGCCAGCATTTATTGCCCATCCCCAGTTGCCCTTCAGAAAGCGGTGGTGAGCTGCCGTGTTGGATACGATCCACCAGTCTTTGGGACATACAACCTACATGGTGAGCATCACACTGGCACTGAAATTCATATACCACAATATTCATTTGTGTGATAGGCAGGATGTCTTTTTGCCTTGACCATAGCATCCTGTTAGTGGCGAAAACCATTTGTGTTGCAACTGCATAATATCAGCGTGAAACAGCTAGCTTCACCTGTTGCTCAAATTGCTGAGATACTTTACCCTTTAATCTGAGGTAGGCTGGGCACTTTTCAGGATCAAAAGTGGTGGCCTTAGGTCCATTCATGAATCTGCATGATATACAGTGAGCAATGATCTGATCAGGATAGCCCTTATCGCACAGGATGTCTTCGATGTGTTCCTGTTTCAGCATCAAGCCTACACGGTGAGCAAGCGGCTCAGGCCCTATTTACGAGGCTGTTGATAAAGCCATCCTTATAGTGCATGGAACTGTAGGAATCCCAACAGGTAAATTGACCAGTGAAGGTAGGCTTGTGGTAGATGGTAGTTGAGAATCCACTGGCATATTTCTCGACTAGTACGTCAAGGAAAGGGGGCTAATTTGACTGCTCCATTTCAAAGATGAATTTGAGCACAGGATGGAGCCCATTAAGGTGCGTAAGGATATTCTTACATGCAGCTGCAGATTCAAGTATAGCAAACATATCATCTACATATTGGAAATACGCAAGCGGTAGGAGTTTTCTTGTCATTTCATCAAAGACACGTTTCTTGTGGAACCTAACAAAGGTATATAGGCTAAAAGCAAAAAACTGCGGATGCTGGAAATCTGAAACTAAAACAAAAATACCTGGAAAAACTCAGCAGGTCTGACAGCATCTGCGGGGAGGAACACAGTTAACGTTTCGAGTCCGTATGACTCTTCAACAGAACTAAGGAAAAATAGAAAAGAGGTGAAATATAAGCTTTTTTAAGGGGGGGCTGGTGGGACAGGTAGAGCTGGATAGAGGGCCAGTGATAAGTAAAGATAGCCAAAAGATGTCATAGACAAAAGGACAAAGAGGTATTGACGGTGGTGATATTAGCTAAAAATGCTGGTGGCATTAAGGGTAGAAAGCAGGATGAGCCCTAGTGTGGATGGGGTGGGGGGAAGGGATCAAAATAGGCTAAAAGGTAGAGATAAAACAATGGATGGAAAAACATTTAAAAATAATGGAAATAGATGGGAAAAGAAAAATATATATAAATTATTGGAAAAGTGGGGATCGGAAAGAGGGTGGGAGTGGAGGAGAGAGTTTATGATCTAACGTTGTTGAACTCAATATTAAGTCTGGAAGGCTGTAAAGTGCCTAGTCGGAAGATGAGGTGCTGTTCCTCCAGTTTGCGTTGAGCTTCACTGGAACAATGCAGCAGGCCAAGGACAGGCATGTGGGCATGAGAGCAGGATGGAGTGTTGAAATGGCAAGCGACAGGGAGTTCTGGGTCATGCTTGCGGACAGACCGCAAAGCGGTACACCCAGTCTGCGTTTGGTCTCTCCAGTGCAGAGGAAACCGCATTGGGAGCAGCGAATGCAGTGGTCTAAATTGAGGGAAGTGCAAGTGAAATGCTGCTTCACTTAAAAGGAGTGTTTGGGCCCTTGGATGGTGAGGAGGGAGGAAGTAAAGGATATAGTATATATAACTAAAGTATATAGGCTGTATGTTCCAAAGACTGGCGGTTGAATCAAACAGCATGTCCGTTCTGTCGAAGGGTCATGAGGACTCGAAACGTCAACTCTTATCTTCTCTGCCGATGCTGCCAGACCTGCTGAGTTTTTCCAGGTAATTCTGTTTTTGTTTTGGATTTCCAGCATCTGCAGTTTTTTTGTTTTTAGCATGTCCCTTCTGTTGTTTGCAACAGGCAAGGTATCAACTGTGCCCAACCAGCCTGTGGTTGCAAAACTCAAACAGTGTCCAACATTAGATATGATTCTGCGAATGGACAACATTTGCTAAATAACCATGAGTGTGCTAAGATTTATGCTGACAATCAATTCGAGATTGTCAGTCGGGTTCACAGCGTGGCACATTTACGTGTGCAGGTATTAATTAATACACAGGGCCCTGTTTATTTGCATACAGAAAGAACATGTACACACAGTACACCTGTTTGAACTACACAAAATAAGCAACAGCCATTCTCTGGTTCATTCCCCAGGGCAATGCCTTGACCAATCAGAGCCATCTACTTAGTTTCAATTTAAGCAAAGCTTGGCAGTTAACTGTCATTCATCAGTTAACTGGTGCATTCTCCATGATAGCGCCTCTACCAATCAGAGTCCCCTTGCCAACCAATCAGCACTCTCTTCCCATGAAGTATAAATCATTGTTTCCTTTATATTTGGCATTCTTGCGAATTGTCCTGATGAGCGCAAGACAAAAAGGTTCGGCAATATGTGTCTTTTTTCAGCAATACTCAACTTCTGCTAAGACTATTAAGGAACCTAGCTAGCTTATCTCTTGCACCAAGCTATAAGCAGTTGAATATATATTAAATTGGAAATATCACTTCCTTTTTAAATTCAAACTCTGTTATAACCAACTCAGGAGTCAGGCAAAGAGAGGAGTCTGTTCACCCCTGTGAACCTGGTTGTAACACTGGGCGGAGATCATGGGGCAGGATCTTCGGGTCGGCAAGTGGGAGGCGGGGCCCGCTCGCCAAGGCATGCGTTCCGATGTCACCGCGCGTCATTCGGGTTTTCAGTTAGGCGGGTGCACACCCAAGTAGGCTGAGCGCCCGCCGAACTGTCAAAGGCCTATTAAGGCCAGTTAACTATCAATCGAAACGATTAACTGTCCAACCTTAAGGTTGGCGGGCGGGCAAAGAGCCCAGGCAGCCTTCGCATTCATCATGAAATCTCATCCATGGGCGGGATGAGGTTTCATGAAGGTTTTTAAAGTCTTGTAAAAAAATTTTTAATAAAATTAATAAGCATGTCCCAGCCCATGAGGGGACATGTCTTAAATTTTTCTTTCCTCCATTAAATTTTGTTGAACTTAAAACTAATCGCCCTGAGGCAGCTCTGTGCCCCAGGGAGATTTCTGCGCTCTTTCGTGCACATGCGTGAAAGAACGCAGGCCCCGACTCTCCCTCCTCCCTCCGCCCGCGCAGGGAACGCTCAGTGCTTCCGGGTGCGCATCACGCTGGGCGGACCTTAATTGGCCCGCCCATGTAAAATGGCGACCCCCCCCAGCCAATCGCGGGTGGCAATCGGCTGCGTGCCCGTCTGCGCCAGCTCCAGCCCAACCCCGCCCTCGACAGGGAGAAAATTCTCCCCATAACTTAGTTGAGGACGTGGTAGCCTCCAGTGCTCCGTCCACTTGATAGTTCACCGACAGCTCAGTTGTCTTCGCTAAATCCTCTTCCCCAAACTTAATGTGTGTTGGTTTTCATAGCCCCGGCCACTGATCAGAGTTTGCCGACCTTAGTTCAAACAGAATTTCAGGTTAACGTTAATAATCTAGCTGCCTTAAGAGTGTGTAAATTTTAGCAATTAGTCAAAGATTAGTATTTTGTCTCTTCAGCAAAATAAACAGTCCAGCCTGCAGAACATGATAGTTAAAAGTTTTACGCAAAAGATGTCAGTTTGTCCCAATCCCAATAATCTTACGTTCGCTCTAACAAAGAGTCAAGCCCATGCCTTGTGACGTGAACTATTATGACAATGGCTGAAATTGTAAAGAATGATACCAAATTTTATGTTTATAATACCCCGATCTTCACAACTCAGACAGAAGATTGTGAAACAGTTTAATTGTTAAATATTAACGAAGGAGAGTAATATATTAAACAGCTTAGCTAAGGCAAATTCTAAACATTTCTACAGAACTCTTGAGTACAGTTGGATCAGAGGTCCTAAGTATCAGCCAGTGACAAAAGAATTTGCAGCAGGGACCATAATAAACTTCACGCAAAGGGTGATCTGTGTACAATAATCTTCCAGGCTGCAGGAGACTCAGGCTTCAGGAGCATGTGAAGTACCATTAAAAACTAGGCAAGGAGACCCTCAGATTTTAGTGGTGCTGCTTAAATATGGTTAGATATCAATCAGGCAGAGACACAATTTTGAGTTTGGCGGACTGTGTGTACACAAATCTTTTTTGTTTTTATTCATTTATAGGGATGAGGCTGTCGCTGGCCAGGCGGCAAGCATGTTGCCCATGCCTAATTGCCCTTGAGAAAGCATTTTTTTATTTATCCACAGGATATGGGCTTCGCTGGCTAGGCCAGCATTTATTGCCCATCCCTAATTGCCCTTGAGAAGGTGGTGGCCTTCTTGAACCGCTGCAGCCCGTCTGGTGTAGGTACACCCACAGTGCTGTTAGGAAGAAAGTTCCAGGATTTTGACCCAGCGACAGTGATATATTTCCAAGTCAGGACGGTGAGAGACTTGGAGGGGATCTTCTAGGTGGTGGTGTTCCCATCTATTTGCTGCCCTTGTCCTTCTAGATGGTAGTGGTCATGGGTTTGGAAGGTGCTGTCGAAGGAGTCTTGGTGAATTCCTGCAGTGCATCTTGTAGATGGCACACACTGTTGTGTCGGTGGTGGAGCGCGTGAAGGTTTATGGATGTGATGGCAATCAAACGAGCTGCTTTGTCCTGGTCGGTGTCAAGCTTCTTGAGTGTTATGGGAGCTGCACTCATCCAGGCAAGTGGGGAGTATTTAATCACACTCTTGACTTGTGCCTTGTAGATGGTGGACAGGTTTTGGTGAGTTACTCGCCACAGGATTCCTAGCCTCTGACCTGCTCTTGTAGCCACAGTATTTATATGGCCTGTCCAGTTCAGTTTCTGGTCAATAGAAATTAGGAGCAGGAGGAGGCTATTTGGCCCTTCGAGCCTGCTCCGCCATTCGATATGATCGTGGCTGATCCTCTATCTCAATGCCATATTCCCGCTTTCTCCCCATACCCCTTGATGCCCCTAATACCCAAAAATTTATCAATTTCTTTGTTGAATATACTCAGTGACCCAGCCTCCACCGCATTCTGTGATAGACCAGTTGACCACCCTCTGAGTGAAGACATTTTTCCTCATCTCAGTCCTAAATGGCCTGCCCTATATCCTGAGACTCCCCAGCCATGGGAAACATCCTCCTTGCATCCACTCTGTCTGGCCCTGTTAGAATTTTATATGTTTCAATCAGATCCCCTCTCATTCTTCTAAACTCTAGTGAATACAGGCCCAGTCGAACCAATCCCTCCTCTTACGATAGTCCTGCCATCCCCAGTATCAGCCTTGTGAACCTTTGCTGCACTCCCTCTATGGCAAGTATATCCTTTCTTAGGTAAGGAGACCAAAACTGCACGCAATACTCCAATTTTGCTCTCACCGAGACCCTGTATAACTGCAATAAGACATCCTTGTTTCTGAACTCAAATCCTCTTGCAGTGAAGGCCAACATACCATTTGCCTTCCTAATTGCTTGATGTACCTGCCTGTTTACTTTCATTGACTGGTGTACAAGGACACCCAGATCTCTTTGTACATCCACATTTCCCAATGTATCATTATTTAAATAATACTCTGCCTTTCTGTTTTTTACACCGAATCGTATAACTTCACATTTATCCATGTTATACTGCATCTGCCATGTGTTTGCCCACACACACAACTTGTCTAAATCACCCTGAAGCTTCCTTTCATCCTCCTCACAACTCACAACCCCGCCCAGTTTTGTGTCGTAAGCAAACTTGGAAATATTCCAGATAAAGGCAAAATACTGCGGATGCTGAAAAACTGAAACAAAAACCAAAAATGCTGGAAAAACTCAGCAGGTCTGACAGCATCTGTGGAGAGAAAATCAGAGTTAACATTTCAAGTCCATATTCATCAAAGCTAAAGGGCAGTAAAAATGTGGCGAAATATATACTGTTTCAGGGGGTCAGAACAAGTGAAGCTGGATAGAAGGCCAGCAATAGGTGGAGGGAGGGATTTGTGCTGAAAATATTGCAATTGGTTCCCTCAGACAAGTCATTTATATATATTGTGAATAGCTGGGGCCCAAGCACTGATCCCTGCGGTACATCACCAGTCACTGCCTGCCACCTGGAAAAAGACCCATTTATTCCCACTCTCTATTTCTGGTCTGTCAAACAATTCTCAATCCATGCCAATATATTACCCCCAAATCCCATGTGTTTTAATTTTTCCCACTAACCTCTTATGTGGAATCTTATCAAAAGCTCCTTAAAATACACCACATCCACTGGTTCTCCCTTATCTATTTAACTAGTTACATCCTCAAAAAACTCCAGTAGATTAGTTAAGCATGATTTCCCTTTCATAAACCCATGTTGACTGTCTGATCCCATTAATGCTTTCCAAGTGTTCCGTTATCTTGTCTTTTATAATTGACTCTCGCATTTTCCTCACCACTGATGCTAGGCTAACTGGTCTGTAATTCTCTGTTTTTTCTCTTCCTCCTTTTTTATATCGTGGGGTTACATTTGCCATCCTCCAATCTGTAGGAATTGCTCCAGTGTCTATAGAATTTTGGAAGATGACCACCAATGTATCCAATATTTCCAGGGCCACTTCCTTTAGTACTCTGGGATGTAGATTATCAGGACCTGGGGATTATAAGAAGAATTAAAAGGCAACTTATTTAAATGGAGAGAAACTTCAGAATGCTTCAGTGCAGAGGGATCTGGGTGTCCTCGTGCATGAATCGCTGAAAGCTGGTATGCAGGTACAGCAGGTAATAAGGAAGGCAAATGGAATTTTGGCATTTATTGCTAAAGGAATAGAGTATAAAAATAGGGAAGTGTTGTTGCAACTGTACAAGGCATTGATGAGACTGCACCTGGAGTACTGAGCACAGTTTTGGTCCCCTTACTTGAGGAAGGATGTAGTTGCACTGGAGGCGATTCAGAGGAGGTTCATTAGATTGATTCCAGCGATGCGGGACTTGTCTTATGAGGAGAGAATGAACAGTTTAGGCCTATATTCGCTAGCGTTTAGAAGAATGAAAGGAGATCCAATTGAGGTACATAAGATGCTAAAGGGGATAGACAGGGTTGACGTTGAGCGGATGTTTCCCCTTGTGGGTCATTCTAGAATGAGAGGCCATAGTTTTAGGCTAAGGGGTGGTAGATTTAAATCAGAGATGAGGAGGAATTACTTTTCTCAAAGGATTGTGAATCTGTGGAATTCACTATCTCGGATTGCAGTGGATGTCGGGACGCAGAATAAATTTAAGGAGGAGATAGACAGACTTTTAGTTAGTAACAGGTTGAAAGGTTATGGGGAGAGGGCAGGAAATTGGAGTTGAGGCCAAAATGAGATCAGCCATGATCATATTGAATGGTGGGGCAGGCTCAAGTGGCTGAATTGCCTGCTCCTGCTCCTAGTTCTTATGTTCTTATGTTCTTTATTCCCATTAATTTCTCTAGCACCATTTCTTTTACTAATTCTGATTTTCTTCAATTCCTCCCTCTCACTAGACCCTTGGTTCCCTAACATTTCTGGGAAATTACTTGTGTCCTCTTTTATGAAGACAGAACCAAAATATGTGTTCAATTCTTCTGCCATTTCTTTGTTCCCCATTATAATTTCCACCATTTCTGACTGTAAGGGACCTACATTTGCCTTCACTAATCTTTTTCTCTTCACATATTTATAGAAGCTTTTACAGTCAGTTTTTACGTTCCTTGCAAGTTTACTCTCATACTCCATTTTTCCCTTGATTAATCTGTTTGTCCACTTTTGTTGAATTCTAAACTGTTCCCGATCCTCAGGCTTGCTGATTTTTCTGGCAACTTTATATGTCTCCACTTTGGATCTAATACTATCCCTAATTTATTTTGTAAACCATGATTGAGCCACCTTTCCTGTTTTATTTTTGTGCCAGACAGGAATGAATAATTGTTGTAATTCATGCATACATTCCTTAAATATTAGCCATTGCCTATCCACTGTCAACCTTTTTGGTAAGGTTCCCCAATCCATCATTGCCAACTCATGTCTCATACCCTCATAGTTCCCTTTATTTAGATTCAGGACCCTAGTTTCAGATTCAACTTCTTCACTCTTCGTCTTAATGAACAATTCTATCATTTTATGGTCGCCCTTCCCCGAGGGACTGCGCACAACAGGATTGTTAATTAATCCTTTCTCATTGCACAATACCCAGTTTAGGATAGCCTGCTCTCTAGTCCTCAATGTAAAGGTCCAAAAAATAATCATGTACGCACTCTAGGAAATCCTACTCCACAGTATTATTGCTAGTTTGGTTTGTCCAATCTATATGTAGATTAAAGTTACCTATGATTATAGTTGTACCTTATTGCATGCATATCTAATTTCCTGCTTAATCCCTTCCCTTACATCTCCATTACTGTTTGGGTGTCTATAGGCAACCCCCACCAATGTTTTCTGCCCCTTGGTGTTTCTTAACTCCATCCCAACAGATTCCACATCATGATTTTCCGAGCCAATATCCTTCCGCACTATTGCATTGATTTCCTCCTTTACTAACAATGCTACCCCACCTCCTTTCCCTGTTTGTCTGTCCTTCCTGAATACCCCTGGATGTTCAGTTCCCATCCTTGGTCACCCTGTAGCCATGTCTCTGTAATTGCAACCATATCATAACCGTTTATATCTATTTGCGCTGTTAATTCATCTACCTTATTGTGAATGCACCGCACATTAAAATAGAATGCCCTTAGACTTGTCTTTTTAACATTGTTAGTCATCTTAGTTCTATTCTGCAGTATGACCCCATTTGTTTATCGCCCTTGTTTTTTCTGCCTTCCTCTTTTGTTTCTTACTTTTCTGTCTTTTGTTTCTATCCTTGTTTCCCCCTCCTCTGTCTCCCTGCTCAGGTTCCCATCCCTCTGCCATTCTAGTTTAAACCCTCTCTGACTGCACTGGCAAACATCTCCCTGAGGACATCGGTCCCAGTCCTACCCAGGTGTAACCCATCCTGTTTGCACTGGTCCCACCTTCCCCAGAACCGGTCCCAATGTCCCAGGAATCTGAAATCCTCCCCCCTACACCATTTCTTCAGCCACGTATTCATCTGATATGTCCTGTTATTTCTACTCTTGCTAGCATGTGGCACTGGTAGTAATCTTGAGATTACTACCTTTGATGTCCTATTTTTAAATTTACATCCTAACTCCGTATACTTAGCTTGTAGGACCTCATCCTTTTTTTACCTATGTCGCTGGTACCAATATGTACCATGACCACTGGCTGTTCACCCTCCCCCTTCAAAATGCCCTGCAGCTTCTCTGAGACATCCTTTATCCTGGTACTAGTGAGGCAACATACCATACTGTAGTCTCTTTTGTAGTCGCAGAAACACCTGTCGGTTCCCCTTGCTATTGAATCCCCGATCACTATAGTCCTGCCACTCTTCGTCCACCCCTCTTGTGCAGCAGAACCACCCGTGGTGCTGTGGACTTGGTTCCTGCTGCTTTCCCCTAAGAAGTCGTCTCCCCCAACAGTATCCAAAACGGTAAGTCTTTTAGGGAGGGGGACGGCCACAGGGGACTCCTGTACTATCTACCTTCCTCGACTCTGCCTGGTGGTCACCCATCCCCTTTCTGCCTATTCAGTCTTTACCTGTGGTGTGACCATCTCATTGAATGTGATGTCCACGATAATCTCAGCATCACAGATGCTCCACAGTGAATCCACCTGCACCTCTTGCTCCGAAATGCGGTTAGCCAGTAGCTGGAAACACTTCCTGCACACATGGTTGCCAGGGACACTGGAAGTTCCATGACTTCCCACATAGAACAGGATGAGCAAATCATGGGGGTGAACTCTGCTGCCATGACTTTCCTTTAGATTAATCTCATTAGTTACTCCCTTTAAAGAATACTAATTACACTAGAGGCCTTATTCCACTCCAAACACTCCCACTACAGTCCAAATTCCTTACTTTATTTTGTTCATGGTCACCCCTAGGATGTTGATAGTGAGGGATTTAGTGATGGTGAAGCCATTGAGCGTCAAGGGGAGATGGTTAGATTCTCTCTTGTTGGACATGATCATTGCCTGGCACTTGTGTAGCGCAAATGTTACTTGCCACTTGTCAACCCAAGCCTGGATATTGTCCAGGTCTTGCTGCATTTGGACATGTACTGCTCCAGTATCTGAGGAGTCATGAATGGTGCTGAACATTGTGCAATCATCAGTGAACATCCCCGCATCTAACCTTATGATGGAAGGAAGGTTATTGATGAAGCAGTTGAAGATGGTTGGGCCTAGGACACTACCCTGAGGAACTCCTGCAGTCATGTCCTGGAGCTGAGATGACTGACCTCCAACAACCATAACCATCTTCCTTTGTGCAGGCATGACTAGGTATGGTTGGAAAAAAAAATGTGTGGCGAGCTACCTTCTTGAACTGCTGCAGTCCACATGGTACAGGCACATCCTGCGGTGAGGAAGGGAGTTCCCGAACTTTGACCCAGTGACAGTGAAGGAAGAGCAATGTGGTTCCAAGTCAGGATGGTGCGTAGCTTGGAGGGGAGCTTGCAGGTGGTGCTCTTTTGATGTTCCTGCTGTCCTAGGTGTCTTTGATGGCAGTTGAGATCAGTACGTGAGCCTCAGCTATTTACAATCTATAGTAATAACTTAGCTGCGAGGTCTGAGTGTAACACATCTGAGTTTGCCAATGATACAAAGTTAGATGGGAAAGTAAGTGTTGAGGATAATGGAAAGATGCTACAGAGGAAAAGAGACAGGTTGGGTGATGGGCAAGAACATGGCAGATGAAACACAAAGTGGTGAAATGTGAAGTCATCCACTTTGGAAGGAAAAATAAGGAAGTAGAATTTTTTTGAAAGGTTAGAGGCCTGGAAATGCTGGGTGTCCTCACACATCAATCACAGGAAGTTAACATTCATGTACAGCAAACAATTAAGACGACAACTGTATGTTAGCTTTTGTTACAAAGGAATTTGGAGTGTAAGAATAAAGAAATCCCACTCCAATTATAAGGCCACACCTGGAGTACTGTGAACATTTTTGGTCTCCTGATCTAAGGAAGGATATATTTGCCCTAGAGGGAGTCCAATGAAAGTGCACTGGACTGTTCATGGAATGAGAGGATTGTTCGATATGGAGAAATTGAGCAGACTAGGTCTAATTCCCTGGAGTTCAGAAGAATGAGAAGTGATCAAATTGAAGATATCAGATTATAAGGGCAAAATACTGTGGATGTTGGAGGTCTGAAATAAAATCAGAAAGTGCTGGAAAAATTCAGCAGGTCTTGCAGCATCTGTGGAGAGAGAAATAGAGTTAACGTTCCAAGTCCAATATGAATCTTCTTTGGAACATTATAAGGGTTTTGACAGGATAAATGCTGGAAAAATTATTCCTCTGGCCAGGGAGCCTAGAACAGGTGTTCACAGTCTCAGAATAAGGGGTCAGCCATTTGGGAACTGAGATAAGGAGAAATTTCTTCACTCAGAGGGTTGTGAATCTTTGGAATTCTCTACCCCAGAGAGATATGGATGCTCAGTCAATGACTATATGCAAGACAGAGTTTAGATTACCAAGTGAATCAGGTGATATAAGGATTATGCGGAAAGGTAGAGTTGAAGTAGATGATCAGTCATGACCTTATTAAATGGTGATGTAGGCTTCAAGAGTCAATCTACTCCTGCTCCTATTTCTTACATTTGGGAGATGAGTTACTGCAGTGCATTTTGTAGATGGCACACATTACACCACTGGCGCACTCTGTGACTCAGAGGGGAACTTGAAGGTGGTGGCGTTCTCATGCACCAGCTGCCCTTGCTCTTCCAGGTGGCAGAAGTCATATGTTTTGGAGTTGCTGCTGAGGATGATATGGTGAGTTGCTGCAGTACATCTTGTAGATGGCTGCTGTGCACTGGTGATCGAGGGGGTGAATGTTGATGACGATGATTGGGATGTCGTTCAAGCAGGCGGCTTTGTTATGGATGGTTTCGAGCTTCTTGAGTGTTGTTGGAGCAGCGCTCATCCAGGCAAGTGGAGAGTATTCCATCACACTCCTGACTTGTTCCCTGTCGATGGTCAACAGGATTTGGTGAGTTAGGATGTGAGGTACTCTCGCAGAAATCCAGCCTCTGAACTGCTCTTGTAGCCACAGTATTTATGTGGCTACTTCAGTTCAGTTTCTAGTCAATGGTAAATGCCAGGTTGTTGATAGTTGGGGATTCAGTTATGGTAATGCCATTGAATGTCAAGGGGAGATGGTCAGATTCTCTCTTTTCGGAGATAGTCATTGCCTGGCACTTGTGTGGGGCAAATGTTACTTGCCATTTATCAGCCCAAGCCTGAATGTTGCCCAGGTCTTGCTGCATATGGACACAGACTGCTTCAGTATCTGAGGAGTTGTGAAGGGTGCTGACCATTGTGAAATCACCTGTGAACATCCCTCATTTATGATCTTATGATAGAGGGAAGATCCTTGATGAAGCAGCTGATGATGTTTGGGCCCAGGACACTACCCTGAGGAATTCCTGCAGTGGTGTCCTGGGACTTAGATGATTGACCTCCAATAACCACAACTATCTTCTTTGTGATAGGTATGACTCCAACCAGCAGAGAGTTTTCCCCTGATTCCCACTGACTCCAGTTTTGCTAGGGCTCTGTGATGCCACACTTGGTAAAATGCTGCCTAAGACAGCATTTGCGAGCAGTCACTCTCACCTCACCTCTGGAATTCAGCTTTTTTTGGCCATGTTTGTACCAAGCCTATTATGAATTCAGGAACTGAGTGACCTTGGCGGAACCCAAACTGAGCATCAACGAGCTGATTATTGCCGAGTAAATGCTCATAGATAGCACTGTCGACGACATCTTCTGTTACCTTGCTGATGATCGAGGGTTGTGGTTGATGATCCAGTGTTGTAGCTGTACTGTAACAGTTTGGCTAAGTGCATAACTAGCTCTGGAGCACAAGTCTTCAGTATTACAGGCGGGATATTGTCTGGGCCATCAGCTTTGCTGTATCTATTGCCTAATTCAGCCATTTCTTGACAACACTTGGAGTGAATCAAATTGGCTGAAGCATGAGGCATCAGTGATGCTGGGGTCCTCAGGAGGAGACTTAAATGGACCACCCTTTTTTAAAAAAAATATATACTTTATTCATAAAAATATCTGAAAGAATATTACAAAACATTTCAAAATGGCAATCACAAAAAGTGCAATCATATTCAACTTTTCCACATAGATCATGAAGTGCTTCAAGGCAATCAATGAATATTACAGTCATTTCAATGTGGTCATTACAGACAGTCAGACAAAGCAATGGTATTCAAGTTATCGATATAAATCATGTTGCACACAGAGGTACTTCAATACAATTATGATACATTTAGTATTCACTGCATACATTCCTTCTGAGTCATACAGCCCGAGGGGTCTATACAGTTTCCCAGCCCCTCGCTGCACTCTGGCAGAAATGTCTTAGACAGCGACCTTTCCCCATTGCGTCTTTGGAGCAGCTGCCCAAAGCGTTAGTGCGTCCCTCAGCACATAATCCTGGACCTTGGAATGTGCCAGTCTGCAACACTCAGTCAGGGACAATTCTTTGCACTGGAAGACCAACAAGTTATGGGCAGACCAAAGAGTGTCTTTCACCGAGTTGGTGATCCTCCAGCTGCAGTTGATGTTTGTCTCGGTGTATGTCCCTGGGAATAGCCCGTAGAGCACAGAGTCCTGTGTCACAGCACTGCTCGGGATGAACCTCGACAAAAACCACTGCGTCTCTCTCCAGACCTTCTTTGCAAAGGCACATTCCACAAGGAGGTGAACAACTGTCTCTTCCCCACCACAGCCACCTCGAGGCCAATGTGTAGAGGAGGTGAGACTCCTGGAATGTGGAAGGATCTGAGGGGGAGAGCCTTTCTCACCACCAGCTAAGCTACACCTTGGTGCTTGTTGGAAAGTTCTGGCGATGAGGCATTCTGCCAAATGACTTTGACAGTCTGCTCGGGGAACCAGCCCACTGGATCCACCATCTCCTTTTCCCTCAGGGCCTCTAGGATACGTGCTGGCCACTGCCTGATGGACCTGTGGTCAAAGGTGTTTCTCTCCTCGAGAAACAGGTGGTACAGCATGATCCACTTGCAGCATTCCGCAGAAGCGTGGCCAGACCCATCCTTTGCAACACTGGGGATAGGTAGAGCCTCAGCACTTAGAGACACGTGGTGTTTGCGTACCGAGGATCTACACACAGCTTGATGCAGCCACACACAAAGGTGACCATCAGGATGAGAGTGATGTTGGGCACGTTTTTCCCCCCCCCCTTTATCTAGAGGTTTGTACATCATGCCCCTGCGAACACGATCCATTTTCAACCTCCAGATAAAGCGAAAGATGGCTCGGGTGATAGTCACCCGTGCAGGAGTGTGGAATGGGCCAGACAGCAACAGTGAGAGTGTCTCACACCTGATGACCAGGTTCTTGCCCGCAATGGAGAGGGAGCATCGCTCCCACATGCCCAGTTTTCTTTTCACCATAGCCATTTGCTCCTTCCAGTTTCTAACGCATGCCTTGGTCCCTCCGAACCATATCGCCAGCACCTTCAGGCTGTCAGCCCTGACGGTGAAGAGGACAAAGGATCGGCCAACCCAGCTCCCAGAGAACATGGCCTCGCTCTTTTCATGATTTGCCTTGGCTCCCAAGGCCAGTTCAAACTGGACGCAGATGTGGATCAGTCTGCGCACCAACAGTGGATCTGAGCAGAAGATGGTGACGTCGTCCATGTACAGGGAGGCTTTGAACCTGAGTGCCTCCACTGCCTGGGATTGTCACTCCTCTTATGCCCTTCCTGATGGACTCAGCAAAGGGTTCTATGCAACACACAAACAGGACAGGGGAGAGAGGACAGCCCTGCCTGACTCCAGATTTAATTGGAAAGCTATCTGATTCCCAACCATTGATTGAAACTGTGCATGTAAATGTTTGTGTAAATCAGTTGGATCCAGATGGAGATCCCCTCTCCAAATCCCATTTTGGAGAGCACATCCACCATGTAGGTATGCGATACTCTGTCAAAGGCTTTCTCCTGGTCCAGGTTGATGAGGCAGGTGTCCACACCCCTGTCCCATTCATAGGCAATTGTATCCCTGAGTAGCACAAGGTTGTCAGAGATCTTCCTGCCGGGTACAGCACAGGTCTGGTCAAGGTGGATCACCAATTCTAGAGCGGACTTGACCCGATTGGCGATGACCTTGGACAGAACCTTACAGTCCACATTCAACAGTGAGATGAGGCGCAAATTTCTAATTTCCTCCTTTTCCCCCTTCTGCTTGTAGATGAGGGTGAAGATGCCTTTCCTCATGGATTCTGACATGCTGCTGGCCAGGAGCATACTCTCGTACACTTCTAGCAGGCTGGATCCAGTCCCACAGAGCCGAATAAAACTCAGCTGGTAAGCTGTCATTTCCTGGAGTTTTACTCTTCTTGAAGGACTGAAGGGCCTTAGTCAGTTCGCCAGGTGTTAGCAGTTTGTCCAGACTCTCCCGAGTACTGTTGTCTGAGACCTCCGTGACAGAAGACAGGAAGGACTGGGAAGTCATGCTGTCGTTGGGCTTCACGTCATACAATCCAGCATAAAAGGATTTGCTGATCCTAAAGATGACTTTACTGAGCCGTCTTCTTCCTTCAGGCTGCTGATCACAGAGCTCTCCCTGCATACCTTTCGGAAGAAGAAATATGCACACATTTCATCCTACTGCACGGAGCGGAGTCTGGACCGGAAGATGATCTTGGAGGCCTCCAAGGCAAAGAGCGAGGCTCGCTGGCTCTTCACCTCTTGGGAGTTCCTCCTTGACATCAACCCCCATTGACTGCACTCGGAGCAGGCTCTGCATGTTTTTCTGAAGTTGGGGCATTTCCCTCTGTTCCTTTCGAGCATTCTGGAGATCTTTGAGGATGAAAAACTTCTTGATGTTCTCCTCGATCGCTTCCCACCAGTTTGTCAGGGACTCAAAGAGGGTTTCACAGTTCTCCAACCTCTTTAATCCCTCCTGAGTTCCTCAATGTTCTCTGGGGTCAGCAGTTGCACATTCAACTTCCTTGTCCCCCTGCCAACCCTCTGGTCTTCCTGTAAGTGACAGTCAGCCAGTAGTAGGCAGTGGTCAGAGAAGAAAACCGGTTTGACGTTGGTGGATCTGACTGTGAATGCATGGATCACAAACAGGAAAACTATCCTGGAATGGCTGGACCTGTCTGGCCGTGACCACGTGTATCACCCATTCAGCACCTGGCTGAAGGTGGTTGCAAATGATTCAGCCTTGTCTTTTGCGATCAGCTGCTGGGGTCTGTTGTGGAACTCTTTTAAGTAGTTGTGGATGTGATCTTTGTACAGATAGGAGATGATGTAAGCTACCACATGATAGGTAGTTTGTATATTATCAAGAGCTCTCAAAGAGCTCTCTTGTGCTATTTAATCTTCATAAACATTTGAGATTACCAATCCCTTTTGAGTGGTTGGTGTGTTTGAGGATGGGGATATTGGTACAACTTTCAGTTCATTAATTGTCCACCATCATTCATGACTGGATGTGGCCGGATTGCAGAACTTTGATCTGATCCGTTGGTTGTGGAATCGCTTAGCTCTGTCTATCACATGCTGTTTTCACTGTTTAGAAGCAGGTAGTACTGTGTTGTAGCTTCACCAGGTTGACACCTCATTTTTAGGGATGCCTGGTGCTGCTCCTGGCATGCCTTCCTGCACTCTTCATTGAACCAGGGTTGATCCCCTGGCTTGAAGGTAATGGTGGAGTGGGGGATATGCCGGGCGGTGAGGTTACAGTTTGTGGTTGAATACAATTCAGCTGCTGATGGCCCACAGTGCCTCATGGATGTCAAATCTTAAGCTGCTAGGCCTGTTCTGAATCTATCCCATTTAGCACACAACAGGATGGATGGTGCGCTCAGTGTGAAGGTGGGACGTCGTCTCCACAAGGATTGAGCAGTGATCACTTCTGTCAGTCCTGGAATAGACAGATGCAATGATGACAGCCAGATTAGGAAGTGAGAGGTCAGGTAAGCTTTTCCCTCTTGTTGGTTGTCTCACCATCTGTTGCAGGCCCAGTCTGGCAAATATCTCTTCAGGACTCAACCAGCTCGGTGAGTCGTGGTAATGGACATTGAAGTTCCCCACCCAGAGTTCATCTTACATCCTTCAGTGCTTTTTCCACCGAGTGGTTGGCTTGGCCATTTCAGAGGGCCTCGGAGTGGGGCTGAAAATCGGAAATTGGGTCTGGCCGGGAGTCGGGGTGGGGGTGGAGTAAGAGCAGGCCTTGGAGGGCTGTAGGGGCAGGGTGATGGGTAAGATTCCCCACGCAGGGGTGGGGGGATTGGTGGGGTGAGTTCCATTGGGTTGAGGGATGGGCAGAGTTCTGTGGGGGGGGGGGGATTCTTGTGGGGGTTACCTGGGAACTTACGGGGGTGGGGTGGGGTGGGGGAGGGGCGGGGGAACCCCAGCACATCTTTGGGATACCCCGATACACTGCCCTGGAGCTCAGACGTTACGTCCCAAAGTCTCTTTTGAAAGAAAACAACCCCAGCTTCTCTAAACTATCCTCACAACTGAAAACCCTCATCCCTACGACCATTCTTGTAAAGATTTTCTACGCCCTCTCTAAAACCTTCACATCCTTCCTAAGGTGCTTTGCCCAGAATTGGACACAATTTCCAGTTGAGGCAGAATCAACAGGCAGGATTTTCTGATGGCAGCAGATGTCCTGCTGCCTGAGCCAAAATCGGGAGATGACCCCACACCAACTGGTAGTGGGACCCAGGGGGGCTTATTGCCCAATGTCAAGGGTGGTCATTGCTGAGGCTGCAGCTTCAAGGAGAAGGTGCTTAAATGGCCAGATGCCCTCAAATAGGGGTAAGTAACATTGTGGGTTGCCAGTGCCAGACAGGCAGGACCCAGCGATCGGGGAGATGTCGGGGGCAGGGTGGGGTTACAGGTGGTGCTGTTGCTGCAGGAGTGGCCATTACTAGTGGGAGGGCATTTCCATGGGCGATGGTGTGACTGAAAGGAGATCCTGTCAAACCCAGGGCCTCCTGGAAGGCTGCTAGGTTTCATTGAGCGGGCAAAATGCCCACAGAGGTAAGAATTGGCACAATTGGCCTCCTGGTGGGCGACCAGTTTGCCAACGTTCCCACGACTGGTAAAATTCTGGCCAATGTTTTGTGAAGATTCATCATAACTTCATCTATATAGCCTCTCCTCACTCTTCTTACCAAAATATATCACTTCATGTCTCTCTGCTTTTAATTTTATCTGCAATTTGCTGACCATTCCAGCAGTCTGCCTAAGTATGTCGCTTGGGGCTGAATTTTTCGTTCATTGGGCAGTCGGAGCTGACCCAATCGCAGGCAGGCCCAGACCCAATCACCCCGCGCTGCCATTTTGTGCGGGCGGGCCAATTAAGGCCCGCCCAGCATGACGTCCACAGGGAAGCGCTATGCGCTCCCTGTGCGGGCAGGGGGAATTCCTAAAATCGAGAGTGCGCTCATCTCCCTGAGGCTAAACGCAGCCTCAGGGAGATCACCTCTACTTTTAAAAATATTAAAAATAGAGAAAAAAAAAATCCCTTACATGTCCCCTCATGTGACAATGTCACATGAGTTGGGACATGTTCATAATTTCCATAACAACTTTATTAAAATTTTTAAAACCCTACATGAAACCTCAATCCGCCCGTGGATGAGGTTTCATGATTTTTCTAGTTGCCGCCGGGGCTCCTGGCCGACCTGCCAACCTTAAGGTTGGACGGGCAGGTCCTTTCATTGCTTAATCAATCCTGTCAATGGCCTTAAGTGGCCATTGACAGGTAAGCGGACCTGCAGCTGATTTTGCTGCGTCCCCGCCTTCCTGAAAATCTAAATGGGACAGGGTAACATCAGGACTTCCGCCCGACATCACCCCGCATCATTTTACGCATCGGCGAGCGGGCCCCTCCCCCACTCGCCGATGGTAAAATCCTGCCCTTGAAGTCCATTACCATCCCCCTCACAGTTCACAAGTTTTGTGTCATCTGCAAATTCTGAAATAAAGAAAAGCAGTGGTTCTAATAGCGCCTTCTGTGGAAATCCACTATAAACTTTCCTCCAGTCTGGAAAATAACCATTTACCATTACTCTGTTTCCTGTCACTCAGCTAACTTTGTATCCATGCTTCTACTGGCTGTTGTATTCCATGGGCCTCAACTGACAAAGCCCATTATGTAACACCTTTGGAGATCTATGTACACCACATCAACCACATCACCCCCATCAGCCCTCTCTGTTATCGCATCAAAAAAATTAATCAAGCTAGTTAAACACAAATTTTCTTTAACAAACCCATGCTGGCTTTCTTCAATTAACGCCTCTTGTCCAAGGGACCGTTAATTTTGTCCCGAATTATCATTTCTAAAAGTGTTCCCACCACTGAGGTTAAACTGACAGGTCTGTAGTTGCTGGGTTTATCCTTGCATCCTTTCTTGAATAAGGGTACAACAATTTCCATCCCCCGTCTGTTGGCTCCCAATCCCCCTCCCACATCCCCCCCAATCTAAGGACATTTGGAAGATTATGGCCAGTGCCTCTGCAATTTCCACCTTTATTTCCCTCAGCATCTCATCTGGTCCTAGTGACTTATAAATTTTAAGTCCAGCCAATCTTTCTAATGCCTCCACTTTATCAGTTTTTACCTCATCAAGCATCTCAATTACCTTCTTCTTCACTGTGACTTTGGCAGCAGCTTAGTCAATATTGTCAATCCTCCTCCTCTCCTTTCTTCTCTATCTTTCACAAACACTTTGTATCCAGGAATATTTAATACTCAGTCCTGTCATTTTTAAGCTAGGTTTCCACTATCATCATGACATCATTTTTCTATGCAGTTATTTGCAGCCACAGCTTACCAACTATATTTACCACATTCCGTACATTTATGTACATGCACTATAAATGCGAATTAAATCTTCCTGTATTTCCTCTTATGATCTCTTAGGCTGACACCAATACCTTACTATTTCTTACTCTAGTGCCATCTGTATTTCCCAATCCTTTGTGCACTTTGTTTATTCTGCCATTGCCACATCCTGTTCCTATCCCCATGCCAAGTTAATTTAAACACTCTCCAATGCCACTGGCAAACCACCCCTCAGTGGCATTGGTTCCAGCTCTGTTGAGGTGCAACCTGTCCAGTCCGTACAGGTCCCACCTTCCCCAGAACTGATCCCAATGTTCCAGGGATCTAAAGCCCTCCCTCCTCCACCATCCCTCCAGTTATGAGTTAAGTTGTGAGTTCAAGTCAAACTTCAGAAACTAGAGCGCGGTACAGTACTGAGGGGATGCTTTACTGTCGGAGCTGTTTTCTTTCAGAGCAGAACCAAGGCCTGATCTGCTTTCTCAGATAAATTAGCCAATTAGGAAAGTAAATGGTATCATAATCTTCCCTTCAGTCTGTTTTCCAATCAGAGAGGCACAAAACAATATAGTTCGCACAAACCCTTTCGCCAATCATCTTCCCCTTAACAATTTTCTGCACGCAGACAGACACAGACACACATCACACAAACACACACACACACAAACTATCCAGTCCCTTTGTAAGGGGGTGCAGTATTAAAGTAAGGAAGTCTTACTGCAATTATATTGGGCTTTAGTAGGACCACACCTGAAGCATTGTGTATACAGTTATGGGCCCCTTACCTAAAGGATGTGATATTTGCCTTAGAGAAAGTGCAATGCAGTTCAGCAGGGTGATTCTTGGAATGAGGGGGCAGTTCTCTGACAAGAGATTGAGTGGACTAGGCCCATATTCTCTGGGAGAACATACCCCAGGAACTTGAAAACATAATCTAGGCTGACATCCCCAGTGCAGTGCTGATGGAATGCTGCACTGCCGGAGGTCCCCTTCTTCATTGGAGATGTTGAATCAAGGCCTGATTTGATCTCTCAGGTAGATGTAAATGACTCCTTGACTATACCGAAGAAGAGCAGGGATGTTCTCCCTGATGTCCTGGCTAATATTTATCCCTGTCACTAAAACAGATGATCTGATTGTTGTCTCATATCTGTTTGTTGGATCTTATTGTGTGCAAATTGGTTACCATATTTTCCTACATTAAGATAGCACTTGTTCATGAGTGATATCAAGCTGCAATTTCACTGGCTGATCAAACGTATATTGAGCTGTTTAAAAAGAGCTTTTTAAAGACAAGAAAAGACACTGTCTAAAGATGGCTGCCACAAGTCACCTGACATCTGGTATTGCAAGTTGACCAGCTTCTGGAAAGTTCCGACGTGGAATACAATTCAGACATACCATAACATGTCCTTGTCTGGAATCTTACATCTGAGGGTGTCAAGAATCGCTTCAAAAGAATTTACTGAAATGTACTGGGCATAACATTTGCATTTTTATAAGACAACTTCTCCAACAGAGACAGAAAGTCTGCTAGAACAATAGTTATATGAAAGATGTTTTCCCATCTCATCAAGATGGATAATGACTCATTCAGGGAGTTAATGGCTAGGGATTACAGAATCTAATTGTCCCCAGCTACAAAACAAAAGCAGCCATTGGTTCAGACATCAGGTAAAGACCACAAGACCATAAGACATAGGAGCAGAAATTAGGCCATTCGGCCCATCGAGCCTGCTCCGCCATTCAATCGTGGCTGCTAAGTTTCTCAACCCCGTTCTTCCGCCTTCTCCCCATAACCTTTGATCCCCTTACCAATCAAGAACCTATCTATCTCAGTCTTAAATACACTCAATGACCTGGCTTCCACAGCCTTCTGTGGCAATGAATTCCACAGATTCACCACTCTCTGGCTAAAGAAGTTTCTCCTCATCTCTGTTCTAAAAGGTCTTCCCTTTACTCTGAGGCTGTGCCCTCGGGTCCTAGTCTCTCCTACTAATGGAAACATCTTCCCCATGCCCACTTTATCCTGGCCTTTCAGTATTCTGTAAGTTTCAATCAGAACCTTCTAAACTCCATCAAGTATAGACCCAGAGTCCTCAAACGTTCCTTAAATGTTAAGCCTTTCATTCCTGGGATCATTCTCGTGAACCTCCTCTAGACCCTCTGCAGCACGTCCTTCCTGAGATATGGGGCCCAAAATTGCTCACAATATTCTAAATGTGGTCTGACCAGAGCCTTATAAAGCCTCAGCAGTGCATCCCAGCTTTTATATTCTAGTCCTCTCGAAATAAATGCCAACATTGCATTTGCCTTCCTAACTACAGACTCAACCTGCAAGTTAACATTAAGAGAATCCTGGACTAGGACTCCCAAGTCCCTTTGCACTTCAGATTTCTGAATCCTCTCCCCATTTAGAAAATAGTCTATGCCTCTATTCTTCCTACCAAAGTGCATGACCTCACACTTGCCCACGTTGTATTCCTTCTGCCACTTCTTTGCCCATTCTCCTAACCTGTCCAAATCTTTCTGCAGCCTCCCCACCTCCTCAATACTACCTGTCCCTCCAACTATCTTTGTATCATCTGCAAACTTAGCCAGGATGCCCTCAATTCCTTCATCTAGATCATTAAAGTATAAAATGAAAAGTTATGGTCCCAACACTGACCCCTGCGGAACTTCACTAGCCACTGGTTGCAATCCTGAGAAAGACCCCCTTATCCCCACTGTCTGCCTCCTGCCAGACAGCCAATTTTCTATCCATGCTAGTACCTTGCCTCCAACACCATGGGCTCTTATCTTACTGAGCAACCTCCTGTGCGGCACCTTGTCAAAGGCCTTCTGGAAGTCCAAGTAGATAACATCCATTGGCTCTCCTTTGTCTAACCTACTCATTACCTCCTCAAAGAATTCTAACAGATTTGTCAGACCTCCCCTTGATGAAACCATGCTGACTTTGCCTTATTTTACCATGCACTTCCAAGTATTCTGAAATCTCATCCTTAATAATGGACTCTAAAATATTACCAACGACCAAGGTCAGGCTAATCGGCCTGAAATGAGGGATGTTCAAGAGCGATGACAGTTAGAGGAACGCAGAGATCTCATAGGGTTGTAGAGCTGGAGAAGATTTCAGAGATAGCAAGTGGAGCCAGGCCATGGAGAGATTCGGAAACAAGGATGAGAATTTTAAAACTGAGGCATTGCCACAGTAAGTCAGTGAGCATAGGAGTGATGCCTGAATGGAACTCAATGCAAGTTACAATTCGTGCAGCAGACTTTTGGATGAGCTCGAGTTTATGGGGGATGGAAAATAGGAGGCTGGCCAAGTGTGTAGCGAAATACACTTCAAAGATATTCCATTGGCAAGTTCTTTCTTTTTAATCAGAAATGCTGACTATTGCCAGATATACATGCACACATCTTGATCCTCACAGCTAGAAGAGCTATGCTGCCTATTTATGTGTGAATCCCAATATCTCTGTACCTTCCTATGCTTCAAATACTTCCCCACATTCTTCTTAAAAATTGAGATGATCTCTGCGGCTCCTTCAAACGCTTCCTGTAAGAAAGCATTTCATGCTCCGACAACCCATTGCACAAAGTGTCCTTCCTTTAAAGCTCATCTGTTTCTGTCAGCTCACAGACAAAGCATACTGAACACTCATTTTGTTGTTCCCTCCCCACTTGCTCAGCTTATAGGTACCGAGAGTGAGAGACAACCTCTTCAGGCTCATCCCCTTTAACCTGACATATGGACTGAGAGAGAGAGGTACCTCCCCCTCAGTCTGTTTTCCAATTGCACAAAAAGATATAGTAACCTATTCTCCAATCTTCTACCCTTTAGCAATTTCTTGCACACAGAAAGATACACACACAAACACACACATACACTATCCATTCCCTTCCTTTTTAAACTGATTTAAAAAAAAAAATCTTCATTCAGATGGTTTGGGCATCACTGGCAAGTCCAGCATTGATTGCCCATCCTTAATTGCCTTTGAGAAGCTGCTGGTGAGCTACCTTGTTAAATCACAGCAGCTTGAAAGAACTCCCACAATACTGTTAGGTTTAATTTTTTTTTTTGCTAGGCCATTTCAGAGGGCAGTTAAAAGTCAACCACTTTGCTGTGGCCCAGATGTTACATGTAGGCCAGATTGGATAAATACAGCAAAGTTCCTCCCTTAAAGGGACATTAATGAACCAAATGGGTTTTTACAACAAAAAAGGTAGTCTCATGGTTACCATTACTCATTTTTAATTCTATATTTATTTATTTAACTGAACTTTAATACCACAGCTATCATGGTGGGATTTGAACTCACACCTCAGGATTATTACTCTAGGTCATATGGATTATTAGGCCACTATCATAACTGCTGTGGCAACATACATGATGTTTGACTAATATAGAGGCACAGAGAAAAATACAAAGATCGGAACACACTCATCCATTTTCCAGTCCTCTTCCCATTAAATTGATTTATTATTGGCATATAGGCAATACAGGAGATAGACACACACAGATTGCAGAGTTATGGGAAGAAAACTTGAGCGCAGCGACTAAATTGGATAGCTTTTTCAAAGAGCTGGCACAGGCAAGATGGGACGATTGGCCTCCTTCGAAATCTTATTCTACAATTCTGTCATTTTTTTCCAATCCTTTTTCCTTTCAATTCATTTCCTAAGGCAGAGAGAGGGGGATATGCACACACTGACTGAAGTGTTCTGGGAGGAAAGCTGGGTTTTGGGGACTACATTGGACAGCTCATTCGAAGGTCCAGCACAGCCCAGAACCATTAAGCTGGTTCCACTCTCCCTCCCTCTCCTCTTAGGCCTGCAATGGTTTCCTCTCCAGATAATTAGCCAGTTCCCTTTTGAAAGCCACAATTGAATCTGTCTCCACCACACTCTCAGGCAGTGCATTCCGGATCCTAATCACTCGCTGTGTAAAAAAAGTATTTTCTCGTGTTGCCTTTTACCAATCATGTTAAAGCTGTGTTCTCCAGCTCTTGCCCTTTGCTAATCCTCTCAGCTTTAAGTTGATTCCCTGCACAGAGTAACACAAGGAGGTCCTGTGACACAGTGGCTAGCATCCCTCCCTCTGGACCAGACGCTCTTGGTTCATGGCGGAGGAAGGTGTGTTCATTACGTGACTAAACAGGTTGATTAGCCAACTTCAAATCCTTCCAATACACACCAATGGCAGGTGATAAGGGCAGGAGAGATTACTGGTTACCTATATGACGGAGCAAAGGTTGGAGCCTCGGCCATCACTTTCCATAGCTCCAGGTTACAACCTGAATGTGGGGGAGATGGTGGTGCAGTGGTAATGCCACTGGACATTTAATCCAGAGGCCCAGGCTAATGTTCTGGAGACATGGGTTCAAATCCCAAGTAAAAATCTGGCATTGAAACTAACCTATCTGGTTCACTAATGCCCTTAAGGGAAGAAAATCTAGCCTGCATATGGCTCAAAACTGATAGTAATGTGATTGATGCTTAACTGCCCTCTGAAATGGCCTAGCAAGCACTCAGTTCAGGGGATGGGCAACAAATTCTGGCCTTTATTGCCAATGGTGCCCACATCCCATGAAATAATCTTTTTAAAAGTATGTTATCACCACAATTTGGAGTCCCTGAGTGAACTGTAACACAAGAGCTGACACATATTCATCATAATACAGCAACCCTTAACCTGATTTCCTGTCCACAGACACATCATCAATCCAGCCCCTCCACTTCAACCTGACTTCCGGTCCACATCCACAACCCAGCCCCTTCCCTTTAACCTGATTTCCTGTCGGCCCACAGGCAGGCCCCGCCCACCTTGCCCCCTTAATTTCAACATGGCGCCGTCGCCGCCGCTGTCGTTGTGGACGTTGGTCGAGCTCGAGCCCGGGGCCGTTGATTTGGGACCAAGTTTAAGTTAACGGCGGAATTAAAATCATAAATTAAACCTACAAAAGATAGAAAATTATAAAATCAAACGGACGGTACCGAGGGAGGAAGGGAGGAGAGGAGAGGAGGAAGAAGAGAACATAGACCCGGAGATAGAATAAAATAAAACAAATAAACCCTCGGCACCGGGGCGTGATAAACATTTAAAATTATTATTATTATTAATAATAATAATAATTATCATGGACTTATTCAGTTGGTTAAATTCGGTTCAGGTGGAAATTAGTCAGTGTTTAGGGGGTGGGGATGGAGCCCCAGGCTCAGTGTCTTTAAAGACGAATATTTTATGATTAATATAAACTGTTCAAGAATTGATTTATAATTAAAAAAAAAAGAATCAAGCACAGGGAGAGAGAAAGGGGAGGAAATACTGTCCCTAGAATTCACCCTGGAAAGGCAGGAGCAGGTGAGACTATATAGCCTGGCAGCTCAGTGCCAGCAGCTCTTTATCTTGTTTGTATTTTAAAGAACATTTCTATATATGTAAAATATATATGCATGGGTTAATATAATGTTTTTTTTTCTCAGTACTGTCAGCTTTTTACATTGTATTTTAAACATTTATGCATATATAAATTATATAATTCTATACAATATATAATGTATATAATTTTTTTCCCTGAGTGCTGACAGCCTTTTACATTTGTATTTTAAAGATCATTACATATATAATCTATACAATATAGTGTGTGTATATATATATTTATATATACTTATATATACTTACTTATATATACTTATTTATTTATATATACTTATATATACTAATATATACTTATATATACTTATATTTATGTATAACAATACAGGTCCTGTATCCTTTATCCAAGACCCTCAGGGCCGATTGCATTTTGGATTTCAGATAATTTTTGTTTTCAGATACTGCATATAAAGTAACATTATAATAACCTAAGCCTAGGCTAGCTACAGTCTAAAGTAAATAAAATGGCTAGAAAAGTAAGGTGTATCACTGAATAGTAAATACAGGGTACCTGTATTAAGTTTCCTTTTGACATGTTCAGCACAAAAATCACAAGGGAAACAATTAAACTTCATGCGCTAAAGGTCCATGAGGTTTAAAAAAATAGTGCATTTTTAATCATCTGGTATTTATCTGATTTTAAAGCTGTGTGAGTGAGTGAGTGCATGCACTGGAGTAAGAGTGTGTGTGTGTGTGTGTGTGAGAGAGATCTGTCTCACATTCCCAAGATGAGGATCGATCTGTAGGGGAGGAGACGGTACCTTTTTTTGTGCATCACCTACCACTGGCCCTCGGGCATGGCTGTCATTGTAGGAAAGCAAGAACTTGCTTTTACAAGGAGACAAGAAACAGAAGCAAGGGTAGACCATTCAGTCCCCTGAGCATCCTCTGCCATTCAGTATGATTGTGGCTTATCTTTTATCTCGACCTGATTTTATTCCCATCTGATTCCATCAGTATCCAAAAGTCTATTGATCTTGGCCTGGAATGTGCTCGATGTCTTAGCGCTCAGAGCTCTCTGGGAGAGAGAATTCCAAAGATTCACTAACCCACTGGTCAAAGACATCTTTCCTTTCATCACCCTCCGGACTTCCCAAAGTGCTTTCAATACTTTTTAGAAGTCTTAGTCACAGCTGTCATGTAGGAAATGTGGCAGCCATTTTGAGGATAGTAAGGCCCCACAAACAGCAACGTGATAATGACCAGATATCTGTTTTTAGTGATGTTGATTGAGGGATAAATTTTGGACAGGAAACCAGGGAGAATTCTCTGGCCCTTCACTGAAATCGGGCAGTGGGATTTTTCATGGTAGGTGAAAGCGGATGTGGCATCAGTTTAACATCTCATCTAAAGGTGGCACCTGCGCCACTGCAGTGTGCCCTCAGTACTGCACTGGAATATTAGCCTTGATTTTGTACTTAAGATTCTGGCTTTTGAGGGAAGTTTTGTTGAAATATAAATCTATCCTGAGCGTGAAACTTTGTGATTTAATATTTAAATGATCAGGAAATTTAAAGGAGGAGTGGAGAGAAAGGCAGGTGTTCTGAATTCAGAAGCCTCTTGATCACTGTGACCTTGATGTTGAGGGTGGGTGGGACATATGTCCATAAATAAAATCACACTGTGTGGGAAGGGTCTGTAAATGAAATGGCAATGTAAATTTAAATCAACCACTCGGTGTTAAAATAGATGTCCCTTTTAGTATGTGGATGGCATAAGCTCAGTGGGTTGAGTGACTTTTTGTTGCTCCAGATTAAAACCCCATGTCACAGTCCTTCATGAGGGACACCCTGTTCAACAAAACGTGTGCTTTTGTTTTTTTCTTGAAAATATAGCCGTGAAAGGTTATCCTGGACAGTGAGTGATGCAATGGTGTAAAGTTTGTTGCAAACTCTCATCAGGTCACACACATCGTGACGGGTGATGCAAGGCTGTTCCTTTTCAAAAATCCCTCCCACTGCAGCAACCTTTTCAACATCAAAGTTTGCCAAAAGCTACTTTTGTTTGCTGGCAGTTGTGCAGCATTCTTTCAAAATACTGGCAATATTAAACAATTTGGATAGTGTGAAATGTCTTTTGGGAATAAACCACTTTTTTGTTTTAAAAAATGATATTGAATACAAATGAATGTATTCTATTTTTAATGGACACAGTATTGTCACAAAGCTTTCAATGAAGTCTCCAGGTGAGTATACTTTTTAATCATTCGTGAGGTGTGAACGTTGCTGACGAGGCCAGTTTTTATTGCTCTTGTGAAAGTGGTGATGAGCTGTCTTCTTGAACTGTTGCGGTCATGTGATGTAGGTACACCCACAGTGCTGTTAGGGAGGGAGTTCCAGGATTTTGGCCTAGTGACAATGAAGGAACGGCAATATATTTCCCAGTCAGGATGGTGGGGAACTTGCAGCTAGTGGTGTTGTTATGCTCCTGCTGTCCTTGTCCATATAGGAGGTAGATGTTGTGGTTTTGGGAGGTGCTAGTGAGGAAGCCTTGACGAGTTGCTACAGTGCAGCTTGTAGGTGAGTGAGAAACACCCAGCAGTCCACTTATGCATTGTGTAGGGTTGTGACTGGAGAAAGTACTTTGATCTTTACTGGATTATAAAGTCTTACAACAAGGGACTTGCTAAAAAAAAACAACTTTGTATTATAAAGCACCTTATCATGCCTTAGAATGCTTATAGTGAATTACTCTCATGTGCACCTATAAAATATACCTCAAAATGAAAAGAGTAAACTCTAGGGTAAATTTGGCTTGTGAGAATTATAATATTTGTGTTAGCTTTATTTTCTTACTGAGAGATTGTTTCCCCTAGCTCAGGAATCTAGAACACTGGGTCGCAGCCTCAGGATAAAAGGACCGATCATTTAGGACTGAGGTGAGAAGAAGTTTCTTTGCTCAAAGGGTTGTGAATCTTGGAATTCACTACCCTAAAGAGTTGGGGATGTTTCATAGTTGAATAAATTTAAGGCTGAGATAGACAAATTTTTGGCCTCTCAGGGAATTGAGGGATATGGGGTGCTGGCGGAAAGTGGAGTTGAGGCAGATCAGCCATGATCATATTGAATGGTGAAGCAGGCTCGATGGGCTGTGAGATCTGTGCCTGCTCCTTTTTTCTTTTCTTTTTCGTTCATCGGTTGTGGGCATCACTGGTTAGACCAGCATTTATTGCCCATCCCCAATTACCCTTGTTTGGAGGGCATTTAAAAATCAACTGCATTGCTGTGGGCCTCGAGTCACTTGTAGGCCAGACCAGATAAGGACATTAGTGAACCAGGTGGGTTTTTACAACAATTGATAATGGTTTCATGGTCATCATTAGACTTTTGATTCCAGATTTTTATTGGATTCAAGTTCCACCATCTGCTGTGGCAGGATTCAAACCCGGAGCATTACCCTGGGTCTCTGGAATATTAGTCCAATGACAATACCATCGCCTTCCCATCTGTTCTGTTCTTATATACTTACCAAAATGACTGGGTTAAATTTGACCTTATGATCCTGGTCCATGTGGGTAAGCAGAATTATAGTGAGTTATTCTTGGATTTGTGAGGAGGGTGGCCACATGTCTGCTGGAAGCTGCTGCATTGTTCTTATTCTGCACTTAATGATTGAAGCTCACAAAGTATTTTAAACATGTGATATAAATATGTACAAATGTCTTTATCACTGCTGAGCTATGACAAATAGGTCCACAAGTAACTCTGGCAGATAAAATTTCCCGTCAATTAACTGGTTAACCTCACTCTTGAGATTTACCATGATTTCACTCTAGGCTCCAAGCTCTCCTATAATTGTCCAACATATTTAAATAACTGGAAATGACAACATTAGTGGTTATTTACAACTGATGTTTGTAGGATCTTGTATACAAATTGGCTGCCTCATTTCCTACAACAGTGTCCTCACTTTTCGAAAGTATTTAATTGGTTGTGGGGCAATTTAGGGTGTGATGGTGAGAATTCCAACATGGAATACTATCTGCATTGAGACAGCAACCATGTAGAACTTGGCACTAAGAAAATAGCTGAGACAAAGCAGATTCAACCCTCAAGTACAAAATGGTTAGTACATTTCTTTCCAGGATATGCACCTGTTTCTGTTCGGTAATTTGCAAAAATGCTATTCCATAGTTCCCCACTACTGAATATTGTGCAGAATTAGAAAGTTGTAGCATGCAGGTGAACAATATTTTCCTGTATTTGCAGTATTCAAGTAGAATATAAATTGTACCCTGATGTAGCACTTGTTACCTTAAATAAGGTCAGGAGAAAATCAGCACCAAAATACCTCTATCTTTTGGTGACTGAGATTGATGATTATAAATCCGCAGTGTTTCTGGATCGCATCTGATGAGTCCAAAGTTAACAGTACTACTAGCTGCTTTTCTTTCTTATTATTCTCTATTGTCCTGTAAACCAAAATTCCCATCTGGGACCCTGTTGAATTTTGAACATTATCTACCTCCACACATTTACTATCTTCTGTGTGAAGTAAATATATTTAAACTGCTTGTTCAACTTACGTCCAAGCCCCTTTATATTTCAATAGCAGGCACATTGTACAGTAATGCTGAGTAACTAAAAAGCAGGATGTGCAGCTCATTAATGGGACAAAAGGTTTTCTCTGATTGCTATCTATAAGGGGCTATCTTGCATGAAATGAGATTGAGCAGCCTCAAACTGTTTGGTGGTGGGTATGATCTGACAGTGTAAAACTACCTTCAGTCATCCCTCATGTTCAATAAATTAATGTTCTCAGTGGGAGATGTCAGCGGGTGGCTGATGTAGGAAACACAAAGTTTTGAGTTCTTTGCCTAAGGAAGGAGTCTTAGAAGGAATACAATGAAGTTTTGACCCCTCATTCCTCGGATAAGGGTATTTTCCTACGGGGGTGGACGGGATGGTTGGTGGAGAGTGAATAGACTATCACAGAATCACAATGCAGAAGAGGCCCTTCGGCCCATCGAGTCTGCACTGACACGTGAAAAACACCTGACTGACCTACCTAATCCCATTTACCAGCACTTGGCCCATAGCCTTGAAGGTTATGACATGCCAAGTGCTCATCCAGGTACTTTTTAAAGGGCGTGAGGCAACCCGCCTCCACCAGCCTCCCAGGCAGTGCATTCCAGACCGTCACCACCCTCTGGGTAAAAAGTTTTTCCTCACATCCCCCCTAAACCTCCTGCCCCTCACCTTGAACTTATGTCCCTTTGTGACTGACCCTTTAACTAAGGGGAACAGCTGCTCCCTATCCACCCTGTCCATGCCCCTCATAATCTTGTACACCTCGATCAGGTCGCCCCTCAGTCTTCTCTGCTCCAACGAAAACAACCCAAGTCTATCCAACCTTTCTTCAGAAATGTTTCATCACAGGCAACATCCTGGTGAATCTCCTCTGCATCCCCTCCAGTGCAATCGCATCCTTCCTGTAATGCGGCGACCAGAACTGCACACAGTACACCAGCTGTGGCCTCACCAAGGTTCTATACAACTCCAACATGACCTCCCTACTTTTGTAATCTATGCCTCGATTGATAAAGGCAAGTGTCCTATATGCCTTTTTCACCACCCCACTAACATGCCCCTCTGCCTTCAGAGATCTATGGACACACACGCCAAGGTCCCTTTGTTCCTCAGAACTTCCTAATGCCATACCATTCATCGAATACTTCCTTGTCAAATTACTCCTTCCAAAGTGTATCACCTCACACTTTTCAGGGTTAAATTGCATCAGCCACTTATCTGCCCATTTGACCAACCTGTCTATATCTTCCTATAGCCCAAGACACTGAACCTCACTGTTAACTACCCGGCCAATCTTTGTGTCATGTGCAAACTTACTAATCCTACCCCCCACATAGTCATCTATGTCATTTATATAAATGACAAATAATAGGGGACCCAGCACAGATCCTTATGGTATGCCACTGGACACTGGCTTCCAATCACTAAAACATCCTTCTGTCATCACCCTCTGCCTCCTACAACTAAGCCAATTTTGAATCCACCTTATCAGATTACCCTGTATCCCATGTGTCTTTGCATTCTTTATAAGTCTCTCATGTGGGACCTTGTCAAAGGCTTTGCTGAAATCCATATAAACTACATCAACTGTACTACCCTCATCTACACACCGGTCACCTTCTCAAAAAATTCAATCAAGTTTGTTAT
This sequence comes from Carcharodon carcharias, assembly GCF_017639515.1. Taxonomy (NCBI): domain Eukaryota; kingdom Metazoa; phylum Chordata; class Chondrichthyes; order Lamniformes; family Lamnidae; genus Carcharodon; species Carcharodon carcharias. Next base: position 248,755,612 of record NC_054467.1, on the reverse strand, counting down.
GCATAACCTCCCTCTGACAAAGCCATGCTGACTATCCCTGATCAAACCTTGCCTCTCCAAGTGGAGATAGATACTCTCCTTCAGAAATTTCTCCAATAGTTTCCGTACCACTGACGTGAGACTCACTGGCTTGTAGTTCCCTGGCTTATCTCTACAACCCTTCTTAAATAGCGGAACCACATTAGCTGTTCTCCAGTCCTCTGGCACCTCCCCTGTGGCCAGAGAGGAATTAAAAATTTGGGTCACAGCCCCTGCGATCTCCTCCCTTGCCTCCCTCAGCAATTTGGAACACAAATCATCCAGACCTGGAAATTTGTCCACTTTAAGCCTGTCAACACCTCCAATACTTTGTCATTCCCTATATCAATTTGCTTAAGAACCTCGCAGTCTCTCTCCCCGAGTTCGATACCTTCATCCTCATTCTCTTGGGTGAAGACGGACGTTACGTATGCAATCAACACTCGAGCGATGTGCTCTGGCTCCACCCATAGATTGCCCCCTTGGTCCCTCATGGGCCCTACTCCTTCCCTGTTTATCCTCTTCCCATTGATATACTTATAGAATACCTTGGGATTTTTCCTATTTTTACCAGCCAGAACTTTCTCATATCCCCTCTTTGCTCTCCTAATTGCTTTCTTAAGCTCCACCCTGCACTGTCTGTACTCCACTAATGCCTCTGCTGATTTGCTTCCCTTGTACCTGCTAAAAGCCTTTCTTTTCCTTCTCATCGTAACCTGAATATCTCTGGTCATCCATGGTTCTCTGGGCTTTTACCCCTTCCTATCACCCTAGAGGGAACATGTTGAGCCTGTACCCTCCCCATTTCCTTTTTGAACACCACCCCCCATCCCATTCCTCTGTAGATTTGCTCACAAGTAACTGTTCCCAGTCTACGTTGGCCAGATCCTGCCTTATTTTACTAAAATCCACTCTCCCCCAAACCAAAACATTTTTTTGCAACTTGTCGATTTCTTTGTCCATAACAAAGTTAAGCTGTATCATGTTGTGGTTGCTATCACTAAAACACTCACCCAGCACTGCCTCAGCCACCTTCCGGCTTCATTCCCCAGAATTAGGTCCAGCAATGCACCATCCCTTATTAGACCCTCTACATATTGACCTAAAAAGTTCTCCTGCACACATTTCAAGAAATCTACTCCATCCAAGCCCTTAACACAATGTCTATCCCAATTAATGTTGGGAAAGTTGAAATCACCTAATATAATTACCCTATCGTTATTGTTTTTACACACCTCCACAAATTGTGCACATATTTGCTCCTCAATTTCACACTGACTATCTGGGGGTCTATAATAAGCACCTAATAATGTGGTTGCCCCTTTTTTATTCCTAAGCTTTACTCACAAAGGTTCATTCGATGCCCCCTCCAAGATATCATCTCTCCTTACTACAGTAATGGACTCCTTAACTAATAATGCGATGCCTCTTCCTCTTTTACCCCCTCCTCTGTCTCGCCTGAAGATTCCATATCCCGGAATGTTGAGCTGCCAATCCTGCCCTTCCCTCAACCAAGTCTCAGTGATGGCTACTATATCACAATTCCACATGTCAATCCTCACCCTTAACTCATCCGATTTACCTGTAACACTCCTGGCATTAAAGTAGAGGCCATCCAGCCTTGCCTTACTCCCTTGGATCTTATTGCAGCTGTACTCCCTCTGACTTGATTGTTTTACTCTATTATGATGTGTCCCTATTCTGCTAACATTCTGTGTCCCCTCCCCCTGCCGAATTATTTTAACCTCCTCCCAACAGCACTAGCAAACACGCCCGCAAGGATGTTAGTCCCGCTGTGGTTCACATGTAGGCCGTCCTGCTTGTACGGGTCCCACCTTCCCCAGAAACAGTCCCAGTGATCCAGGAATCTAAAACCCTCCCTCCTGCAGCAACTCTTAAGCTACGTATTCATCTGTGCTATTCTCCTGTTTCTGAGCTCGCTAGCACGTGGCACTGGGAGTAATCCAGAGATTACAACCCGAGAGGTCTTGCTTTTTAGTCTACTTCCTAACTCCCTGAATTCTTAATGCAAGACCTCATCCCTCTTTCTACCTATATTATTGGTACCAACATGTACTATGACCTCTGCCTTATTGTCCTCCCCCTTCAGGATGGCCTGCAGCTGTTCAGTGACATCCCGGACCCTGGCACCAGGGAGGCAACATACCTTCCTGGAGTCACGTTGACAACCACAGTTGCACCTAGTCCCTGACTATAGAATCCCCTATTACTATTGCTCTTCCTCCCCTCCTGTATAGACAGGTTGCTTATGGTGCCAGAAGCTTGGCTCTGTCCGCATTCCCTGGAGGAACCAGCGCCCTCATCAGCCTCCAAAACGGAATACCGATTTGCAAGCGGGACCCCAGGGGACTCCTGAACCACCTGCCTGTTTCTCTTGGATTGCCTGGTGGTTACCCATTCCCATCCTTCTTCAAGTCCCTTCATCTTCTAGAGCACCTCTCTAAACCTGCTATCCACGATGCTCTCAGACTCGCGGATGCTCCACAGTGTCCCCAGCCGCTGTTCCAGCTCTGAAACCCGAGCTTCCAGGAGCTGCAGCTGGGCACACTTCCTGCACACATGCTGGTCCCAGGCACTGGAAATGTCCCCAGCTTCCCACATGGAGCACGATGAGCACACCATGGCTTTAAGCGCTCCTGCCATGACTTATCCCTTTAAATTAAACCTTTTAAGTCAATTACTCTAGGGCCTTTCTTTCCTGATCCTCGTTACTGCAAAGTACGCAAACTGTAAACCAAAAAAAGACCTTAAAATATAAGCAATTAAAGTAGTAAATACCTTACCCACTACTTACCAGTGTAGCCTCTACTGCTACAGCGCGCTCTGAAGGTTTAAGAAGTTGGGTAGCAAGGAAAAAATGCAAAGAGCACCTCGTCCCCTATGCACCGAATTCCCACTTTGTACCAAACTCAGAATATCCACTCTGGCTGTGCCCCATTCACGATGTGCTCGTGTGCAAGCATACTGTTGCGTGCTTCCAGATAGTCCCTTTCTTAAATAGAGCTGACTTGACTCACCACTAGTTAAGCTTCAAATAGTAACTAACCCCTTTTCAGGCCCTAATCAGGCTTCAGGTGATTGACAGTTAATTGTCACACAGTCAGCTAAGTCAGCTACCTTACTAACCTTTTAACTAGACTACTGAACTTAGAAAAATTAAAGAGAAATTAAAGAGAAAGACATACTAGTTCAATTCCCACTTTGCACCAAATTCCGAATACCCACTCTGGCCGTGTCCCACTCAGGATGTGCTCACTCTCCTGATTGTGTGCAAGTTTATAATCCCGAGAGTTTTGAAGAACGAGATGGAATTTCATTGAAATGTATAAAATTCTTCAAGGGTTTGACAGGGTAGATGCTGACAGGCTGCCCCCGGCTGGAGAGTCTAGAACTAGGGGATCACAGTCTCAAGAAAAGAGGTTGACCATGTAGGAGGACTGAAATTTCTTCACTTGGAGAGTTGTGAATCTATGCAATTCTTCACCCCAGTCATTGAGTAAATTCAAGACAGAGCTCAATAGATTTTTGGGCTTGAGGGATATGGGGATGAGATAGAAAATTCTTATTGAATGGAAGAACAGACTGGAAAGACTGAATGGCCTACTGCTGCTCCTATTTCTCATGATCTTATGAAACAAAAACACCTGACTTGACTGTGTTGGAATTTGATCAGAATCCAAACTTTTAGTCATTCTAGGCTTGATTTTTATAAAGAAAAATGAACTTTACTTTAAAAACTGCCTCGATAAATTCTGAACCATTGCTGAATTAACCCCTGGCTGAGAGAACAGGACTTGCCCAAATCACTGTATAAGGAGGTGGCAGAGATGGAGTTGTCAGCTGGGGGATCAGAGCAACTTTTGATAATCCTCTTCTTGCTGCTTTCTGTATTTGGTTGATCATATGTTGCCTTTGGCCACAGTTGAGGTAAGGAAAGTCTAAGCGTGAGCTCTAGTTGCATGGCTGTTACATACTGTGTCACTTCTGCCTGCGGTCTTTAATTTCTGATCTCCCTTTTTTTTGCAGTTTTGAAGACAGCACTTGGATTGTAAAGGTGACTTGGCAAAATGGACATTGGCAGGATGGACAGCGAGGCTGATGGTAGTGGGCCAGCTGCTGACTCTATCTCAGTCTCCTCCCTAAAACTGAATGGTGATAACTCGGAGTTAGAGGATGACGAAGGCGAGGGCTTGAACTGTGATAATGGTGATCTGGAAGTCAATCCTTTTGATGGGTTACCTTTTTCCTCGCGGTACTACGAGCTACTAAAACGGAGAAAAGCTCTGCCAGTCTGGAGTATCAAGTACTACTTCATGGAAAGCCTTGTTAACAATAATGTGGTACTGGTTTCTGGCAAACTGGGATGTGGCAAAAGTACTCAGGTCAGTGCTAAACTGAGAAGTTTACCTTTAAAATGGGCAACATGTTGAAACTGAATCATTGAGTTAAACTTTCACAATTTTATTCTTAGTTACACAAATTTGATTCCTAGATTAACACACCAACACCTGATTTACTTCATCTGTTCCTGTGTGACATGCCTCTAACTAACCTGTTCATAACCAGATAGTTTCAGTCTGCCAACCTGAAGAAGACACAGTATCATGAACTGAAGTGTTTTGTTTATTCTTGCATTTTCCTCCCTTGTTCTCTTCTCTTTTGAAAGCAGTGATATTTGATGGCATACAGTTCCACCAGTGCTGACAGTCCCAACACTTGTCTAAGTGGTCATCATTGTTGAGAGTCCAAGTTACTCAATCATGCCTGAAAGTCTGATGCGTGAGAGGCCAGAATTGGAGGAAAATGATATTTTTGGCTTGGAGGAGGACTGTTGGGGACTGCTTGTAGTCCCAGTCCTAATCACTGCTGCTGCTAATGCTGCTGGGATTAGAGAGTAGCTCTCTGATGTGGGACTTCCTCCTGAGTTAGGGTTGGAAGTCCTGTCTCCAACCAATTAACATTCTTTAAGACCATAAGACATAGGAGCAGAAATTAGGCCATTTGGCCCATCTAGTCTGCCCTGCCATTCAATCATGGCTGATAAGTTTCTCAACCGCCTTCTCCCCGTAACCTTTGATCCCCTTACCAATCAAGAACCTATCTATCTCGATCTTAAATACACTCAATGACCTGGCCTGCACAGCCTTCTGTGGCAATGAATTCCATAGATTCACCACTCTCTGGCTAAAGAAGTTTCTCCTCATCTCTGTTCTATTAGGTCTTCCCTTTACTCTGAGGCTGTGCCCTTGGGTAGTAGTCTCTCCTACTAATGGAAACATCTTCCCCATGTCTACTCTATCCAGGCCTTTCAGTATTCTGTAAGTTTTAATCAGATCCCCCCTCATTCTTCTAAACTCCATCGAGTATAGACCCAGAGTCCTCAAACGTTCCTCATATGTTAAGCCTTTCATTCCTGGGATCATTCTCGTGAACCTCCTCTGGACCTTGTCCAGAGCCAGCACATCCTTCCTGAGATACGAGGCCCAAAATTGCTCACAATATTCTAAATGTAGTCTGACCAGAGCCTCATAAAGCCTCAGCAGCACATCCCTGCTTTTATATTCTAGTCCTCTCGAAGTAAATGCCAACATTGCATTTGCCTTCCTAACTACCAACTCAACCTGCAAGTTAACCTTAAGAGAATCCTGGACTAGGACTCCCAAGTTCCTTTGCACTCCAGATTTCTGAATTCTGTCCCCATTTAGAAAATAGTCTATGCCTTTATTCTTCCTAGCAAAGTGCATGACCTCACACCTGCCCACATTGTATTCCATCTGCCACTTCTTTGCCCATTCTCCTAACCTGTCCAAATCCTTCTGCAGCCTCCCCGCCTCCTCAATACGAGAGCGTTAAATGGCTGTTGGGCAGCCAGTGTTGGAGGGAAAGTGTTCCCTGATGACTCTTCAAATAGCAGGGCGGGAAACCCTGCCATTCTGAAAAATCCTGCCTGATATGCCGAACAATGTTCTGACCAGTTGCCAAGGCAAGCCACATTTCAGGATGTACAGTATAGTTGCCAGGTTTTTTTTCTCCATCCAGTAGCTTTCTCCTCCACTCCTTCTCATGAAGTGCAGGACAAATGTTTCTTTGTTGACGTGTGGCTACAAAATAATTGAGCAGTTTGTTGTTAAGTTACTTGTAATTAATTTTTATAGGCAAGTTTACAGCTCAAGGGTTATGGGGAAAAGGCAGGAAAGTGAGTTGAGAAGTATCAGAGCAGTCATGATCTCATTGAATGGTAGAGTAGACTTAATGGGCCGAATGGCCGACTTCTCCTACGTCTTATGGTCTTAAGACTAGTCCACCAGGAAAAATAATGCATGGAAGACTGCACGTATTTTAAGTGACCAACTTGAGTTAATCCCAATACGCAGACAGAGCAAGATTGGAAATACTGGAAGTGAGAACTTGACCTTAAATAGTGTTAATCTAATCTATTAATTTATAATTCATATGTATTTGTGTTGTTGGAGAATATCAGGAATGGTTTATGGAAATCGCATTTGCAATTTTCTGTCAGTAGAAGAGACTAAAATTTAATTCCTGATTGTTTAGTTTTAACATGACACATAGTGGAATGATTGGATGCAACGGTTGACTCGGACATAATGGTTCCCAAAGTTGGGGTTTTCCTCACCTCATGTCTGATTCTGTGGTAACTAATTGATAAAGATTAATTGTATGATTAGTCAATAATTATATTGTATCATGAAACTACCAGGATTATAGAAGATCAACTTGGACTTTGTTTGTCTTGCAATTCCTGTGCTCCTACCCGAGGTTTAAGTTTACAAATAGATTTTTATCAGAATTTCCTGGGTTATATTCCTTTTAAAGATTATATATTAGATTTTTGAGAGCACTTATTCCACAAATATTGCCTGTGACAGAAATGGAGTGCATTAAGCAGAGAGGCTATTGTGGCAGCTTATAAAGCTTATGCTCAATTTTTTTTAAAAGTGTGGGCATATTCTACCCTGATTTCAGAAGATTATATGTTAGATAAATAAAATTTGGCCTATCCTAATTCGTTTCAACTACAATTCCTCTATTCCTCCATTAGAGCATGAAGCTATTTTCCAAATAATTCCAGGATTTTTTTTATATCCACTCCCTTGCACTCAGATTCATTCAGACTATTGTATGAAAAGCTTCTTGTTGTGTCCCAGATATGCTCAAGTTTGTGCCTCTTGGAACTTGATGGAGTGAAGATGTGGGCCATTCCAAGGTGGAAAAGAGTAAAGGGTCGGTTGGGGATAAAAGCATCAAATGTGGATGTGAGGAAACGACTGAGCAGAGCAATGCTTGCAAAAGTATTATTATGAATTCTGGGCCAAAGGCAGTTAAGGTTTCAAAAATGTAGCAGTGAGTTGCCTGGGTAAGGGTGAGAAGGATGGTCCTTTAGGTAATGTACCTAAAATAAATATAATTTAAAGATAAAGTTAGTCCTAGAACCAGAATAAACAATGCCATGCAAAAATGGTTGGGGATGAGTAATGTTTTCAGAGCAGTAGCATAAAGCTGCTTTTTTAACCTGCTGGTTGTTGGTTCTTTTAATCTATTATTTGGTTGTGGTGGGATGTATTTGTTTTAATTCTGCTGTGTTTTGTTTTTAGTTCCCTCAACCAAATTGGGTTCAGTAATGATACTGATAATGAACAGGAGATGATTAAGTGGCTTCTTTAATGCAATAAGATAGTTTTAGGTTAACATTATATTTTAATACAACATCTGGGACATAATAGTAATAATTCATTAAAGTAACAAAGGAACAGGAATAGACAATTCAGTCACAAGATATAGGAGTAATTGAATTTAAATTACACCAGCTGCCATGGTAGGAATTGATCTCGTGTCCCCAGCGTATAAACCTGAGCCTCGAGATTACTAGTCCACTGACATTACCACTATGCCACCATCACCCCTTTCCAGTCCTTCAGGCCTTCCCCACCATCCTGTTTGATCATGCACCTCAACTCTGTATAAGCTGTAAATTTCTTGGAGTTAGGAAGACAATATACATTGGTCAATGGTAAAGTTCCTTTAAACTATATGGACAGGACTTTTTGGATGGTGAGGTTTCTTGCCCCGCTACCTGAAGAGTCAGCAGGCTATGCACCCCACCAACACTGACTGCCCTGCAGTTATTTAACGCTCCAGGGTCCGTTAATTGGCTGGAGACAGGACTCCTGCCCTTCATTCGAGATTGGTGGACTGGTCTGTGGTCTCAGCAGCGCCAGAATAGCAAACGCCAGGTTTGGGACTACAAGCAGTCCCCAAGAAGTCTCAAGAGTTCTGGACCAACTAAGTGCGGGTGCCAAAGACCAAAGCCTTGCTGGGTTACCCCTGCCCGTTAACTGCTCTCACCAGCCTCAAAATTGAGGCCAAGTGGGAAATGGTACTTTAGTGACCGCTTAAAGTGGGAAATGGTACTTTAAGCGGTCACTAATTGCCCACTTAAGAGCCTCTATTGGAGCAAGGACAAGCCAGCTGGCCTAGACCTTGCCTGTCCCCTGTAAAATTGCGGGCAGATCCAGAGATGCAGGAGGGCATTGGGAAAGCTATTGTGGAACTTTACAGGTCGCCCTGTGCTTGCAAGGCTGCTGGCGAGGGACTGTAAAATTCTGCGCTATATCTTTCCGGTTTGCTTGTGCTTCAGCAGTGCCCACTCAGGTGCTTTAGATTTGTGTTTCATGTGGCTGAGCTGAACTTTGCAAATTATTTCATGCAGTAGCCTTGATTGTAGGTCACGTAAGAACATTTAAACTGTCTAGGTCAAAATATAAAATTCATTATTAAGTATCTAGATGCCTGAAAGCTTACCTATTGGGAGTGGAAGAATCTTTCCTACATTTTATACTTCATGTAAGCGCCGACATGTCCCAAGTTAGAATGTGGAATGAAGCTCCCTCTGCTATAACTTCAATAGCAATACTGCACCAATGCCCCAAATGTGATACTAGTCATAGCTGTAACCCTTCCAAAAGTCAGATTAGTAGTTGTGGCCCAATTATTAATAAGGAAATTGAGGCCAAGAGGTCATGAGACTTTGCTGGTATAAGCTTTCTGCTAGAATTATCCACTCTAACCTCTTCTCCTTGTTCTATACCTGGTAATACTTTTGCCCTTCAAAAGTTTATCTAATTCCTTCTTAAACATTGTAATTGACACATCTTTAATACTTACGACTGCAACATTTCATATTTATACCTAATGATCCTTAAAAAATGGTCTTTGCGCTCACCCTTTTCAGTACTAAACCTTAGCTTCTTCCCAAAATGGACTGGCAGTTCACTTATCAGTTATCAGACGTAAACTGCCATAATTTCCTTCCTCAATTTATGAATAATTTTGAAGAGTTCCATAAAATGTTGTTTAACCTTCTATGGTACCATGAATTTAGCTATAAATGGTTAAGTCTGTCATCATCATAATTACATTCTCTTTTCCTTGGCCATGTCCAAATGAGACGGTGGCATAATGGTAATGTCACTAATGTAATCCAGAGGCCCAGGCTAATGCTGTGGGGACATGGGTTCAAATCCCACCAGGACAGCTGGTGGAATTTAGATTCAATTAATAAAAAAAAAATCAGGAACTGAAAGTTAGTCTCAGAAGTGTTGACCATGAAACCAATCTATTGATTGTTTTTACGACAATAGACAATCTTGTTCACTAATGTTCTTTAGGGAAGGAAATCCGCTATCCTTACCTGGTCTGGTCTCCATGTGACTCCAGATCCACTGCAATGTGGTTAATTCGTAACTGCCCTCAGAAATGGCTTAACAAGCCACTCAGTTCAAAAAGAAATAGCGATAGGCAACAAATGCTGGCCTAGTCAGTGACGCCCGCATCCCATGAAAGAATAACTATGCACTTAAAACTGCTCACAGCAATCCAATTGCAGTCTAATTAGTACCTTGTTGGATTCTTCATCACATTCATGTGTTTCCCATGAAAGAGAGAAAAAACTCAGAACTAAATTTGCCCTTTTTATGGAATCTTATTTGAAATCCTATCTTTTAACTGTATTTATACTTTTTTGTACCATGTTGCATGTTCCATAAGAAATAGGAACCGGTGTAGACCATTCGGCCGCTTGAGCCTGCTCCACCATTCAATAAGATCATGGCTAATCTCGTGTTTCGATTTCAACATTCCCAGCTAACCCCGCTAACCTTTGATTTCCTTGCTTAACAAGAATCTATCTACCTGTGCCTTAAAAACATTCAATGATCCTGCCCTCACCACCCTCTGAGACAGAGTTCCAAAGTCGCACAATCCTCTGAGAGAAAAGATTTCTCGTCATCTCCATAGGGTATGTTTCCATTCTCTGATTTTCCTTGAATGTACTACAGTAGAATGGTACTATATTTCGTGGAGCTGGGGCGTGTGGAGGATTTGATAATGAATTGCCAGTGTTCACTGATATTACCCCTGTGGAACTGGCTGTAAGTTAAAGGTACAGGATAAGTGCAGAATAACATGGAAACCTGGAAGTTATGATCTGTCGCTCGGTTCCGGACACAGGCTACGCTCTGGAACTCCCAGAGCCAGCAATCATTGAAATCAGTTAACTGCGCCCATGTCACTACTAGAAACCCTACAAAAAGTTACATCTTGTTTAATTGACTGGAAGTGAGATCTTAACTACAATGTGATTAATAAAATTTGATGAACAACAGAACTGGCCCTTTAAAAAAAATAATTTTACAATCATGGAATGCTGTTAAGTAATGAATTAGTAGATTTAAAAAAAGTTATTTTTGAATATTTTAGTTTCTACCTTCAACCGTGTTAGGGGAGGCGGTGGCATAGTGGTATTGTCGCTAGACTAGTACTCCAGTTAACCAGGGTAATGTTCTTGGGGGTAAAAACAAAAAAACTGCGGATGCTGGAAATCCAAAACAAAAACAGAATTACCTGGAAAAACTCAGCAGGTCTGGCAGCATCGGCGGAGAAGAAAAGAGTTGACGTTTCGAGTCCTCATGACCCTTCAACAGAACTTGAGTTCGAGTCCAAGAAAGAGTTGAAATATAAGCTTAACACCTTAAACCAGCCATGAAACCAATGCAGATTGCAGATTGTCATAAAAACAATCTTGTTCACAAATGCCCTTTAGGGAAGGAAATCTGCATGTGACTCCAGACCCACAGCAATGTGGTTGACTCTTAAATGCCTTCTCAAGGTGGGCAATTAATGCTGCCCAGCCAGCGATGCCCACATCCCATGAACGAATAACAAAATAAAATCTTTAATTTGCTCTATGTAATGTTTTAAAGATGATTTTATTTTTGTGCTTTTTGTTTCCTGTTTTGGGGTCTTCAAAATCTTTTAATGTAATTGGCTGATGATGTTACTGTAGCTTCACGTAAGAATATCCAGTAAAGAGCGCTGTAATCAGTTGTAGAACGACTGCTTGCTAATAGAGGAGACTTCATTCGAGGTCAGTGATGAATGGTTTTAGTTTGCCACTGACTCCACAATCCAGCCCTACATGTTTATCTGTGTTCCCCTATTTGTTTCATATTTCCCTAACTTCTCTGTCCTCTTGATTCTTCGCGGTTTATATTTGCTGCCTAATTTTGGTGTAGACAATGTTAATATCGTTCCCAATAGGTTCAAGTCTAGATCATTTGCATCTATGGAGAACAAGAGAAGGCCCAACTCTGATCCCTCAAATATAGCACTAGATATGCAGCTGCTCGGTACTTTCCAACCTTTAGCCTTCTGCCAACTTAGCTTGAGCCTCTGCCTTTCTGATAGGTCACTAAATGCTTTGTAAGGTTCCAAAAGAATCACATTGACTACATTTCTAATCCCTCCAGAGAGGATGGTTTACTTTGAAGCTAATGTAAGACATTCATTTTGGGTGACTTTGCATTTGGCAGCTGTACTCTTCCCAGCAACTGAGCAGTTCTATCCAGGCCAGTGAGAACAAAACCACTTTGATGGCCTGTAACTATCAACCTCTTGGGGGGTTACCATTGACCAAAAACTGAACTGGACTAGCCATATAAGTACTGTAGCAACAAGAACAGGTCAGAGGCTAGAAATTATGTGACGAGTAGCTCACCTCCTGACTCTTCAAAGCCTGTCCACCATCTACAAGGCCCAAGTCAGGAGTGATGGAATACTCCCCCCACTTGCCTGGATGAGTGCAGCTTCCACAACATTCATGAAGCTTGAAATCATCCAGGGCAAAGCAGCCCACTTGATTGGCACCACATCCACAAACATTCACTCCCTCCACCACCAGCGCACAGTAGCTGCAATGTGTACCATCTACAAGATGCACTGCAGGAATTCACCAAGGCTTCTTCGACAGCACCTTCCAAACCCACAACTGCTACCATCTAGAAGGACAAGGGCTGCAGATACATGGGAACACCACCAGCTGGAAGTTCCCCTCCAAGTCACTCACCATCCTGACTTGGAAACATATCACTGTTCCTTCACTGTCGCTGAGTCAAAATCCTGGATCTCCCTTCCTAGCAGCGCTGTGGGTGTACCCACACTAAATGGACTGCAGCGGTTCAAGAAGGCAGCTCACCACCTCCTTCTCTAGGGCAGCTAGGGATTCACAATATATATTAATTATTTAGATGAGGGAATTAAATGTAATATCTCCAAATTTGTAGATGACACAAAGCTGGGTGGGAGGGTGAGCTGTGAGGAGGATGCAGAGATGCTTCAGTATGATTTGGACAAGCTGAGTGAGTGGGCAAATGCATGGCAGATGCAGTATAATGTGGATAAATGTGAGGTTATCCATTTTGGTAGCAAAAACAGGAAGGCAGATTATTATCTGAATGGCTCTAAATTGAGAGAGGGGAATGTGCAATGAGACCTGGATGCCCTTGTATTCCAGTCACTGAAAGTAAGCATGCAGGTGCAGCAGGTGGTAAAGAAGGCAAATGGTATGTTGGCCTTCATAGCCAGAGGATTCGAGTACAGGAACAGGGATATCTTGCTGCAATTGTACAGGGCCTTGTTGAGATCACACCTGGAATATTGTGTGTAGTTTTGGTCTCCTTATCTGAGGAAGGATGTACTTGCTATAGAGGGAGTGCAGCGAAGGTTTACCTGACTGATTCCTGGGATGGCAGGACTGACATATGAGGAGAGATTGAGTTGATTAGGATTATATTCACTGAAGTTCAGAAGAATGAGGGGGGAAGTCATAGAAACCTATAAAATTCTAAAAGGACTAGACAAGGTACATGCAGGAAGGATGTTCCCAATGGTGGGGCAGTCTAGAACCAGGGGTCACAGTCTGGGGATATGGGGTAGACCATTTAGGACTGAGATGAGGAAAAATTTCTTCACCCAGAGAGTGGTGAGCCTGTGGAATTCGCTACCACAGAAAGTTGAGACCAAAACATTGTATGTTTTCAAGAAGGAATTAGATATAGCTCTTGGGGCGAAAGGTATCGAAGGGTATGGGGAGAAAGCTAGAGCAGGCTGTTGAGTTGGATGATCAGCCATGATCATGAATGGCGGAGCAGGCTCGAAGGGCCGAATGGCCTACTCTTGCTCTTAGTTTCTATGTTTTTATGATGGGCAATAAATGCTGGCCCTGCCAGCGAAGCCTACATGTGAATGAATATTAAAAAAAAACTGTCCTTCTGGAAAGGACCTTTTTAACAGCTGATTTTTTTTTCCCTGGGGGAGGCTGTGAGAACAATTGGTTTTGTTAGGTCTCGGACCTTTTTAAGGTTTGCCTTTCTTCCTAGAATCACAGAATGATACAACACAGAAGGAGGCCATTTGGTCCATTAGGTCTGTGCCAGGTCTGTGGTAAGGCTATCTAATTAATCCCGCTTTCGTGTCTTTTCCCATAGCCCTGTAAATGTTTCCCTTCAAATATTTATACTAATTGTCCCTTGAAGGTGAGTTTTGAGTCTACTTCCTACATCCTTTCAGGCATTCACGGAATCACAGAATTTTTACAGAGTAGAAGGAAACCATTCGGCCCATTGTATCTGCACTGGCTCTCGGAATGATCAGTTTACTTAGTGCCATTCTCTTGCCCTCTCCCCATAACCCTGCACGTTGTTCCTTTTCAAATAACAGTCTTTTGAATGCCTTGATTGAACTTGCCTCCACCACACTCTTGAGTAGTGCATTCCAGATGTTAACTACTGGCTGCAGGAAAAAGTTTTTTCTTATATCACTTTTACTTCATTTGCAAATTACCTTAAATCTGTGCCCTCTCATTCTCAGTCCTAGATCACAAGAAACTTTGTTAAGGCACTCCTGCCAAAGTGTTGCTGTTGGCAAGGTATTAACATCAAGGGGCTCAGCTGGGCACTGAACTGCAAGAGAAAAGCCAGAATGAATTATCAGCATCATCAGAGCCCTCAGATTATGCGTTGTCTGAACATGTCTTTTAAGCTGGTGAAGATTGACAGAGGCGGTTTCATTCTGTCTGTAATTTGTTTTTGCATTGTTTAGGCTTCTAGCCAGCAGTAGCAAACACAGACTGCAGTGAACAAATCATGGTATTGGATCTGCACTATTATTGGGTTACTGCGTGTCACGGAATCCTTTGCATCAGTGACAGTGCAGAAATCTTGTTAAGTCCTTCCAGTTCAGAAGCTTTAAACAGTCCTTTTACCATAACAAATAACAGCCCATTTTGATAATTTTCCTATCTCATCACAATATCATGCACCGAGTGTGTGGGGGCTGTGGGTATTGGCGCATCGCATTTTGCAATACTAATACACACTGCCATTTTTATTTGCCCCCACTCCAGTATATTTGTTGGTTCAGCTGTGCCACCAGAGGGATTAGGCAGGGCCCATAGCATGCCTAGAGGGATGACATGAAACTCTGCAAAGGAATCATTATTCTGTGATCCGTGCCCAAGATGTTCAGAGGGAAGAAATAATTTGGAGGAGGTGATTAATATCTTCTCACAAAAACAGAATCACTGATTTTTGCTTGATAAAAGAAAAGTTGCTTTCAATTAAAAATCAAATAGCGTTTAAAGTAAAAGTATCATTGGCTCTTAAATATTGGATAAGATGCAAACACATTTAGCAGTTGAGATCATCTTCTAAATTTTAAAAGTGAGTATTGAGTAATTTATTGACACTTCAACCAGGAAATGCCTTTAAGACACCCTGCAGCATGTTACCTAATGTACACACAAATGGAATTGACAGAGGGCGCTTTTATTAATTTTTCTTGAGCAAGTTGTTTGGGAGAGAGCTGTCAGGATCTATTCACTATAGATACACAGACAGGGTAAATAAAGAGAGTGTTACAAGGTTGGTTGTAACATAATTGTGTTCTGATGATGTCATAAATAGTGATCTAAGTTTGAGTAGATAGTAATCCGACCACAGAGATTTGTTTCAGTACATGATTATGTTTCAGTGATCTTTAAGAATGTCGGTATCTTATTCTACTTTATTTTTATAACCTGTTCTCCTACTCCCTACCACATGTGTTATGCACACGACTCGGAGAAAGGTCAGCTGCTGATCTCCATTAATTTAGCTCTGTTTTTGATTGGTTGTTCACAATATTTCCTCCACTTCAGCAATATTGAGAAAGTAGGTCTGCATCTGAATGTTTCCACCTAACTACCCTCTTATGGCTTAAGAATGCCCAAGTTGCAATTGAGTCGAACCACAATTGCAGGCAAACGGATAAAAGGTTTAGGAATGTTGTGAAGAGCATTCTTCATGGGACTGCAATTAATTCATGGATTAATCTTCCGTGCAGGTTAACAGTCATTCAAGATAAAGTTAGATGCTGTGATTGTAGGACCATAGGTTTCTATTGATAGAATGAGACATAGGCTAGGTGGTTCAGCGGTTGTGCAGCCGTGCAGCAATCAGGAATGTGCCACAGAAGGAACAAAGAGGCTGCACAAAAGCAATGTTCTCTTTAAGATGCATGCATGGGCATTAGTCAGTCTAAAGGGACCATGCAGTGCAGCAAACCACCTGTGCACGGCAAAGGAAAATTAGAGTGAGCGTTGCTAGATGGCATTCACACTCTCAGGACTCTGGCCTCAGCTGGTAGATTTTAAATGGTTTTAGAATGTGTATCTTTAGAAGTACCATTTGGCTCCTGAGTACATGTCAAACTCACATAGCACTGGTAAGAAGCCCAAGCACCAGCATATCATCCAAAACCTCACTGCCAGTATTCTAACTCGCACCAAATCCTGTTCACCCATCACCCTTGGGCAGACTGGCCGACATTGGCTCCTGCTCTGTCAATGCCTTAGTTTTTAAATTCTCATATATAAATAAGTCAACTCTGGGAATGAGGTAGGCCAAGTAGATCAAATGACAGATGGTAGCATTTAGGGGACAGTGATCATTGTATCATAAGGCTTAAGATTAGGGTGAAAACTAACATTGGTCAATCGACTGGTGCAGAGCAGACTTCAATGGGGCAAGAATGGAGCTGGGCTGGATAGACTGGAACCAAAGGTTGGCAAGAAAAACAGTAGCTGAACATTGGGCTACCTTCAAAGAGGAGATGGTTTGGGCACAGTCCAACTATGTTCCCTCAAAAGGGAAGGGTAGGACTAACAAATCCAGAGCTCCCTGGATGACAAAGGAGATGGAAATTAAGTTAAAGAAGAAAAAGTGTGCTTACAACAGGTGTCAGGTAGCAAATACAATTGAGAACCAAGCTGAATACAGAAGGTACAGAAGGGATTTGAAAAAGCAAATACGAGAAGCAAAGAGGGAATATGAAAAAAGTCAGCTAACATAAGAGGAAATTCCAAAGTATTCTATAAGCACATCAATAGTAAAAGAGTGGCGAGAGGAGAGTAGGGCCGATTAGGGACCAAAAAAGGGATTTACACATAGAGGCAAGAGGCATAGCTGAGGTGTTAAATTAATACTTTGCATCTGTCTTTAACTATAAGGTAGATACTGCCCAGGCCATGGTGACAGGAAGAAACTCAATCACTAGAAGGGTTTAAAACTGATAAGGAGATGGTATTGGATAAGCTGTCGGCACTTAAAGTTGATAAGGTACCGGGACCGGATGAGATACATCCAAGAATATTGAAGGAAGTGAGAGTGGAAATTGCAGAGGCACTGGCAATAATGTTTCAATGTTCCCTGGATCCGGGGGAAATGCCGGAGGACTGGAGAATTGCAAACATTACGCCCTTTTCCAAAAAAGGTTGTAAAGATCTGCCCTTCGATTACAGACCAATCAGTTTAACTTCAGTGGTGGGGAAACTTCTGGAAACAATTATTCAGGATAGAATTAATAGTCACATGGAAACATTAGGATTGATTCTGAAGAGTAGGCATGGATTTATTAAAAGAAAATTGTGTCTAACTAATTTGCTGGAGCTTTTTGAAAAGGTGGCAGAGATGGTTGATGAGGGCAAGGCCACTGATGTGTATATGGACTTTCAAAAGGCATTTGATACAGTGCCACACAACAGACTTGTGAGGAAAGTTATAGTTCATGGAATAAAAGAGGCAGTAACAATGTGCATACAAAATTGGCTGAGGAAACCAAAAGTAATGGTTAATGGGTATTTCTCGTGCTGGAAGAAGGTTTGTCGTGGAGTTCCCCAGAGGTCGCCATTGGGATCCATGCATATATATTTAAATGATCTAGATCTTGGTGTGCAAGGGACAATTTTAAAGTTTGCGGATCACACAAAACTTGGGACAATTGTAAACTGTGAGGAGGACAGTGAAGAACTTCACAAGGCCATTGACAGATTGGTGGAGTGGGCAGATAGTTGGCAGATGAAGTTAAATGCAGAGAAGTGTGAGATGATACATTTTGGAAGAAAGAATGTGGAGAGACAGTATAAAATAAAGGATACTATTCTAAAGGGTGTGCAGGAGCAGAGAGACCTCCACAGATGCAGCCAGATGCTGTTTTTCCAGCACTTTCTATTTTATTTCAATTTCCAGCATTTGCAGTATTTTGATTTTATTTAAAATTCTCATCCCTATTTTCAACCACACCCTTACAATCCTCCACTTTCTCTGTATTCCTCCACTTCTGACCTCTGCACATGTCTGATTTTCACCCCTCCACCATTGGCAGTTGTGCCTTCCTAAGCTACGAAATTCCCTCTCAAAGTCTTCCTGCTTCACCGCACTTTTTATGTTCTATTAGTAATTATCCAGAAACATTTTGAACATTGTTATTGATTTCATATTGACCTTTTCACATCCCTGTAATTCTGCGAAGGGAAGTGCTTATTCTTATCTTTCATTTACTTGCCTGATGCTTATCTCAAGATCCTCTTGTCTTCAATTTATCTACTTGTGGAAATCAATTAGCCATGTTTAACATGTCTGTTTTATCGTTTGAATAATTCTGGCAAATTACCCATTAACTATTTCAGTTGAAAAATTATAGAGCCCAAAGTTTCTTCAGCCTTTAATTGCACGCTAATGAGGAGCCCAAAACTGTATGCTATTTTCTACATGACTGAAGTTTTACACAGTCATCATGACCTCTTTAATTTCGTATTACATCTCTCTCATTCAAATCTCATTTGCCTTTTTAATGGTTTTTCATCACTTTTAATTTTTTATGCATCTGCATGCATTGAGTCCTTTGTTAGTCCACTGCATTAAATGCAGCATGGAAGGATGGTATTCAACCCATGATGCCTGTGTTAGCTCTTTGAAATATCTGTCCATTCCCTTGCCTTTTTCCTATGGCTGCTACTGCCAGTCTGATTTTTCCAGTTAATATGTAGATTTTCTTTTGACAAATACACGAATAGGATAGGAATAGAGGGGTACGGACCCCGGAAGCGCAAAATGTTTTAGTTTGACAGGCAATATGATCGGCGCAAGCTTGGAGGGCTGAAGGGCCAGTTCCTGTGCTGTACTTTTCTTTGTTCTTTCATTCTTTGAAACCCACCCGTGATTATTGCTGTCCCTTTATCACAAGCACTCAATCTTTCTTCTTGTATACTTTGTCCTACATTGTGGTTACTGTTA
This sequence comes from Carcharodon carcharias, assembly GCF_017639515.1. NCBI lineage: Eukaryota > Metazoa > Chordata > Chondrichthyes > Lamniformes > Lamnidae > Carcharodon > Carcharodon carcharias. The sequence continues at coordinate 248,736,605 of NC_054467.1, read as the reverse complement.
GGGGGTCTGTAGACCACTTCCACTAGTGACTCCTTTCCCTTCTTGTCCCTCACCTGCACCCAAACCAGTTCCACATCCTGATTTCCTGGACCAAGGTCATCTCTAATTGTTTACCAATGCCATTGTTGATCAACAGTGCTATCCCTCCACCTTAGCTTCCTATTCTTCTTGAATGTCATGTACCCCTTAATATTCAGTGCAAAAATAATAGGGTAGTAATAGTGGGGGATTTCAGCTTCCCCAACATTAACTGGGTTAGTCATAGTGTGATAGATTTAGCGGAAGTGGAATTCTTAAAATGCATCCAGGAGAGCTTTTTGAGCCAGTAAGCAGAAGATCCTACAAGAGGGGGAAGTCCTGGACTTAATTTTAGGGAATGAAGCCAGGTAATTGGTAGAGGTATCAGTGGGGGAGCATTTTGTAGATATTGATCATAACTTCATTAGATTCAAGGTTGTTATGGAAAAGGACAAAGATGAGCCAGAAATCAGAGTTCTAAATTGGGAGAAGGCTGATTTGAATAAGATCAGATATGATTTGGCCAGAATGGACTGGGAGCAGCTACTTTAGATAAACCTGTGTCAGATCAGTGGGACTCATTCAAGAAGGAAATAGGGAGAGTACAGGGCCAACATATTCCAGTAAAGATAAAAGATGGGACCAATAAATCCAGGGAACCCTGGATGTCGAGGGATATATAGAATTGGATAGAGAGAAAATCTGCTTATGGCAGATACCAAGGGCTCAAAACAGCAGAAGCCCTGGAGAAGTATAGAATGTGTAAGGGGGAACTTAAAAAGGAAATTGGGAGAACAAAAAGGGGGCATGAAAAAACATTGGCAGGTAAAATAAAGGAATATCCAAAGTTATTTTACAAGTACATTAAGAGTAAGAGGATAATTAGGGAAAGAGTAGGGCCCATTAAGGACCACAGTGGTAATTTGTGTGTGGAGCCGGAAGGCGTAGGTAGGGTTCTAAATGAGTACTTTGTGTCAGTGTTCACAAATGAGATGGATGACGTGGGTGTGCAAATCAGGCAGAAGGACTGTGATATAATTCAAGAAATTAGCATAGAAAGGGAGGAAGTTTTAAGTGGTGTGGCAGGCTTAAAAGTAGATAAATCTCCTGGCTTGGATGAAATGTATCCCAGGCTGTTGAGTGAGGCAAGGGAGGAGAAAGCAAGGGTTCTGGCAATAATTTTCAGTACCTCTCTGGTGACAGGAGAGGTGCCGGAGGACTGGTGGACAGCCAATGTGGTACTGTTATTCAAGAAGCGAGGAAGGGATAAACCAGGGAACTACAGGCCAGTGAGTCTAACCTCAGTGGTGGGAAAACTGTTGGAAGCAATTCTGAGGGACAGAATTAATTGACACTTGGAGTGGCAGGGATTAATCAAGGGCAGTCAGCATGGTTTTGTTAAGGGGTCATGTCTGACCAATTTGATTGAATTTTTCAAAGAGGTGACCAGGTGTGTAGATGAGGGCAATGCATTTGACGTAGTCTACTTGGACTTCAGCAAGGCTTTTGATAAGGTTCCACATGGGAGACTGATAATGAAGGTAAGAGCCTATGGGTTCCAAGGCAATTTGGAAAATTGGTTTCAGAATTGGCTGAGTAGCAGGAAGCAGAGTGTGTTTTTGTGACTGGATGCCTGTGTCCAGTGGGGTTCCGCAGGGATTGGTGTTGGCTCCCTTGCTGTTTGTGGTATATATATATATATATATATATATATATATATATATAAACGATTCAGACTTGAACGTAGGAGGGTTGATCAGTAAGTTCGCAGATGACACGAATATTGGTGGGGTGGTAATTAGTGAGGAGGACAGCCTCAGATTTCAGGAGGATATAGACGGGCTGGTCAGATGGGCTGAGCATTGGCAAATGGAATTTAATCCAGATAAGTGTGAGGTGATTCTCTTGGGCAGGACAAACAAGGCATGGGAATATACGGTGAACAGTAGGACCCTGGGAAGTACCGAGGATCAGAGGGACCAAGATGTGCACGTCCACCAGTCCCTTAAGGTAGCGGGACAGGTAGAAAAAGTGGTTAAGAAGTCATATGGAATACTTGCCTTTTTTAGCCGAGGCACAGAATATAAGAGCAGGGAGGTTATGCTGGAACTATATAAAACACTGGTTAGGCCACAGCTAGAGTATTGCGTGCAGTTCTGGAATCTGCATTATAGGAAAGATGTGATTGCACTAGAGAGAGTGCAGAGGAGATTTACCAGGATGTTGCCTAGGCTAGAGAGTTTTAGTTATAAGGAGAGACTGGATAGACTGGGGTTATTTCCCGTGGAGCAGTGGAGATTGAGGGGGGACATGATTGAGGTGTATAAAATTGATGGGCATAAAGAGGGTAGATAGGAAGGAACTTTTTCCCTTGGGTGGAGGGATCAATAACCAGGGGGCATAGATTTAAGGTAAGAGGCAGGAGGTTTAGAGGGGATGTGAGGAAGAATTTTTTTCACCCAGAGGATGGCGGGAATCTGGAGCTCACTGCCTGAAAGGGTGGTAGAGACAGAAACCCTCCTAATATTTAAGAAGCAGCTGGATGTGCACTTGCAATGGCTTGACATACAAAGCTATGGGCCTAGTGCTAGAAAATGGGATTAGAATAGGTACTTGTTTGACCAGTGCAGACCCGATGGGCCAAAGGACCTTTTTCTGTGCTGTAGACCTCTATGACTTTATGACCCAACCCTTGTCACCCTGCAGCCACATCTCTGTAATGGCTACCAGATCATATTTAGTTACTTCAATGTGCACTACTACTTCATTTATTTTTATGATTGCTACGTGCATTCAAATACAGAGCCTTTAATTTTGCCTTTTTGTTACCTTTATAACATCTAGTATTGGTGGGTTCTTAGGCTTTATCTCTTTGTCCCTTCTTGTTATTCTATGACCCTCATTTCCCATATTACTATTATGGTCTCCTGCTTTGAATCTACCCTTTGATTTGCCACACGAAGCTTGACCCCTCACCCCATCTTGATTCATTTAAAGCCCTCTGCACTTCCCTAGTTATGCAACTCGCAAGAACACACGTCCCAGCGTGGTTCAGGTGTAGACTGCCCCAGCACGGTTCAGGTGTAGACTGTCCCAAAGGTACAGCCCCCACTTTCCCCAGTGCTGGTGCCAGTGCCCCATGAACCAGAACCCACTTCTCCCACACCTGCCTTTGAGCCATACGTTTATCTCTCTAATCTATTTTTCCTCTGCCAATTTGCACGCAGCTCAGATGATAATGCAGAGATTATTACTTTCTTATACTGACTATGCAGAACCCCCTTCCTTGTCCTGCCTATGCCTTTGGTACCTAGATGGATCATGACAACTGGATCCTCCTCCTCCCATTGCAAGTTCTTCTCCAGCCTTGAGCAGATGGCCCGAGCTCTGGCACCGGGCAGTCAACACAGCCTTCTGGACTCTCACTGTTTACTACAGAGAACAGTGTCAATCCCCCTCACTATACTATCCCCTACTACCATGACATTCCTGTTTGCTCCCCCTGCTTGAATGGCTTCCTGTAGCATGGTGCCATGGCCAGAATGCTCATCCACCTTGTGGACCTCACTTTCATCCTCACAGGTTGTGAGCACCTCAAACCTGTTTGACAATTGCAAAGTCTGAGACCAGTAACTATGCCAGAGTGAGACGGAGAACGAGTGAATTATTTAGTCTTACTCCAGGGTAGTCACTTGTCTCCTTGCACACCCCTTACTGACCTGCCATTGGATAATTTCTCTCCACCTGATAGAGAAGACAAGGCCTCAGTTTAAAGTCTCATGTTCATACTGTTAGTTTCACAGAAATAGTTGTAGACCATTTAGTTCTTTAAGCCTGTTGTGTCAGTTAGTGAGATCACGCCTGATCACCTTTGCCCCATATCCTTTAATACCTTTGGCTAACAAAAACCTATCAATCTCATTAAAGTTACGAATTGACTCGGCATCAGTTGAGTTCCAAACACCTGCTACCCTTTGTGTGTGTCTACAAGTATTTCCAAACACTCTCCTGAGATGTCTGGCCCTATGTCCCCTTGTCCTAGACTTCCCAACCATCAGAAATAGTTTATCTTTATCTAGCCTGTCAGTTCCCATTAATGTCTTAAACTTTAATCAAATTACCTTCAACCAACTAAATTCTGGGAAACACAACCCTAGTTTATGTAATTTTCTACATTGCTGCAGGAGTTCTTCAGGGCAATATCCTAGATTTCACCATCTTCAATGACCTCCTGTCCATCTTAAGGTCAGAAATGAAAATGTTAAGTTTCATTCACAGCACCTCAGATAATGGAGCAGTATGTCTGCATGCAGCAAGACCTGGGCAACATTTAGGCCTGGGCTGAGATGTGGCAAGTATATTCATGTCACCCAAGTGTCTAGCAATGGCCTTCACCAAGAAAAGAGAATCCAATCTCCTCCTCCCCGTGGCGTTCAATGACAATATCATTGCTGAATTCTCACTATAACCATTGACCAGAAAACTTAACTGGACTAGCCATATAAATACTGTTGCTACAAGAGCAGGTGAGAGGCTGGGAATTCTGCAGCGAGCTACTCACCGTCTAACTCCCCAAAGCCTGTCCACCATCTACAAGACACAAGTTAGAAGTATGATAGAATACTCTCTATTTGTCTGCATGAGTACAGTTCCAACAACTCAAGAAGCTTGACACCATCTAATACAAAGCATTCCTCTTGGTTATCACCCCGTCAGCCATCTTAAACATTCACTTTCTCCACAGCTAATGTACTGTGCCAGCAGTATGTACTTTCAGCAAGAAGTACTGCAGTGTGTCTCAAAGTCGCAACCTCTACCACCCAGAAGAATGTAGCCACCAGGCACATGGGAATACCACAACCTGCAAATTCCCTTCTAAGTCACGCATCATCCTGACATGGAAATATGCTGCTTTGTGTACCTAAACCACATAGGCTGCAGCGGTTCAACAAGGAAATTGGGAATTGGCAATAAATGCTGGCCTTATCAGTGTTGCCCACATTCCATGAACAAGTAAAATAAAAACTCCTTGTAAATTAACCCTCTAATCCTGGAAATCGGTGCTGCGCTCCCTTCAAAGCCAAAATATTCTTCTTAAGGCGTGGTGTCCAAAAATGAACAAAGTACTGTAGGTGTGGTCTAACCAGGGCTTCGTATAAGTGAGGCATGACTTCCAGTCCCTTCAGTATTAGGTATTGACATAAAAAGGTAACAAAGCAGTGTGTCCTTTTGCAGCAAGACCTGGACAGCATTCAAGTTAGACTGATAAGTGGCAATTGTCATTCGTGCTGCACAAGTGCCAGGCAACGATCATCTCCAACAAGAGAGAACGTAACCATCTCCCCTTATCATTCAATGAGATTATCATCGATTAATCCTCCACTATCAACATCCTGGGTGTTACCATTGACCACAAACTGAACAGGACCAGCCATATCAATGCTGTAGCTACAAGAGCAGGTCAGAGGCTGGGAATTCTGCACAGAGTAACTCACCTCCTGACTCCCCAAAGCCTGTGCACCATCTACAAGGCACAGGTCAGTAGTGTGATGGAATACTCTCCACATGCCTGAATGAGTGTAGCTCCAACAACACTCAAGAAGCTTGACACCATCCAGGACAAAGCAGCCCGCTTGATTCGTACCCCATCCAGCACAGTAAACATCCACTCTCTCTGCTACCGACCCACAGTGACAGCAGTGTGTGCCATCTACAAGATTCACTGAAACGACTCACCAAGGCTTCGTCGACAGCACCTTCCAAACCCATGACCCCTACCACCATGCAGATGCTTGGGAATACCACCAACTGCAAGTTCCTCTCCAAGCCACATACCATCTTGACTTGAAACTACATTGCAGTTCCTTCACGGTTGCTGGGTCAAAATCCTGGAACTCCCTCGCCAACAGCATATGGGTGTACCTGCACCACATGGACTCCAGCAGTTCAAGAACGTGGCAATTAGGGATGGGCAACAATGGTGGATTAGTTGGAGGCTTCCATGTCCCGTGAAAGAATTAAAAAAGTTGAGACACCAGAAAGTTGGACTGGAAAACGGTGTGTTTGCAAATATAATTTTTTTTCTTTGGGGTACTCTACTAACAAATGCCTATCAGTTGGAGAAGTATTTATTGTAATCCTTTTCTGTATATCTTCTGCCATTCTTTCTATCCATACTATCACTTTCACTTGTACAGCACAGACCCTAATTTTGACAACCAATTTCCTTTCTGGCATTTAATGAAATCCCCCTAGAAGTCAAATGAACTGCATTTACCCTTGGCCTCTTCCATCTATGATGTGTGAGTTTCTCTTCGCAATCAACGTTGATGGTTTGGGTAATCAATTTGCTACTGCTGTTACAAGATTAACCAGTTGATAGTTGTCTGGCTTAACTTTTCAGCATTTTTGAACAGTGGTGTAACATTTGCCATGCTTCAGTCCTTTGGCACAGCTTATGTACACTGAATTGTGATAAAATTATGATTAGGCCCTCTGCGAACTCTTCACTAATCTCCTTTGATATTTCAGGGAGTTGATCTGGACGCTTACCAATATTGCTACCTTCAAGCCTCTAAAATATTTTCCTCATTAACACATGTATTTCTTAGTCTCTTTTCTGTTTTCCACATCAAGCTGCTGTAAGTTTTATTCACTTTCTCTGAATACTGAAGCAAATAATTCATTCAAATGTGTTCTTATAAGCAGTCATTTGGTAGTACAGAACTTGAGTTTTGCTGAAAAAGGAGAAACGAAGCTTTTCACCTTGCATTCATCAGGACACTTCTCAAGAATGGAAACAGGAGCAATGTGTGTACATGTCCTTTCTGTCTGCAAAGAACAGGGCCCTGTGTATTAACATATGTAGCTTTCAGTGCATGCAAATACACACTGCAAGCCCAACTGACAATCTTAAATTGGTTGTCTGTGTAATTCTTAGCGCACTGATGATTATTTAGCAAATGTTGTCCAATTGCGGAATCACAGTTAATGTTGAACACTGTTTTGAGTTTTGCAAGCATGGGCTGGTTAAGTAGGGGCTATATCTTGTCCCTTGCGAACAGTGGCTGGGACATGCTGTTTGATATGATCCGCCGTTTTTGGGATGTATGGCCTACATACTGAGCATCACTGGCACTGAAATTCATATAGCACTTTACTCATTTGTGTGATAGGCAGAATGTCTTTTTGGCTTGACGATAGCATCCTGTTAGTGGCAAATACCATTCGTGTTGCTATTGCATAGTAGCAGTGTGAAATAGCTTCACCAGTTGCTCAAATGAATACTGTGGTATATGAATTTCAGTGCCAGTATGATGATAGGTATGTAGGCCATACATCCCAAATACACAGGGCCCTGCTGTATACAAACAAAAAGAACATGTACACAAACAGTACCTGTTTCAGCTGAACAAAATAAGTGACAACTATTCGCTGACTCTGGCCAAGGCATCGCCCTGAGGAATATCAGGGTCAAGCAGCATGGTATAAATTTCAAACAGTGTTTAGTCATCACTGGTGCATCGTTGACCACCATACAGTCATTGTGGTGATGAAGTCCCACCTTCGCATTGAGGATACCCTCCATCGTGTTGTGTGACACCACACTAAATGGGATAGATTTCCAGATCTAGCAACTCAAGACTGGGCATCCGTGAAGTGCTGTGAGCCATCATCAGCAGCAGAATTGCGCTTGAACACAATATGCAGTGTCATAGCCCGCATATCCCCAACTCTGCCATTACCATCAAGCCAGGGGATGAACCCTGGTTCAAGGTGGAGTACAGGAAGGCACATCAGGAGCAGCACCAGGTATACCTAAAAATGAGGTGTCAACCTGGTGAAGCTTTATCACAAGACTAGTTGCGTGCCAAATAGCATAAGCAGCAAATGATAGACCGAACTAAGCAATCCCACAACCAACAGATCAGATCTAAACTCTGCAGTCCTGCCACATCCAGTCATGAATGGTGGTGGACAATTGAACAACTCACTGGAGGAGGATGCTCCACAAATATCCCCACCACAAGGTTGGGGTTCCCAGCACATCAGTGCAAGAGGTAAGGTTGAAGCATTTGCAAAAATCTTCAGTCAGAAGATCCGAGTGGATGATCCATCTTGGCCTCATCCGGGGGTCCCCAGCATCACAGGTGCCAGTCTCAGCCAATTCGATTCACTCCTCTTGATATCAAGAAACGGCTAAAGGCACTGGATAGTGCAAAGGTTATTGGCCCTGACAATATTCCACCAATAGTACTGAAGACTTGTGCTCCAGAATTTGCTGTGCCCCTAGCCAAGCCGTTCCAGTACAGCTACAACACTAGCATTTACCCAGCTACGTGAAAAATTGCCCAGGTATGTCCTGTACACAAGACAAATCCAACTCGGCCAATTACCACCCCATCAGTCTACTCTTGATGATCAGAAAGCTAATAGAAGGGTCATCAACAGTGCTATCAAGCGGCACTCGCTTAGCATTAACCTGCTCACTGACGCCTAGTTTTGGCTCCGCCAGGGCCTTTCAGCTCCTGATCTCATTACAGCCTTGGTTCAAACATGGACAAAAGAGCTGAATTCCTGAGGTGAGGTGAGAGTGACTGCCCTTGACATCAAGGCAGCATTTGACCGAGTGTGGTATCAAAGGGCCCTAGCAAAACTGGAGTCATGGGAATCGGGGAAAAGTCTCCACTGGTTGGAGTCATACCTAGTACAAAGGAAGATGGTTGGAGGAGGTCAGTCATCTCAGCTCCAGGACATCGCTGCAGGAGTTCATCAGGGTGTGTCCTCGGCCCAACCATCTTCAGCTGCTTCATCAATGACCTTCTTTCCATCATAAGGTCAGAAGTGGGGATGTTCGCTGATGATTGCACAATGTTCAGCACCATTTGCGACTCCTCAGGTACTGAAGCAGTCCATGTCCAAATGCAGCAAGACCTGGACAATATTCAGGCTTTGGCTGACAAATGGCAAGTAGCATTCACGCCACACAAGTGCCAGGCAATGACCATCTCCAACCAGAGAGAATCTAACCATCGCTCCATGACATTCAATGGCATTACCATCACTGAATCCCCCACTATCAACATCCTGGTGAGAGGCTAGGTCAGAGGCTAGGAATCGTACAACAAGTAACTCACCTCCTGACTCCCTAATGCCTGCCCACCATCTACAAGGCACAAGTCAGGAGTGTGATGGAATGTACCCCACTTGCCTGGATGAGTACAGCTCCCAGAACACTCAAAGCTTGACACTTTCCAGGACAAAGCAGCCTGCTTGTTTGGCACCACATCCACAAACATTTACTCCCTCCACCATCAACGCACAGTAGCAGCACTGTGTACCATCTACAAGATGCACTGCAGGAATTCACTAAGGCTACTTAGACAGCACCTTCCAAACCCACAACCAGTACCATTAAGAAGGACAATGGCAGCAGATAGATGGGAACATCACCAGCTGCAAGTTCCCCTTCATGTCACTCACCATCCTGACTTAGAAATATTTTGCCATTTCTTCACTGTCTCTGGGTCAAAACACTGGAACTTCCTCCCTAACAGCACTATGGGTTTACCTGCACCAAGTGGACTGCAGCTATTCAAGAAGGCAGCTCACCACCACATTCTCAAGGGCAACTAGGGATGGGCAGTAAATGCTGGCTCACCCAGCGAAGCCCACATCCCCTGAATGAATAAAAAAAAAAATTTCTCCACGGCGATGCCTGTACCAACCAGAGGCCACTTGCCAATCAATCAGCACTTTCTTCACATAAAGTATAAATTGTTGTTTTCCTCTTATATCTGTATGATTGTGAAGTGCCCTGATGAGTGCAAGATGAAAAGCTTTAACATGTCTCTCTTTTCAACAATCTTATAACTACAGTAATGTTCTTGCCAACCTCATTTTTGAGTGCCCTGATCCTCTCCTAATGATTCTGTTCTTGAAGTCTTGTTGAATGAAAGTCGTCTTTCTCTATCTGTGGATTATTAGGGCCCTATGTAAAATAAATTAGGTTAGTCTCAAATTAATTTGCACTGGGCACTGAAATAGCATATAAGCTGACAAGTTCTGCTCCAATTTGGGAACCTTCATACAGGCATCCTGAAAATGAAAACTGGATAAGTGAGAAATAACTTGAGTGCTGTCATCCACACCAGGATCTAGCTTTTTGGTAACAAAAGAAGATTAATTTTATCGCAAAGCCTAACTGTTACCTAATCAGGTTAGAGTTTTATTGTATTTTCTCCAATTTTTTTTTAGGAAAATATTAATTTTGCTGCAGGTTACCCTAAGGAACCGGGGACAGTAAGCAATAAAAGGTGTTTGTATGAATTACCAAATTAAAGTTAATATCTGGCTCATGTTTTTCCATTATAGATTTCCCAGTGGTGTGCTGAGTATGCCCTCTCGGTTCAGTACCAACATGGCATGGTGGTCTGCACACAACCTCATGGCCTGTCCGCTATGTGTTTGGCGCAGCGTGTGGCAGATGAACTGGACTTAAATGTGGGTCATGAGATTGGATATCATGTCCCTTATGAAGACTGCTGCACGACAGAAACTATTCTCAGGTCAGTTTTGCATGCACCTGAATCTTTTTAAGTGAATTTCATCTTTTTATTACTTGTTATGCAAGGTGACATTTGCTGTAAGTGCCACAGAGCTGTGAACTAAGCTATGAGGAAAGGCAGACCAGTGCTGCCGACTAAATAGTATCACTGTATAATAATCTCCAAGTACTTCAGGCATGAGGTTACCTATGGAGTGCACTGACTGTTAATCTTATTTAAAGACACCACCTAATTTTGCACTAAGCCATACAAAACAGGAAGAAAGACCTTGCATTCACAGTGCCTTGGATGCCCCAAAGTGCTTAGCTGTCAGTGAAGTACTTTTGAGGTAGTCATTATTGTAATGTAAGAAATGCGGCAACCAAATTGCACAGAGCAAGCTCCCACGAACAGCAGTATGACCATGACCAGATGGTCTGCTTTTAGTTATGTTGGTTGAGGGAGAAATATTGGCCAGGACATCAGGGAGAACTCCCCTGATATTCTCCAGAATAATCCCATGGGATCTTGTGCATCCACCAGAGAGGGCAGACAGACCTCAGTTTAATGTCTAATCCTCCAAAACTCAGCATGTCCAACAGTGCAGCACTCACTCAATAATACACTGGAGTGTCAACCTAGATTATGTGCTCAAACCTCTGAACCTGCAACCTTCTGGTAGGAACATACGAACGAAGAGCAGGAGTAGGCAATTCAGCCCCTCGAGCCTGCTCTGGTATTTAATAAGATCACGGCTGATCCGATAACAACCTCACATCTGCATCATGACCTTCAAAGAAAAAATTTTGCCTGATCTCTCTTTTAAATGGGTGACCCCTTAATTTTAAACAGTGACCCCTAGTTCTAGACTCTCCCACAAGTGGAAACATCCTCTCCACGTCCACCCTGTCAAGACCCCTCAGGATCTTAGCTAAAAGCAAGATATTGTGGATGCTAGAAATCTGAAATAAAAACAAAAAGTGCTGGAAAAACTCAGCAGGTCTGACAACATCTGTGGAGAGAAAGACAGAGTTAATGTTTTGAGTCCATATGACTCTTCTTCAGAAGTTTATGAGCTTTGGCATGGTAATGACAGAAACCATAAACACTGAAGCCCCTGGGAAAGGCATAAGCTGGAATGCTTAGAGATAGTTTAGGGGCTCGTAAGACGCAATTGCGTAGAAAACCTCAATATTAGACAAAAAATTCTAACAGACATTAGAAGTGGGATTAGTGCAGACAACAGAGAGCTTGAAGAAGGCAGTTGATAAATTCATGATTTACAAGAACAAAATACTGTGAATCCTGGAATTATGACGTAAAAACAAACAACGGTGGGAAAACTCAGCAGGTATGGCAGCATCTGTGTACAGAGAGACAGTGTTTAAATTTCAAGTCAATGATCTTTCATCAGAACAGGGTAAAATAAAGCTGGTAGCCAGCCTGCAACCTTCCCTCCTATCCCTGACCTGTCCCCCATATTACGGGGGGCTGCGCAAGGCATCAGGCAGCCCATCCACTCTTAGGTTTACAGAGGCCCTTAAGTGGCCTCAATCTGTCTCCACCACAATTTTTTTGTCTGCCCGGGAAGACTAGGCAGCTTTGACTGCACAGGCTGGTGTCGGGCAGATTGTGCAGGGGTCTCCTGTGCTCCTCAAGATCACATGCCCTCCCTATCCCTCACATCCTGGACTCTAAAACCTAAGCCCCCATCCCTCACCCCCAACTACCCCGCTTACTAGGGTCTCCCTGCTGGGCCTGCCCAAAGTCCCCGAACTTACCTCAAGCTCGGGAGACATTTATCTTCTTTAGGACTACCTGTAATACCAGCAGTGGCCACTACTCTCTTCTGGTACTGCTAGGACTACAGAGCTGCTGGCCATCAGATTGGCTGGCAGCTCTCTAGGGTGGGACATCTGCCTTGATGGGGTTAGAATTCCTGCTTTCCCTATTAATTTCATATTAAGGTTGCCCCAGGACAATATCACTATAAGTCAGCCGGATTTCTGGTTGGTGAGGTACCGACCAACTTTTAGGTCAAGGGTTCAAGTAATCATCCCCCATAAATTCCACCCCATTAACTCTGTTTCTCTCTTCCTACAAATGTTGCCAGACCGGCTGAGTATTTCCAATATTTTGTTTTTATTTGCTGAGTTTAGGATTTCTCGTGCTCTCCAGCTGACCTTGGATTATAAGGTAATTGGCCCTCTGCTCATGGGACTATGTTGGCTCCTTGTCCATTAATACCTCGATTTTAAAGCTCTCACCCTTGTTTCCAAATTACCCAGTGGCCTCTCCCCCTCCCTAATTTTATAACATCCTCCAGCCTTATAACCCTCATCCAATGGTCTCTTTCCCATCCCAAATTATTATTGCTCCATCACAGACAGCCATGCCTTCAGCTGCCCAGGCCCTAAACTCAAGTATTCCCTCCCCACTGCACCTTTCTACCTCTTTCTTTCCTCCTTTAAAAGAACAAAAGAAATATTTTTATTTATCTAGCATTTTTCATGACCTCTAGATATCACAAAGCATTTACACCAAATGAAGTACTTTTGAGGTGTAGTCCACTGTTACAATGTAGGCATCATAACTGCCCTCTTCAAAATAGTGCTTTGGGATCTTTTATATCCATCTAAGAAGACAGACAGAGCCTCAGTTTAATATCTCACCTGAAAGACGGCACCTTTGGTAGTGTAACACTCCCTCAGTACTGCAATGGAATATCAGCCTAGATTCTTATGTGTTCAAGTCCTGGAATGGGATTTGAACACATAAACTTCTGATTCGGAGACATGAGTGTTGCCAACTGAGCCACGACTGACACACAAAGCCAAAGTTGTTCCTTAAAACCTACCTCTGACCAAGCTTACGGTTACCTGTCCCTTAAATTTCTATGTACCTCAGTGCCAAACACTCCTGTGAAGTGCTTGTGGTGTTCTACTATTTTAAAGGCTCAACTTGTTATTGTAGTAGAGAGGGAAAGGTGAAATTTGTTTCAGGCTGTCAAGCAGACCTGGTAAATTCCATGTCAGACAGTTTATTTCACGTCCAGACAGAAAGCTGGTTCATATAGAAACAGTCATGGAATAAATGGTGGTTGTAGAGAGGTAGATCTGGGACGAGACTGATCATTTGTTTTGTATATTTAAATGCATCTTTCGGATTTCAAGGCATGAAAGTAGACTAAGAAATAAAAGAGTCAAAAATAGAATGAGGGAACTGACTGGGTTCTTGAAAAATAAAGTTGAAACTGGTTTGTGTATTTTTCCCTCTGCTGTGCTCCCTCTTTTAACCAGTTTTGTTTTCTACTGGGTCTAAGGGATTCAATTGAAATTGACCAGCATTACAAGTAAACTGAGCCAAGAAACCTTTGTGGGAGCAAAAAAAATTGACAAACTGACACAGCGGCAGCCACACCTCTACCTGACTGTGAATGAAACTTCATAGTTGTTTAAAACAGCAGATTCTCCCTCCAATCCTTTCCTTTACTGATGTAGAAAGATTCAACCATCAAGGAAGTGGAATTAAGTAAAATCCCATGGCAGAAATTAATTAAAACCTCATTACAACCTCCAAATGGCTCTTCTACTTCTAACAGCAAGCAGCCAATTGGAAGTAATCCACAGGGCGTGTCCTTGGAAACACTGTACACACTATATAAGATTTTAAAGGTAATTTCACAATTGAAGGATATGACACAGAAAGATTAAAAGATTCACATAAATCCTTACAATTAACATGGATTTAGAATAGGAATGGCAGGGGTTTATAAAATGAATGTTTTCTTAACATGTACGTACATACTAAATGGGAGGTTGATCTTTGTTTTGCAACTAATTTTTAAAAATTCCATACTTCATTGCAGTGCAACAGTTAACTACCATTCTCAGCACAGTAGAATTGATATAATTTCAACCATGTGACCTTGGAGGCACTAATGACCTCATCTTAGTGAACAGAGAACAATAATAAACAGCCGCAGTTTCACTTTTATGGCTCGTGACACCTTCAGAATCTTAAGGGCGTGCGTTATATCTGTGTAATGTACATCTGGAACTCTCTACATAAATTGTACATGTAATATAGATTATTATGTATTTTATTAAATGTATTTTGTCACCAATGGAGTACTGCCTATTACCCAAGTTGCTCAACACACATGATCATAACACATTGCATAATGTCTATAGATTATATTCTGTACTAGACGATAATGTAATAACAGAGAGAAAGCTGAAGATTTTAAACCTATCTTGTGCAACGAGTTTATTTTTGCTGGTTAGTAGCACACCTTCATTCCAAAACAGAATGTCGTAAGTTCAATCCATACTGTAGAACTTGAACCAACCCATGGTACCTTTTCATTATTGAGGGAATGCTGCAGTGGTCAAGGTGCCATCCTTCAGATAATGTTAAGATAAAGTTACATCTGCCTTTCAGGTGGATCTTTATGATCCAATTTCAGGAAGTTCTTGTGCTGTCTTATTCAACACAGATGGAAACGAATTAACTTCAACTTGTTCCACTGCTTTTAGTCACACCTTTCTGTGCACAAAATGTTTGTTACATTTCGCTACAAAATCTCAAAGTCACATTTTTGAAACATTTTAGAGATGTGATTAAGGCATTTCATATAAATGCAAATCCCTCATAAATTATGTTTTTGTTTATGTTGTTAGTTCATTAAACATTTTTCCTTGTAGTGAGGAAAGTAGAGCCTGTAGTTGAGATGGCTGCAAGATGACACAATCTTCTCTGGTAGACTTGGTACCTAAAAGTGCTGAATCTAATGGGAGGCACCGGTGGGGCCTCAGAGCTCCATCCCCTGGGTCACACCTCCAAACCATGGCAAGAAAAGAGATCGTGTGTGTGTGGCATGGGGACTCGGTGCTGATCCCAGGACTGTTCCATCAGAGTCTCAGCTTCATAGTTGGCACTGTCGCCTGAGAAAAGGAACTCAGGATCCCAATCGCTCATGAGGTTGAGGCCCAGCGTTTGGCAACCCTTAGATTAGGCTGTCAGCCCATCTTCGTAATACAGTACAAAAACTGGACCTAGTGAGATGTAGTAAGAAAGACCACAGGAAAGATGTGGACCATGTGGTGACTACCAATGAGTTAATGTTTTTCTTAAAAAAAAATCCATTGGTTACAAAGAATTTATGATGTCCTTGAGACATGATGAGATGCTGTATAAAAATGAATTGTTCTTCTCTCCAACAGATACTGCACAGATAATATATTGCTCTGTGAAATGATGTCTGATCCCTTGTTGCATCACTACGGAGTTATAATTATTGACGAGGCCCATGAGCGGACAGTGGCAAGTGATGTCCTGCTCGGTTTATTGAAAGACTTGCCAAGGCAAAGGCCAGAGTTGAAGGTTGTGGTCATCACAGCGCCATATCTGGAGGGCAGACTTGGGAGTTACTATGCTGGTGTGCCTTTTGTAAAAGTGGAGGATGCTGCAGAAAATTCCTTTCCTGTGGAAGTTATATACAGAGATGGCCAGTTTAAGGACCGTGTTTCAGCTGCTGCTCAAACTGTACTGGATATACACAGGAAGGGAGAAGAGGGCAACATTTTAGTTTTCTTGGCCAGTGAAAAGGTGAGTATATAGACCTGTAAAAGCAAAGCTTTCTGAAGTATGCATCCTGCTTACAGTTGGGATTTACTTGTGATGGTTGCTGAGTCTGTGACAATCAGCTGGAAATCTGCATTATCACATATGGAAGTTACATTATGGAAACAGGCCATTTGGTCCAACCAAATGTCAGCATTTACCCTCCCTGTCCCTTAAACCCCTTTACCTTTACTCACCTATCCAATCTAATCTGTTTATTGCTTGTGCTGAGTTTTGCATTCCATATTTTAATCTTAGACTGCAGGTGCTTACAGAGGAATAAAACTTGGGAGGGGGAGGAGAGAGAGTGGACGGAGTTCATTGAAGAATACTTCTTGGTGGAAGTAATCACCCCAGTGTTGTCTTGCATGTGTGTGTGTGTTGATTTGTGCGATGTAATTTTAACTGCACCTCCCTAGCTACAACTTTCAGTTGCTCTGTGCTGAGGGCCACTAAAATTTCACTGTTCAAATTCCCTTGCTGGGCAAACATTTGGGCACCAAAAGTTTCCATTTTGTTAGTGTTAGAAAAAAGGAATTTGCTGTAGTAAGTTACTTGTTTTAAAATTCATTCCAGCCACCAAGTTTTCCTCTTTTGGCTTCCAATTGATTCTATTGTATCAGATTTGGCCCATCCCCTTAACTTGGATTCTGGCCACATTCTATTGGGTTATCCCAAACTTGAGCCCGGGCGAAGCTGGAGTCAACAGAAATTGGTGGGTGGTTCTCTCCACTGGTTGGGGTTATACCTGGCGCAGGGGAGGATGGTTGTGGCTGTTGGAGGTCAGTCGTCTCAGTTCTGGGGCATTGCTGCAGGGGTTCCTCATAGTGGTGTCCTGGACCCACTCATTTTCAGCTGCTTCATCCTGATGACCTTCCTTCCATCATAGGGTGGGAATGTTACACCTCTAAAGGGGGTGCGGGAACAGAGGGACCTCTGAGCATAGGTCATTGAAGATGGCAGGGCACATTGAGAGACCAGTTAATAAAGCATGTAGTCTGTTAGGCTTTATTAATAGGGGCATTGAGCACAAGAGTAAGGAGGTCATGTTGAACTTGTATAAGACACTAGTTAGGCCTCATCTGGAGTACTGCATCCAGTTCTGGGTGTCATACTTGAGGAAGGATGTGAAGGCAGAGGAGATTCCCAAGAATGATTCACGGGATGAAGAACTGTAGCTATGAAGATTAGATTGGAGAGGTTGGGGCTGTTTTCCCCAGAGAAAAGAAGGCTGGGAGGAGATTTGATAGAGCTATTCAAGATCCTAAGGGGCATGGACAGGATAAATAGTGAGAAAATGTTCCCATTCAAGAGAACATCAAGAACTAGAGGGCACAGATTCAAAATAATTGCAAAATGAGTAAATGTTTTGTGAAGAAAAATTTTTTTTACCCAGGAGGTGGTTAGGGTCTGGAACAAACTTCCTGAAAGGGCGGTTCAATTGAGGTATTCAAAAGGGAATTGGATTATTACCTGAAAAGAGAGAATGTGCAAGGTTATGGGGATAAGACAGGGGAGTGGGACTAGGTGGAATGCTCTTTGAGAGCCAATGTAGACTCGATGGGCCAAATGGCACTGTAAAGATACTATGATACTGTATTATGTTGTGTTATGCCAAATAGCATTATAAGGGATGCTGCTTGATCAATACTGGGGCCATCTTGTGGTCTGCAAGTGGAATCTGGTCTTGAGGTGCAGCTGTATAAACAGATCTCGGGGTCTGGGAGTTTTGGAAATAATGGAATAAATATAATTGAGCTCTGGGATCACTGAGAGAAGGAATCTGGGATCTAGAGATATTGGGGAGAGAGGTCTGAGAACAGTGGGGCCATTCTGGGATGAGTAAGGACTCAGAATGTGGTTCAGAAGGTGAGATAATCTTAATTTAGTTGTTAATGTGATTCTTAGCACACTCAGGTTTGTTCAGCAAGTGTTGTCCAATTGCAGAATCACATCTAATGTATTGAGTTAAGAGTTATTATGTTCTGAGCTTTGCAAGCACAGGATGGTTGAATATGATCAGTATTTAAGATTATTAGCCAGGCTTGCCTTTATGCTTTCTAGAAGCTACATACATTCCTATGCAGATACTTGTCCTCTGCAGGCAAAAGGAACATGCCCAGGCGTTCTGCCTTTTTTAAAAATTAAACAAAATTATGGGGGACAGTAGTTCCCTGGTGCATTCTCCATCGCAAGATCTTAACCAATCAGAGTCGACTTGTCAAGCAAGTCATGTAGTATAAATTGTTCCAAACTTTGAAATTTGGCATTCTTGCATTTGTCCTGATGAGTGCAAGATGAAAGGCTTCGACAGCATGTCTCTATATTACAGTAATACTCAATTTATACATTCCTTCGGTCCATACGTATTTTCATAAACATAATTGATCAAAAGTTCATCATTTAAATGTTCAGGAGAGATCTTTTTTCTACAGCAGCCCAGCAGCTGCGAACAATTTCTTGTTTTCTAACCATCAATAAAGAAAGCACAATAACAGATGATGCTGTTCGCATGTTGTCTTTTTGTGAGGTATGTTTTGTGGGTGTTTATAAAAGATATTTGCAATTGTTAATGTGCATTGTTATCATTTACTTAGAAGGGTTACTCTTTTATCTTCTCCTTGGTGAAGAGAAATGCTCTTTTACACTGTATCCTGTGTGAGGCACCCACAGCATGCTGGGAGACTGTGCTCACTCAGCCTGCACAGATGTGATTGAAAGCTCTGGACAACTATTTGTTGGATCTTACAGAGTGGAATGGGGTCATCCAAGCCTTCTACTTGTGACAGCTCTGTGAAAGAGCTGCCAGTCAGTTCCACGCTCGTGGTCTTTCCCCATACCGCTGCAAATTTTAAGGAGATTGTCAATTTCCTTTTAGAAGGTTACAATGGATCTGCTCCCATCTTTTCAGCAGTGTATTCCAGGTCGTTAACAACTTGCTGAATTTAAAAATGCAACAGATTTCCCTCAAAGTGTGGTGCCTAGAATTAAACACAATACTTTTTTTTATTCTTGCACGAGATGGGGGTGTCGCAGGCAAGACCAGCATTTATTGCCCCATCTCTTATTGTACTTGAGAAGGTGGTGGCGAGTCACCTTCTTGCATCCCTGCAGTCCATGTGGTATAGGTACACCCACAGTGCTGTTAGGGAGGGTGTTCCAGTGACAGTGAAGGAACGGTGACCATACTGCTCATTATCACATTGCTGTTTGTGGGAGCTTGCTGTGTGCAAATTGGCTGCCTTGATTACCTTCATTACACTTCTAAAGTACCTCAAACACTTTGGGATCCTCTGAGGTGCTGAAAGTCACCGTAGAAATGCAAATTTGTTCTTCTCCCTCTTAGCGGTTACTGACATGTGCAGAGGGGTTTAGAGGCAGCAGCAGAGACGTTTGAACTCATCTGAAGCTGCGCAGAGCAAGCAGCTGACAAACAAGTGACAACTGTAAGAATTGTCTATCATTAAAAGCTGTACCTGAATTTTCTCAGATGTGCAACTTATTGAACAACATCTGTGATTACCCGAGACAGTTGGCAAGTTTAACACATTGCGAGTGAAGACGCTGTAACTGGCATTAATGGTCATGGGAATTGGTTGGCACTATTTTCCTGAGTTAAGTAACTGCCTGACTTAGCCATAATGAGATTAAGAGTTTTGGTTCTAGTTTTGGAGAGGTTTAGGGAGGGAATCGCAGAGCGATAAAATCGGAGATGCTCAAGATGGCAGAATTGGGGGAGTGCAAACATCTCAAAGGGTAATGGGGCTGGAGGAGATAATTAAGTTCCAAGTCAGGAGGGTGTATGACTTGGAGGGGAACTTACAGGTGGTGGTGTCCCCATGTGGTGAGTTAGTCTCCACAGGATTCCTAGCCTCTGACCTCCTCTTGTAGCCACAGTATTTATATGGCTAATCCTGTTCAGTTTCTGGTCAATGATAATGCCATTGAATGTCAAAAGGAGATGGTTAGATTTTCTCTTGTTGGAGATGGTCATTACCTGGCACTTGTGTGGCGCCAATGTTACTTGCCACTTATCAGCCCAAGCCTGAATGTTGTCTAGGTCTTGCTGCATATGGGCACAGACTGCTTCAGTATCTGAGGAGTAATGAATGGTGATGAACATTATGCAATTATCAGTGAACATCCCCACTTCTGACCTTATGATGGAAAGTAGGTCATTGATGAAGCTGTTGAAGATGGCTGGGCCTAGGACACTGCCCTGAAGAACTCCTGCACTGAAGTCCTCTGAATGAGATCATTGACCTCTAACATCTGCAATCATCTACCTTTGTGCTAGGTGTGATTCCAACCAGTGGAGGGTTTTCCCCTGGTTCCCATTGACTTCAATTTTGCTCTCGGTCAAGTGTTGCCTTGATGTTGAGGGCAGTCACTCTCACCTCATCTCTGGAGTTCAGCTGTTTTGTCCATGTTTGAACCAAGGCTGTAATGAGGTCAGGAGCTGCATGGCCCTAGCCAAATGCATACTGAGCGCCAGTGAGCAGGTTATTACTGAGTAAGTACCTCTTAATAGCACTGTTGATGACACCTTCCATCACTTTGCTGATGATCGAGAGTAGACTGATGGGGCGGTAATTTGTCGGTTTGGATTTGTCCTTTTTCTGGACAGGAAATACCTGGCAATTTTCCACATTGCTGGATAGATGCCAGTGTTGTAACTGTACTGGAATAGCTTGGCTAGGGGCATGGCAAGTTCTGGAGCACAAACTTCAGTACTATTGCTGGAATGTTGTCAGGGCCCATTACCTATTGGGTATCCAGTGCCTTCAGCCGTTTCTTGATACTCCCGCAAGTGATTTATTCAGGTTTCTTTCTCATAACTTCCTTGACTTATACTCTAGGCTTCCCTTTATAAAGCCCAGGATAACATATGATGCTTTATCAATGTCCTGCCACCTTTAAAGACTTCTGCAGGTAAATCCCATGGTCGCTGTATTCTTGGAACTCCTTAAAAATTATATCATTCAGTTTATTTTGCTGCTCAGTTTTCCTCCTATAATGTATCACTTTGCAATTTTCTGCACTAAATTTCATCTGTCAAATAGGTATCTGCACATGTCACCAGCCCCATTCTGTCCTGCTGATATCTGCTACCATCTTCCTTACCGTACACTGTTTTTGAGTTCTGTGTCATCCATAAACTTTGAAATTTAGCCCTGTTTCCCAAAATCTGGGCCATGTCATCAACTGTTCACAGAATCGCTGAATTATTACAGCACAGAAGGAGGCCATTTAGCCTATCGTGTCTGCACTGGCTCTTCCTGCGAGCAGTTCACTGCCATTCTCCAGCCTTTTCCCTGTAGGCCTGCACATTCTTTACTTACAGATAACAGTCTGATTCCCTTTTGAATGCTTCGAATAAAATGGCTTCCCATCACACTCGCAGGTAGTGCCTTCTAGACCTTAACCACTTGCTATGTGAAAAAAATGTTCATAGCACCATTGCTTATTTTGCCAATTACTTTAAACCTGTGGCCCCCTCAATCCTTTTCATGAGTGGAAATGGTTTCTTCCTATCTATTCTGTCCAGATCCCCCATGAGTTTGCATACCTCTATCACATTTCATCTCGGCCTCCTTTTCTCTGAGGAAAATGATCCTAACTTCTCTGGTCTATCTTTATAACTGAAGTTCCTCAGCCTTGGAACCATTCTTATGAATCTTTTCTACACTCTCCAACGCCTTCACATTCTTCCTAAAGTGCAGCTCCTAGAATTGCACACAGTAATCCAGCTGAGGCTGAACAAATGTCTTATACAAGTTCAATTTAACCTCCTTGCTCTTTTAATCTATGCCCCTATTAATAAAACCTAGGATATTGTATGCTTTATTAATCATGTTCTCAACTTGTCGTGCCACCTTCAATGCTTTATACACCCAGGTCCCTCTGCTCCTGCACCCCCCTTTTAGAATTGTGCACTTCAATTCGTATTGTCTCTCTTTGTTCTTCCTACCAAAATGAATAACTTCACATTTCTCTGCATTGAACTTCGTTTGGCACTTTTCTGCCCATTCCATCAATCTGCTTATGTCCTTTTGAAGTTCTACACTATCTTCCTCGTAGTGCACAATGCTTCCAAGTTTTGTATCATCACAAATTTTGCAATTGTATACCAAGGCCTCGGTCATTAACATATATATCAGGAAAAGCAGTTGTCGCCATCCACATTGGTATCAACGAAATTAATAGGACTAGAAAGGAAGTTCTGCTGAAAGAATTTGAACAGTTAGGAGCTAAATTAAAAAGCAGAACCTCCAAGGTGGTAGTCTCGGGATTACTACCTGCGCCACAGGTAGTAAACTGACATATGGTAAATAAGGTCAAGGAATTAAATGCGTGGTTCAGAGATTGGTGTGGGAGGAATGGGTTTCAGTTCATGGGACACTGGTGCCAATACTGGGGTAGAAGGGAACTGTTCCAGTGGGATGAGCTTAACTTGAACCATACTAGGACCAGTGTCCTGGTTACTACTGATGGTGAATCTGGTGAGTTGAATAACTTGGGCTGTAGAGAGGGCTTTAAACTAAATAGAGGTGGGGGGAGTCGAGTTCTGGAGAGGGGATACATAGGCTTACCAAGCAAAAGGATATGGCAGCATTGCACAGCAGCTATTTAGGTAATGATACTCAGAATGTGACAGGAAGGGACAGAGTGTACAAACATGAAAAAACAGCAGCAAATAGGGTCAAAGGAGAAAAAAATGGTAAAAAGGCAAAATTAATGGCTCTTTATTTAAATGAACGTAGTATTCGGAACAAAATAAATGAATTAACGGCACTAATAGAGGTTAATAGGTATGATCTTATAGCCATTACGGAGACATGGTTACAAGGAGATCAAAGCTGGAAACTAAATATTCAGGGATATGTGACTTTTCGAAAGGACAGGCAGGAAGGAAAGGTGGGATAGCTTTGTTAGAATGAGATGGAATAAGTCGATAGCAAGAAATGATCTTGGATTGGAAGGTGTAGAATCCATATGGGAGGAAGTAAGAATTAACAAGGGGAAGAAGACACTAGTGGGATTAGTCTATAGGCTCTCTAACAGTAGCTATACGGTAGGACAGCGAATAAATCATGAGATAATGAGGGCATTTAAAAAAGGCAGTACATTAATCATGGGTGACTTTAATCTTCACGTAGATTGGGAAAATCAAATTGGCAGAAGTAGCCACGAGCAAGAATTTATAGTGTGTGTTCAGGACTGTTTCCAAGAACAGTATGTTGTGGATCTAACCAGGGATCAGGCTATTTTGGATCTGATAGTGTGTAATGAGGCAAGTTTAATAATTGATCTCGGAGTGAAACATCCCCCGGGGAAACAGTGACCATAACATAATATGATTTAGCATTCAGTTTGAGAAAGAGAAACTTGGGTCTGACACAGCTGTGCTAAACTTAAATTAGGGTAATTACAATGGAATGAGGGCAGAGTTGGCTGGAATGGACTGGGAAAGGAGTTCAGCAGAAAAGACGGATGATGAAAAATGACAGATGTTTAAGAAAATAGTTCATGACTCTCGACAAAGATATATCCCAGTGAGGAAGAAGAATTCATGGAAGGGGATAAACCAACCATGGTTAACCAAGTAAGTATCAAACTGAAAGCAAAAACATAGAATGTTGCAAAGATTAGTAGTAAGCCAGAGGATTGGGAAAATTTAAAAGCCAACAAAAGATGACCAAAAATATAATAGAGAGAAAATAAACGTTGACGATAAACTAGCACGTATATAAAAACGAACAGTAAGAGCTTCTTTAAATATATAAAAAGGAAGAGAGAGACCAATGTGAACATAGGCCTCTTAGAGAATGAGGCTGGGGAAGAAATAATGGGGAACCAGGAAACGACGGAGGAGTTGAATAAATACTTTGCCTCAGTCTCCACAGTAGAAGACGCTAATAACATTGCAAAAATACTAAATAATCAAGAGGCAAAAGAGTGGTGGGGGAGGAAATAAATGCAAAAATTATCACTAGAGAAAAAGTACTAGGGAAACTAATGAGGCTAAAGGCTGATAAGTCCCCTGGACCTGATGGGTTGCCTCCTAGAATATTAAAGGGAGTAGCTATGGAGATAGTGGATGCACTAGTAGTAATCTTCTAAGAATTCTTAGATTCTGGAAAAATTCCAGAGGATTGGAAAACTGCCAATGTAACACTCTTATTCGAAAAGGGAGGGAGACAAAAAACAGGTAACTATAGACCAAAACAAAAACAGAATTACCTGGAAAAACTCAGCAGGTCTGGCAGCATCGGCGGAGAAGAAAAGAGTTGACGTTTCGAGTCCTCATGACCCTTCGACAGAACTTGCCCGAGAGGAGTTGAAGGAGAAATTGTTCAGTGTGAGAACAAGTTCAGCCAGACGGAGGAGAGTAGTGGTGGATGGGGATTGTTCGGGCCTCTGTTCGAGGAAGAAGCTAAGGGCCCTCAGACCATCCTGGTGGGGGATGGAGGTGTAGAGGGATTGGACGTCCATGGTGAAGAGTAAGCGGTTGGGGCCAGGGAACTGGAAATTGTTGATGTGACGTAAGGTGTCAGAGGAATCACGGATGTAGGTGGGAAGGGACTGGACAAGGGGAGAGAGAAGGGAGTCAAGATAACGAGAAATGAGTTCTGTGGGGCAGGAGCAAGCTGAGACGATCGGTCTACCGGGGCAGTTCTGTTTGTGGATTTTGGGTAGGAGATAGAAGCGGGCCGTCCGAGGTTGGGCGACTATCAGGTTGGAAGCTGTGGGAGGGAGATCCCCAGCTCTATAGACCAGTTAGCTTAACACCTGTCATCGGGAAAATGTTAGCGGGGAAACCATATCTGACAAATTTATTAGAATAATTTGAGGAGGTAGCAAGCAGGATAGATAGAGGAACCAGTAGATGTAATATATTTGGAGTTTCAAAAGACGTTTGATAAGATACTGCACTACAAGCCTACTTAATAAGATAAGAGACCATGGTGTTGGGGTAGTATATTAGGATAGAGGATTAGCTAATAGAAGACAGAGTTGGGATAAGGGGGGCATTTTCAGGATGGCAACCGGCAACTAGTGGAGGGCCACAGGGATCAGTGCTGGGGCCACAATTATTTACAATATATATAAATGACTTAGATGAGGGAAGTGAATGTACTATCGCTAAGTTTGCGTTTGACACAAAGGAAACAAAGAGTCTACAAAGGGATATAAACAGATTAAGCCAGTAGGCAAAAATTTGGCAAATGGAATATAATGTGGGAAAATGTGTGGTTATGCACTTTGGCATGAAGAATAGAGGAGCTGAGTATTATTTAAATAGAGAAAGACTGCAGAAAGCTGCAGTAAACAGGGATTTGGGGATCCTCATGTGTGAATCACAAGAAGTAGCATACAAGTTCAGCAGGTAAAAGGGAGGGCAAATGGAATGTTGGTCTTTACTTCAAAGGGAATGGAGTATAAAAAGGAAGTCTTGCTAAAACTATACAAGGCACTAGTTAGACCAAACCTGGAATACAGTGAACTGTTTTGCTCCCCTTATTTAAGGAAAGATATACTGGCATTAGAGGCAGCCCAGAAAAGGTTCACTAGATTGATCCTGGGTATGGAGGAGATCCCTATGAGGGTACTGATCCCGGGTATGGAGGAGATTCTTATGAGGAGAGATTGAGTAGGTTGAGCCTGTACTCATTGGAGTGTAGAAGAATGAGAGGTGACCTTATTGAAACATATAAGATTCTTAACAAAAATAAAAATACCTGGAAAAACTCAGCAGGTCTGGTAGCATCTGCAGAGAGGAACACAGTTAATGTTTCGAGCCTGTATGACTCTTCAACAGAACTAAGTAAAAATAGAAAAGAGGTGAAATATAAGCTGATTTAAGGTGGGGGAGGGGGTGGGACAGGTAGTGCTGGATAGAGGGCCAGTGATAGATGGAGATAGCCAAAAGATGTCATAGACAAAAGGGCAAAGAGGTGTTGAAGGTGGTGATATTATCTAAGGAATGTGCTAATTAAGGGTAGAAAGCAGGACAAGCAAGGTACAGATAGCCCTAGTGGGGGTGAAGTGGGGTGAAGGGAAGGGATCGAAATAGGCTAAAAGATAGAGATAAAACAATGGATGGAAATACATATAAAAATAATGGAAATAGGTGGGAAAAGAAAAATCTATATAAATTATTGGGAAAAAATGGGGTATCAGAAAGGGGGTGGGGATGGAGGAGAGAGTTCGTGATCTAAAATTGTTGAACTCAATATTCAGTCCGGAAGGCTGTAAAGTGCCTAGTCGGAAGATGAGGTGCTGTCCCTCCACCAGGACCCCTCCCTCTGGATTCTTACCTTCTCTTGATCTTTTCATTGAGAACTGTCGGCGTAACATTATTCGTCTCAATTTCTCTGCTCCTCTTACCCACTCTAACTTGCTGCATTCCATTCTCTCAGGTCCAACTCTGACATTGTCATCAAACCTGCTGACAAAGGTGGTGCTGTTGTTGTCTGGCGCACTGACCTCTTCCTTGCGGAAGCTGAGCGTCAACTCACAGACACTTCCTCCCCCTAAACCATGACCCCACTACTGAACATCAAGCCATTGTTTCCAGGACTGTTACTGACCTCATCTCCTCTAGAGATCTTCCTTCCACAGCTTCCAACCTCATAGTCTCCCAATCTCGGACGGCCCGCTTCTACCTCCTACCCAAAATCCACAAACAGGACTGTCCCGGCAGACCGATCATGTCAGCCTTTTCTTGCCATCTTGACTCTATTCTCTCTCCCCTTGTCCAGTCCCTTCCCACCTTCATCCGTGATTCCTCTGACACCCTACATCATATCAACAATTTCCAGTTCCCTGGCCCCAGCCCCCTCCTCTTCACCGTGGACGTCCAAGCCCTCTACACCTCCATCCTCCACAGGGATGGTCTGATGGCTCTCCATTTCTTCTAAGAACAGAGGCCTGAACAATCCCCATCCACCACTACTCTCCTCCGTCTGGCTGAACTTGTTCTCACACTGAACAATTTCTCCTTAAACTCCTCTCACTTCCTCCAAATAAAAGGTGTGGCTATGGGTACCTGCATGGGCCCCAGTTATGCCTGTCTCGTTATGGGATATGTGGAACATTCCTTGTTCCAGTCCTACTCTGGCCCCCTCCCATAACTCTTTCTCTGGTACATCGATGATTGCTTCGGTGCTGCTTCATGCTCTCGTCTGGACCTGGAAAAATTTATTAATTTAATTTTGCTTCCAATTTCCACCCCTCCATTTTCACATGGTCCATCTCTGACACTTCCCTTCCCTTCCTTGACCTCTCTGACTCAATTTCTGGTGATAGACTGTCCACCAATATTCATTACAAGCCTACCGACTCCCACAGCTACCTCGACTACAGCTCCTCACACCCCACTTCCTGTTAGGACTCCATCCCATTCTCTCATGAACTCTCTCCTCCATCCCCATCCCCTTTTCAATCCCCCCTTTTTTTTCCAATAATTTATATAGATTTTTCTTTTCCCACCTATTTCCATTATTTTTAAATGTATTTCCATCCATTATTTTATCTATCTTTTAGCCTATTTCGATCCCTTCCCTTCACCCCACTCCACCCCCACTAGGGCTATCTGTACCTTGCTCGTCCTGCTTTCTACCCTTAATTAGCACATTCCTTTAGATAATATCACCACCTTCAACACCTCTTTGTCCTTTTGTCTGTGACATCTTTTGGTTATCTCCACCTATCACTGGCCCTCTATCCAGCTCTACCTGTGTCCCCCCCCCCCCCCCCCCCCCCCTTTAAACCAGCTTATATTTTACCTCTTTTCTATTTTTACTTCGTTCTGTTGAAGAGTCACACGGACTCAAAACGTTAACTGTGTTCCTCTCCACAGATGCTGCCAGACCTGATGAGTTTTTCCAGGTATTTTTATTTTTGTTTCGGATTTCCAGCATCCGCAGTTTTTTGCTTTTATATAAGAATCTTAGTTGTCTTGACAGGGTAGTTGCTGATAAATTTTTCCCCTTGTGGGAGAATCTTGGACCAGAGGGCATAAAGAGTAAGGGGGCACCCATTTAAGGCAGAGATGAGGAATTTTTTCTCTCAAAGGGTAGTGAATCTGTGAATTCTTTACTGCAGAGGGCTGTAGAAGTTGGGTTGTTAAGTATATCCGAGGCTGCGTTAGACAGATTTTTAATCAGTAAGGGAATCAAGGGTTATATGGAAAAGGCAGGAAAATGGTATTGAGGATTATCAGATCAGCCATGATCTCATTGAATGGTGGTGCAAACTCGTTGGACCGAATGACCTACTTCTGCTCCTATATCTTATGGTCTTACTACCTGCCTGTTCCTTTTTGACTTCTGGGTGGTCACGCTTCCCCCTTTCCCTGTATACTCTTAAGGTGTGTGGCGACCACATCTGTAAAATTGTTATTGATAAAGCTGTCAACCTCATGGATGCACAGCATTGACACCACCTGCAGCTCAAGTTCCGAAACCTGGAGCTCACGCTCTTGCAGCTGATGATACTTCCTGCACAAATGGTTATCAGGACATGGGAAGTACTCTGGAGTTCTCACGTAGCACAAGATGCGCATTCCAGAGGTCGGAGCAGCTCTGCCATTTCTCTAATTGCTAGTTAACCTTACCAATATTAATAAAATCTCACCAACACTAATAAAACTTACCAATATTAATAAACCTTACCAATATTAATAAACTTTAATAAAGCACTGATAAATCCTTAAATTGCCTTTCTAGTGATAAGAAACTTTACTTTTTTAAATAAAAGATGAGATTCACCAGCTATTCACTTGCTACTTATTATTATTTGTTATTTTTATTGTTTTTATTATTTTTAATCTGCCAGTTGTTTAGACTCAGTCGCTGTTGTGAGGAAGCAATATTCAATCTGATTCCAAGCTATTGAAAGTAACTGAGACATTTAATGAAGGTATAAGACCCGATTACTGGGCTAATCTATAATCATCATGTGAAATATGTAATTTTTTCAATTTAATTTTCTTTAAAATCTTTATCATTCAAAATGTTAGTTAAGAAAGAAGAGAGAGAATTTTTGGAAGAACCATTTTGTGCTTTGATTATTTTGTCAGTTAAAAGCTTTTAAAGGCAATTGGTCATATGATTATGTTTATATAGAGAAATTTACAATGGTAAATGTGGATTTAAAAGTGACAAATAATCATGCCAATAGGAAATGAATTTTTTAGGCTACGTGTGTACATGCACAACTTTCATCTAATTAAAATCCAATAGGATCATTTATGCCATGAGGTAGCACTGACTCGCATAGCTTCACTTCATAATGCAGGGGATGGGGGTGGTGGGGGGTGTGGGGAATCTCCCTGGGTCAGTTTTGCTGCAGTCCTGAATGTTGGCTTTGGCCAGTGCAGTACTGCTGACCAAACCGGCATTCATTGATGAGTTGATTCTAGGCCACACTCACATATACTCCTCTCCCAACTACCTTACGTTAACATCACTGGAGGGAGGTGAGAAGAAAGGGCAAACCTTGGAGTTTCTCACTGACTTGTGCCCTAGCTTGGATAAAAACAACCTCATTAACAGCCAGGGAGAATCCACACTTGTTCAAGCATGCACAGACCTTGCATGGGGCCAGCAACACTTGGCAGAACCGCATCAGGCACGTCTGTTGGCTGCCTGCCCCAGGTACCTCCTAAGACAGGCCCTATCCACCAGTTCAAATTGGCAATGGTTTGTGCACAACAAGGTTCCACAAACTACAGTGAGGAGTTTTAAAAATTGTAATTAAAACCACTCCCCTGACTCTGCTTGCATCGCAGTGATTAGAAGAACCACACCTGGTTGTAAACAGAGGACCTTACTCTAGATGCCTTTTAATAAATAGATCAAAAATTGTAATGCCCAAAATACTCGGTACCTGAACATTACGGGAACCAACTGTCCTTCCAAGGATGCAGAAGAACAGAGCTGGACTTTCCCCTTAAATTGACCAGTAAAAGCTGCATATTATTATTTGCTTTATTTTGGATGCTGGTGAGCAGATATGCAGACAGATTGAGCAAAAATACCTTGTTGAATTCCATTTGAATTCTCTTTGTTTAACTGAAAGTAATACAAGATTTGGATGATAAATAATTTAAGAAGGTAAATGATATACTTAGCCTAGAAATGCCCATCAGTAACCAGATTCTGGATTTTTAAAAATTCATTCAGGGGATGTGGGCTTTGCTGGCTGGGCCAGTATTTGTTGCCCATTCCTCATTGCCCTTGAGAAGGTGGTAAGCTGCCTTCTTGAACCGCTGTGGTCCATGTGGTGTAGGTACACCCACAGTGCTGTTAGGAAGGAACTTCCAGGATTTTGACCCAGCGACACTGAATATGAACCCACAATAACAAAAGCAACAAATTGCACTTATATAGCACCGCCTAAAATGAAGTAAAACATCCCAAAGTATTTTTTGCAGGAGCATTACCAAATGCATTTTAAAACCAAGGGTGCAGTGGAGCACTGCAAGTATCTGTACTTGGGGCCTAATTAGCTATAAGGGGAAGCGATGGTGTAGTGGCATTGTCACTGGACAAGTAATCCAGAGACAAAATGTAAAGCTCTGGGGTCCTGGGTTCCAATCCCGCCACGGCAGATGGTGGAATTTGAATTCAATAAAAATCTGGAATTAAAAGTCTAATGCTGTCGATTGTTGTAAAAATGCATCTGGTCTACTAGTGGAAGGAAATCTGCTGTCCTTACCTGGTCTGGCCTACATGTGACTCCAGACCCACAGCAATGTGGTTGACTCTTAAATGCCCTCTGAGCAAGGGCAGTTAGACATGAAACACAAAGTTTAGATGTAGGTACAGCGAGCAATTAGAAAGGCCCTTTGGCAAGGGGATTAGAAGATGCAAGCATGCGAAATAGGAGCGGAAATAGGCTATTCAACCTCTTGAGGCTGCTCCGCTTTCAATAAGATCATGGCTGATCTGTTTGTGTTTTGAGTTCTACATTCCCATCTACCCCCGATAACCTCAGACCCCCTTGCCTAACAAGAATCTATCTACCTCTGCCTTAAAGATATTCAGTGCCTGCTATGCCTTTTGAGGCAGAGAGTTCCAAAATCGCACAACCCTCTGAGAAAAAAAAAATCTCCTCATTTCTGTCCTGTAAGGGTGACCCCTAATTTTAAAATTCTAGACTCACCCACAAGACTTTCCATGTCTACCTTGTCAAGACCATTCAGGACCTTATATATTTCAATCAAATCACCTCTAACTCTTCTAAACTCCAGTGGAAACAACTTATCCTCGTAAGACAGTCCACTCATTCCAGGTATCAGTCTAGTAAACCTCTTCTGAACTGCCTCCGACGCATTTACATTCCATAAATAAGAAGACCAAAACTGTGCACACTGTACGAGATGTGGTCTCACCAACGCCCTTTGTAACTGAAGCATGTCATCCTTACTTTTATGTTCAATTCCTCTTGTAATAAAGGATAGCATTCCATTAGCCTTCTAGATTACATGCTGTTCCTGCAGACTAACTTTTTGTGACTCGTAGAAGAATCCTAGACCTCTCTGCACCTTGGAATTCTGCAGCCATTCTCCATTTAAGTAATGCTTTTTTTTATTCTTCCTGCCAAATTTCACATTTGCCCACATAATACTCCATCTGCCAGATTTTTGCCCACTTCTTCAACTTATCTATGTTCGTCTGCAAACTCCTTATGTTTGTTTCGTAACATATACCTACCTTGTGTCGTCTGCAAAGTTAGCTACCGTGCCTTCCCCCCCTCATCTAAGTTATTGATGTAAGTTGTAAAATATCGAGGATCCAGCACAAACCCCTGCATGTCTCCACTAGTCACATCCTGCCAATCAGACAAAGACCCATGTATGCATACTTTCTGCCAGCCAGCCAAACCTCTATCCATGTTAATATGTTACCCCCTACATCATGAGCTTTTATTTTTCCCAATAACCTTTGATATGGCACCTTATCAATTCCCTTCTGGAAATCCAAGTATAGTACATCTACTGACTCCCCTTTATCTATAGCACATGTTACTCCTTCAAAGAACTCTAATGAATTAGCTAAATATGTTTTCCCTTTCACAAACCATGCTGAGTCTTCCCAATTCACTTGTGTTTTTCCAAGTGCCAAGCTGTAACCTCTTTAATGATTGACTCTAGCACCTTCCCCATGGCAGATATCAAGCTAACTGGCCTTTAGTTTCCTGTTTTCTGCCTCCCCTTTTCATTCTTCCTAACAAAGTGGATAATTTCACACTTCGCTGCAATACTCAGCATCTACCATCTTCTTGCCCAATCACTTAACTGGTCTATATCCTATTGCAACCTCTTTGTATCCTTCTCATGGCTCCCTTTCTACCTAGCATATTGTCAGCACACCTGGATATATTATACTTAGTTCCTGATTTACAGCTATTACTGGAATGTTACCCTCTCTAGTAGAAATAGATAAGAATAAGGAAGTCATACCGCTGTTGTACAGGGTTTTGTTAAGATCTGGAGTAACATGTACAGTTTTGGGGTCCTTACTTAAGGTAGGATAAACTTGCTTGGATAACATAGAAACGAGGAGCAGGAGTAGGCCATTCGGCCCTTCGAGCCTGCTCTGCTATTCATTATGATCATGACTGATCATCCAACTCAATAGCCTGCTCCCACTTTCTCCCCATACCCTTTGATCCCTTTGACCCCAAGAGCTATATCTAACTCCTTGAAAACTACTTTCTGTTGTAGCGAATTCTACAAGCTCACCACTCTCTGGGTGAAGAAATTTTTCCTCATCTCAGTCCTAAATGGTCTACCCCGTATCCTCAGAATGTGACCCCTGGTTCTGGACTCCGCCACTATCGGGAACATCCTTCCTGTATCTACCCTGTCTAGTCCTGTTAGAGTTTAATAGGTTTCTATGAGATTCCCCCTCATTCTTCTGAACTCCAGTGAATATAATCCTAATCGACTCAATCTCTCCTCATATGTCAGTCCTGCCATCCCAGGAATCAGTTGGGTAAACCTTCACTGCACTCCCTCTATAGCAAGTACATCCTTCCTCAGATAAGGAGACCAAAACTGCCCACGATATTCCAGATGTGGTCTCACCAAGGCCCTGTATAGTTGCAGCAAGATGAGAAGTCACTCCTGTGAGGAAAGATTGAAATTAATTCTCATTCTTTTAAATTTCAAAGAATATCCATTCCACTCATTGTACTGTAAACAATTCTGACAGGCTTTAGCAGAGTAACTGCTAAGAAGCTGTTTTACCTAACTGGAAAGTCTAGAACTAGGAGTCATAGTGTCATAAGAGTCAGGCATTTTAGATTGAGATGAGAAATTTCTTCTCTTGGAGGGTTGTGAATCTTTGGAATTCACTACTCCAAAGGGCTGTAGATGCTCAGTTGATGAGTATATCCGAGGCTGCGATCGATAGATTTTGGGGCATGAAGGAAAATCAAAGGATTTGGGAGTAGGCTGAGAAGTGAAGCTGAGCTAGAAGATCAGTCATGTTGTTGAATGGTGGAGTAGGTTTGAGGGGTGTCTACTCTTTCTTAAAACAGATGATCAAAAGCTTAGCTAAAGACTTTTAAGAAGTGTCTTAAAGGACTAGAGGCTTCATGAAAGAATCCAGAACCTAGGGCTCAGGGAGCTGAAGGGAGGGTCACCAATATTGGAGTGATTATAATCGGGTATGCTTAAGAGATCAGAATTGGAGGAGCATAGGTCATGGAGCACAGTTATGGAGAGTTGAGGTCACATAGAAATTTGAAAACAAGGATCTGAATTTTAAAATTGAGGTGTTGTTGGACAGGGAGCCAATATAGATAGGTCAGTAAGAACAGTACTTGGTTTGAGGATACAGGGAGCAGACTTATGCAGGAGTCCAAGCTTATGTTAGGTGGAAAATGGGAGGCGTGCCAGAGAGCATTGGAATAGTCAGGTCTAAAGGTAGAAAAAGCTTGAATGAGGCAGTTGATGAGCTGAGGCAGTGGCAAAGATGGTTGATGTCAAAGGAGATGGATGTGGGCGATGAGCTGGATGTGCTGTTGGAAGCTTATTGCATGGCCAAATAGGATGCCAAAGTTGTGAATGGTCTCGTTCAGCCTCAGACGGTGACCAGGAAGAGGACCATTGCTATAGTTTGGGACAGTTATTGCGGATTGATACAATTCTCATTCTGGTTTTAAGTGGGCTAGCAGTCTATGTTACCTCAGAGATTCCTGAAGTACTCTAATTACCTACTTCCAGAATCTGATCACATTGGCAACAACTCCTAAAACAACTGAAGGAGCTTTCTCTCTAGCCGTGCATGATGCCACCAGGGCAGGTGGCCTATATGCTGTTCGCTATGGCCTATATGATATAATGCAGAACTTCTGTGGCTTTTCATTTCAATTTGTGAAAAGAAAGCAGGTTTTTTTTTAGATATTTGGATATTTTTTATGGTTATCTCTTAGAGCTTAAAAATATCTGATCTTTACTGAACTCGCTTATTCGAAGGGCAGCACTTGACAATCCATCGTAAATATTGTGCCCATATTTATAAAAAGTATTGTGACATTGAAGTAAAGTTAAGTCATGGATAGTAGAAAAGGAAAGCCTATTTGAAGAAAGTTGGAACTTGTATTCAAATTTCTTCTCTGCTCCAATTGTGCACCCAGCTGGTCTCCATTGGGTAGAATTGCCTCAGTCTTTGCAGTTGGCCTGGAGTATAATTAGCCATGAGAAATCTAATTTGGTAAGCAAAGCAATTAAAGCTATGGATTTATAAACTCTGTCTTTTTAAAATTTTATATCTCTACAAAATTGCTGCAGGGCACTGATTTAATAATACAGCCTGATACACAGAATGGAGATGTGGGCCTCTTATTGCTTGCTTGCATCTTGTTAGTCCACGGAAAATTCGTTTGCATTTTTTGTTAGTCTGACATTGTGTTCTTGGGTATTGGTTGTGGGAATGAATAAAAGTAATCAGATGTGTTGCTTTTTGGTAAGTTCTTGAGAATGCTTTTGAGATTGCCGCCTGCTGCTCTGTGATGTTCTATAATTTTATTGAGTTTCTGTTTTGTGTTAAAGCCCTCAATTAAACTGATTTTGCAGGATATTTTTGTTTTAGTAACTATTGTTAATGCCGCAGGTGATACTCCGGGTTCACTTGGGAAGGACATTTAATTTTTAAGTAAGTGTCGACTTCCTCACTAAACCTGGTCTGCTTATTTAGAGATTTGTCTTTCATTCTATTTCTAAACAGTGAATAGTGTTATGACCACAGCAGATGTTAACTGATGGAAACTTGGCTTACCCTTTTTTTTGTATTCTGGAAATGAGAAGAAAACATACTGTACTCGGCAGCAAGAAGTCTTGGAGCACTTTTGGCATTTTAAAGGTTAAAATTTTTATAACAAGAAAACCTAAGCACACAAGATTGCAGTTACACAGTTAATTGTCTTACACTACATTCCCCCGCCCCCAAAAAAATGTACTACTTGGTCAGACCCACAAGTAAACACCTTCCAGGCAACACACTCTTATAGATGTTTAACTATAAAAATCCAGTAATATAACCTAGGGCAAATTGCTGTAGCTTTACTAAAGACATACCACATGACCTCAAAAACTCTCTTCCACTGTGCTGTGGAAATCCAAGACTTTAGAACAGGACTGCTTTTTGCAACCCAAGACTTTTCTAGTTTGACTGGATGACTGATTCAGTCTGCATCTTCTCCCAGCCTAGAGCTGTTTCACATGGCTAACAGCCAACCTCTAAGCTTCCCACAGTAACTCTAAAATACCTTTCTCCCCCTTTCACCTCAGGTTCCATTGAAATTCAAATCCATCCAAATATAAAATCTTACATGTTTCTATTTTGTCTCTCTTTTCAGGTCAATAAAATGTAACATACCCTTTTCCATTTATCCATGGAACTCCTGCAAGGTGCAAAAATGTTTCTCGTTACCTCTGACTTCCCATTGATATTCAAATGAGCTCTCAACTTACCTAAAAATGCAAATGTTTGATCCGGCCTATTTACTTGTACCTCAAACCCACCTCATCTCATTATAAATGCACACTTAAAGCCTATATCCTTCCATGTCTTAACCTCCTAGTCAACCTGTCTCTCATAACTTTTCCTCAGCTTAATTAAATCTTTTACACACATACACAAAGACACCCTTCTTCACAGAATAGTACAATATTCCCCAAAAATATTGAGAAAAATTAACATCCATTCTTACAAGAATTAGTGGAAGTCAAGGAGACTTGGGAGTTATTTATATAGATATGCAGAGTCCTCCTTACTAACATCTGGGTGCTAGTGCCAAAATTCAGAGAACTGTCTCACAGACTAGTCAAGCAATAGCCTGACATAGTCATCCTCACGGAATCATGCCTTACAGATAATGTCCCAGACTCCACCATCACCATCCCTTGGAATGTCCTGTCCCACCAACAGGACAGACCCAGCAGAGGTGGTGGCCAGTGGTGTGCAGTCGGGAGGGAGTTGCCCTGGTAGTCCTCAACATCGACTCCAGACCCCATGAACTCTCATGGCTTCAGGTCAAACATGGGCAAGGAAACCTCCTGCTGTTTACCACGTAACGCCCTCCCTCAGCTGATGAACCAGCGCTCCTCCATGTTGACTATCACTTGGAGGGTGACAAGGGCACCGAATGTTCTCTGGGTGGAGGACCTCAATGTCCATCACCAAGAGTAGCTCGGTAGCACCACTACTGACCGAGCTGGCTGAGTCCTAAATGACATAGCTGCTAGACTGGGTCTGCGGCAGGTGGTGAGGTAACCAACAAGAGGGAAGAACATACTTGACCTCATCCTCACCAACCTGCCTGTTGCAGATGCATCTGTCCATGACAGTATCGGTAAGAGTGACCACCGCACAGTCATTGTGGAGACGAAGTCCTGCCTTCACATTGAGGATACCCTCCATTGTGTTGTGTGCCACTACCGCCGTAACAAGTGGGATAGATTTTGAACAGATTTAGCAACTCGAGACTAGGCACCCATGAGGCTCTGTGGGTCATCGGCAGCAGCAGAATTGCACTCAACCACAATCTGTAACCCCATGGCCCAGTATACCCCCCACTCTACAATTACCATCAAACCGGAGGATCAACCCTGGTTCAATGAAGAGTGCAGGAGTCTAAGAGCAGTACCAGGCATACCTAAAATGAGGTGTCAACCTGGTGAAGCTATAAAACAGGACCACTTGTGTGCCAAACAGCATAAGCAGCAAGTGATAGACAGAGCTAAGCGATCTCACAACCAACAGATCAGATGTAAGCTCTGCAGTCCTGCCATATCCACCCTCGTGAATGGTGGTGGACAATTAAATAACTCACTGGAGGAAGTGGCTCCACAAATATCCCCATCCTCAATGATGGAGGAGCCCAGCACAGCAGTGCCAAAGATAAGGCTGAAGCTTTCGCAGCACTGTTCAGCCAGAAGTGCCAAGTGGATGATGCATCTCGGCCTCCTCCAGGGGTCACCAGCATCACAGATGCCAGTCTTCAGCCAATTCGATTCACTCCATGTGATATCAAGAAATGGCTGAAGGCATTAGATATTGCAAAAGTTATGGGCCCTGGCAACATTCACGCAAGAGGACGAAGGAGTTGTTCCCCAGAACTTGCCACGCCCTTAGCCAAGCTGTTCCAGTGCAGCTACAACACTGGCATCTACCTGACTATGTGGAAAATTACCCAGTTATGTCCTGTACACAAAATGCAGGACAAATCCAACCTGGCCAATGACCACCCCATCAGTCTACTCTCCATCATTAGTAAAGTAATGGAAGGGGTCATCAACAGTGCTATCAAGTGTCACATATTTAGCAATAACCTGCTCACTGGTGCCCAGCTTGGGCTGCACCAGGGCCACTCAGCTCCTGACCTTGTTACAGCCTTGGTTCAAACATGGACAAAAGAGCTGAACTTCCGAGGGGAGGTGGGAGTGACTGCCCTTGACATCAAGGCAGCATTTAACAAGTGTGGTATCAAGGAGCCCTAGCAAAACTGGAGTCAATGGGAATCGGGGGGAAAACTCTCTGCTGGTTGGAATCTTAAGCCCAAAGGAAGATGGCTGTGGTTGTTGGACGTCAGTCATCTTAGCTCCAGGACGTCACTGCAGGAGTTCCTCAGGGTAGTGTCCTAGATCCAACCATCTTCAGCTGCTTCATCAATGACCTTCCTTCCATCATAAGGTCAGGAGTGGGCATGTTTGCTGATGATTGCACAATGTTCAGTACCATTCGCGTCTCCTCAGATACTGAAGCAATCTATGTCCAAACGCAGCACGGCCTGGACGATATCCAGGCTTGGGCTAACAAGTGGCAAGTCACATTCGCGCCACACAAATGTCAGGCAATGACCATCTCCAGCAAGAGAGAATCCAACAATTGCCCCTTGATGTTCAATGGCGTTACTTTCACTGAATCCCCCACTGTCAACATCCTGGGGAGTTGACCATTGACCATAAACTGAACTGGACTAGCCATATAAATATTGTGGCTACAAGAGCAGGTCAGAGGCAAGGAACCGTGCGACAAGTAACTCACCCTCTGACTCCCCAAAGCCTGTCTGCTATCTACAAGGCACAAGTCAGGAGTGTGATGGAATACTCTCCACTTACCTGGATGAGTGCAGCTCCAACAACACTCAAGAAGCTGGACACTGTCCAGGACAAAACAGTCTGCCTGATTGGTACCACATCCACAAACATTCACTCCATCCACCACCAAAGCATAGTAGCAGCAGTGTGCACCATCTACAAGATGCATTGCAGGAATTCACCCAGGCTCCTTAGACAGCACCTTCCAAACCCACAACCACTACCACCTAGAAGGACAAGGACACCACCACCTGGAAGTTCCCTCCAAGTCACACACCATCCTGACTTGGAAATATATCACCATTCCTTCACTGTTGCTGGATCAAAATCCTGGAACTCCCTTCCCAGCAGCACTGTGGGTACCTACACCACATGGACTGCAACAGTTCAAGAAGGCAGCTCACCAACACCTTCTGAAGGGCAACTAGGGATGGGCAATAAATGCTGGCCCAGCCAGCGACATCCACATCCCATGAATGAATTAAAAAAAATATATATATCATGAACAAGTACAGAAAATAATCAAAAGGCTAACAAAATGCTAGCTTTTATATTCCTAGAGGAATAAAATAGTAGTGGGTAGAAGTTATACTTCAGCTACACAAAGCCCTGGTCAGACCACAACTGAAATACTGTGAGCAGTTCTGAGCACCAAAACTGAAGGATATATTAGTCTTGGAGGTAGTGTAGCATGGATTTACCAGAATGATACCTGGACTCCAAGGGTTAAATTATGAGGAGAGATTATGCATGATAACATTGTATTCCCTGGAATTTAGAAGGTGAAGGGGAAGTTTGATCAAAGTTTTCAAGTTACTAAGGGAAACAGATTAACTAGGGAGAAAACTACTACTGCTGTTAGGGGAGTCAAAGATGAGGAAGCATAGTCTAAAAACTAAAGCCAGACCTTTCAGGAGTGAAATTAGGAAACACAAAGGCTGGTGCAAGTTTAGAACTCTCTTTTACAAATGGCAATTAATGTTAATTTTAAATCTGGGATTTTTGTTAAGCGATGGTATTGAGGGATATGAGACAAAGGTGGGTATATTGAATTAGGTTGCAGAAATACCATGGTCTCATTGAATGGAGGAACAGGTGCGTGGGGCCTTTTCCGTTTTTATTCAATTGTTTATTTGGGGTGTAAAATGATTGAGACCATTTTCATCTGGGGCCATCAGAAAGAGAAGCTGAAGTAGAATAATGATTAATGACCCTTTGTTGTGGTGGTGAATGTTCACTTTGTTCCATATTTAGCACATCACCCTGCATCTTCCCAGATTTTGTAACAATTTTGTAAATATGTCAGTGACACGCAAGATATGGGAACAGCTACTGATATTGTCCTTGGAGACCCTTAAATCAAGGAGGCAAAGTTCCTTCAAGTGTCATTTCAATTTGTGCAAAGTACCTTGGAGACGATGTTAATTAGATAAATGGATTTGCAGCTCTATCTGCTTTGGGAATTATTATAATCAAGCCTTGTTGCAGCTCACTGCCTAGGTAACTGTTCTTGACAATAACCAAATTATTAGAACTGCTCATATTTTTATATTTATTTATGAAAATATATTTTGAACCCATATTGACTTCACATTTCTCTGTGTCCAATTAGATTTTCCAGAATTTCTCACTTCTGAAACTCTTAGATTTGGCAATTTGGATCTGTTTAAATTGAGTCAGCTCTTCTTTTAGATGGGTAGAATTTTGAGGAGAATAGTGTTTTGCAAAATCCAACGAAATCCTGGAACTCCCTCCCTAAGCTTTGACAGGGTTTGTGGACACCAATTTTGTGTTTGGTGTTAGTGTCTCCTCCCTTCTCCAGACATTAAGTTTTTAGTGCTGGCACTTTACAACATTTTGATTGTTTTGGTCATATACTTCCCCATGCTCCCACGCGAAAGTCAAAGAAAATGATTGCTCTTGCTGGCATTTTGTTTTTCATTTGTCATGATCCATTCTACTGACTTTTCTTAATTGTGTTGCTACTGTTCAGATGCTTTCATGCTGGTGACACAGTTTCCACTACTGTTGGATACAAAAATTAATTAATTTAGTGTCCTATATTCAAAAGCCTTCGCACTTGATTTAAGGACCCAACATTACCTTAGGGATATTCAGAATGGTTTATTAATATGATGGGCCTGGCTAGTAGACATCGTGATGCTTATTCCCATTGGATTATGTCAGCGCAGAATCAAACTTTGTTTTTATTAAACAAGCTTTTTTTCAATTGGAATACTGTTCCCACACTTAATTTGTTAGCATAATATTTCTGTCCCACGGATATTTTTGATAGTTGAAAATAGATCTTTGCTTTTTTTCTCATTTTGTTTATATACTGGTTCTTGTGGCACAGTAAATGATGTCCCTGTCCCTGGGCCAGAAGCTCTGGGTTCAAGCCGCACACCAGGACTTGATGGCCAAGGAAGGTGCATTCATAATGTGGCCAAGCAGGTTGAGTATCAACTTGTAAATCCTTCCAATGTACACCAATGGCAGGTGGTAAGAGCCCTGGTCAGCCATGTGAAATTGGAGGCTCTGCCATCACTATCCATACCTCCAAGCTTCCGCACGCATGTAGAAGTATATGTTACCACAACAAAGTGGACTCCTTAGGAGACTGGTTGGCCCAATTGGCTGGACAGCTGTTGTGGATCAGATTAGTGCCAACATCATGGGGTTCGATACCTGCTGGGGTGGGTTCGGGGTCTGCCTCCTTGTCCTACCCATGGTGGAAGTTATGGTGGTATGGGTTGGACCTGCCTTCAGGCAGGGAACGCAAGAAGAAAGAAACTACAATTGAATTTTAAAGACTCTCAGAGAAATAGCTGGTATTGTAGTAATAGTGTCTGTTTGTAGCATAGAATGCTAACACGGCTCCATGGATTTTAATTGCTAAATATTGTTTATTGAGCATATCCAATTTAAATGGCTTCACCATTGGCGGCTGTGCCTTCAGGCTTTGGAATTCCCTCCCAAAATCTCTCTGCTGCTTTACCTCTTTTTCCTCCTTTAAGAAGCTTCTTATAGGCCTATGTCTTTGACCAAGCTTTTGGCCAGTTGGTCTAATATTGCCTATGGGGCTTGGTGTCAAATTTTGTTTTATAACAATAACGACTTAGATAATGCCTTTAATATAATAAAACATCCCAAAGCACTTCACAGCAGTAATATAAAACATTGATGAAGGTAAGAACCAGATTTTTTTTTTTGGATGCAGTAATGAGCAATTTAAATGGAACTTAGGAACACAGGAATTTCTTGGTGAGAAAACACTACAAGTGGGCGAAAAGAACAGTCACAACATTCCCAAATGAGTTTGTAGTCTAAAAACCAAGGAAAAATTTTTTAAAATGCTACGAAACTCCAAGTTTTTTAATTCTTTCATGGGATGTGGGTGTCACTAGCAAGACTAGCATTTATTGCCCATCCCTAATTGCCCTCGAGAAGGCCGTGGTGAGCTACCTTCTTGAACCACTGCAGTCCATGTGGTGTAGGCACCCTCACAGTACTTTTAGGGAGGGAGTTCCAGGATTTTGATCTGGCAGCGGTGAGGGATCAGAAATATAGTTCCAAGTAAGGATGGTGTGTGGCTTGGAG
Source organism: Carcharodon carcharias (assembly GCF_017639515.1). Lineage (NCBI taxonomy): Eukaryota > Metazoa > Chordata > Chondrichthyes > Lamniformes > Lamnidae > Carcharodon > Carcharodon carcharias. The sequence goes on along the minus strand of NC_054467.1, from coordinate 248,694,194 downwards.
GAGAACTTGCAGGTGGTGGTGTTCCCATGCACCTGCTGCCCTTGTCCTTCTAGCTGGTAGAGGTCACAGAAGTATTCTAGTATATAGCAGAAATGGCAGAAGCACGAGAACTATATCCAGTACACACAAATATTTTCTCTAAAAAGGGAAGAAAATTTTTTTTAAAAACTAGTTGCCTTTATCTTTGCTGCTCCATGGAGGTCAGGCGTGGGAGAGTGAACTAAGTGCACCTTGCTTCTGCATCTACAATTGCACAGTCTCTGTGTAGGCAGTTGGCAGGCTTAATTCGGTCATTCAACACATGGACTGTAGTGTCATGGCATCTTATCAGGGAAGTGGGTAAATATCTAAAGCCAGGAAAGTTTTGTGGATATTGGAAAGTTGCAGGAATTTGTTTCAGATTCCTCCATTAAAAAATTGCCTTGGCCATGTTGGGTGAAATGCTGTCTTTCAGTGCTGTATATTTCTATGGTCGTCATCAGTGCTGCTGTCACTACATTCTGCAGCCGTTTCAATTGGCTTCATCTGGAAGTTCTTGCTGTTTCTCAAGTAAGTTTTTATTGCCTTTAAACCAGTGCATCACGACATAAGTACATGCTCAGCCAGCTCTGTGCTTGTTGACGTGATAGTGTACCACGAAGTAACAACGCATGACTTATGCTGCATCCGGAACAGCAGATTTATTAACCTCATGGACCATTAGACTCAGGAAGATCTAGCTTAAAATGAAAACAGGTTTTCACTGGCACCTGTTAGGATTGGTTGGGGCTGCTGCCAGCTGCAGTAGGTTATGGCTTAAAATCAACATAAAAGCGACTCTCTACTTCATTTACTGAATGAAATGTACTTACAAGTTGGCTATTGACTAGTTTGCATTTTAATAACTATTTCAGCAAGTTATGATGAAGGACTGTTTGATATTTATCCCTATAATCATGGAATTTGTTGGCACTTGTTTAGCAAAGTAATTGTTGCAATTTCCAACTAAAATGATCCCTGCTGTGAACACACAATTATAAAAGTCCATCAAATGAATCATCACATTTAGTTTCTTTCAGGAAATTATTGTTTCGTGTAAATTTGTTTAGAATTGCTAAGCGTCACTACAGAGGAAGCAAACATAGTTTTGTAGTAAGCTGCGATTGTGATTGGGTTACAGGTATGAATGCAACTGGGTTTGTCAGTGTAATACCTGGAAACAGTGCTTAAAAATTCCATTTTTGTTTCTCTCTATTTCTCTTTTTATATTTCACTCTAAACTGAGCTTCCAATCCCACATCCTCTCCATCACAAACACAGCTTACTTCCACTTCTATAATATTGCCCGCCTCCATCCCCACTTCAGTTCATCTAATACTGAATCTATCGCCCATGCTTTTGTAATTTTCAGGCTTGACTTCCCATGCTCTCCTGGCCAGGCTTCCGTCTCTATCTCTCTCCTCCCTTATCTTCTTTAAGGCCCACTTTAAAATGTATGTCGTTGACCAGGCATTTAGTGATATGTGATTCTTATCTGTCTTTACACATCTGTGTAGTGCGTTGGGATGTTTTCTTACATCAGAGGCACTATATAAAATTGTTGTAGTGCATTTTCCCTGCCCCCCCTACAGTTTCTTTAATTGTGCTACATAATTAGATCACTTTTCAAACCAGTTAAAGAGACATTTTGCATTCATTTAGCAGCTTCTATGTAGAAAATAGTTTCCAGATGATTCCAAAATGTGCATTACAAAAACTGACACCTAGCTAAGGAAGGGAGAAATTAGGATGAGTGGCCAAAAGCTAAGTGAAGTGAAGAAGTTATTTGAACAAGAAAAAGGAAAAAATGTTTCAGGAGGGAATTCCAAAAAGTAACAACAACATTTGGCTTTGTATAACACCTTTAATGTAGTAAATGTCCCAGGGTGCTTCACAGGGGCGTCATCAAACAACATCAGACACTGAGCCACATAAGGAGAAAATGGGTATGATCAAAAGCTTGGTCCAGGCAATAGGTTTTAAGAAATGTCTTATTGGAGGAAAGAAAGATGAAGGGTTTTACAGAGAAAATTCCAGAGCATAGGGCCTTGGCAAATGAAGGCATAGCATTTATGGTGCAGTGATTAAAATTGGGATGTGCAAGATGGGGTAGGTTACAGAGATGGGAAGGGCAAGATCACGGGATTTTAAAATCAAGGTCACCAAACACTAAGGTAATGGGTGAATGAGACTTGGTACAAGTTAGGATAGAGGCAGCAGAGTTTTGGATAATGTTAAATTTAAGGAGGGTGGAAGGCGCAAGGTCGACCGGAGTGTGTTGGAACAGTTAGGTCCAGAGATAACCAAAGCATAGATGAGAATGTCAGCAGCAAATAAGCTGAGGATGGGACTGAGTGGAGCGAAGTTAAAGTGGTGATAGCACAGGTATACAGATCTCAGTGTCAAGTACAACGCCAAGGTTGAGAACAGTCTGGTTCAGCATCAGGCAGTTACCAGGGGAGAGGTTGAGTCAGTGACTGATAAATGGAGTTTGTGGCGTAGAACCTGTTTTTGCCCGCAATGGTGAGCAAAAGGAATGTAGTAAGTGCACAAAAGGTTGGAGTCAGCAAAAATGTTTGGGGCATATAGGGCTGGAGAAAATGAGGTGGAGCAAGTTCTTAAAAAGCTTTAAAGATAAGGATAAAGATTTTAAGTTTAGTATTACCTGCATTAGCAGTGCTGGGCAAACGGGAATTAGTGTAGCATAGCGTATGTGCCAGAGATTTTTGGACAAGTTGGAATTGATGGATGGTGGAAGCCACCAAGGAGAACTTTGGAGTAGTATTGCAGATGAGGTCAGGAGCCGAGGCATGTGATAATGCAGAGGTGGAAGAAATAGGTCTCTTTGATGGTACAGGCATGAGGTCTGATGCTCAGCTGAGGGTTAAACATGAAATGACATTTGCAAACTGCTTGAAAGAGTGGCTAAGGATGGAGATCAAGTCAGTATCAAGGGTGCAGAATTCATAACAGGCAAAATATGATGGCATTAGTCAGAACTGGAGGAAATTATAATTTAATGTAAAACTGACATCGGACAAGCAATCTGGCAGCACAGATTAGCGTAGGTGTGAAAGGCAGCTCTTTCCTTACCCGTGGATGATGTCATTTAAGCGTATAATGTAAATCCTTGGAGGTTGCAAAAAAAGACTGGGTGGAAGACACACTTTCTGAAGACACACGGAATGCTTTCAGATTGGTAGGAAAAGAACTATTAAAAGACAGCTCCAAGAATGTGGACAACAAAGGAGAAGCTTTGGAGCAGGCTGGCATTGAAATAATACAGCATTGTCACGCTTACAGAGAATGTTGTTTGTAACTTTGATAAGGGCTGTTGATGTTGTAATGTGCCATTGTAGTTCCAAGTTTCAAAATGAACTGTTGGTGATCTGCTCTGTTACATTGCTTCATGACTGGCCTAATGATTTTGCTGCTTTTTGAAGGAATACATCCTTTGCACATCCACATTGCAAGGTAAAGATTCAGTGGTATGCTGTCAAAAGGACAGCATTTTATGCTATGAGAAGCATTAAAAATCTTTGCAATATGAATCTTTGTGGGTCTTATAAACACTTTAAGGAAATAAGCTGTATTGTTGTCAGGCTGCTATTTGAAGGAGTGCCAATATTTGCACACTATATTGCTGTGTGAATTGCTGTGTTGAAATGGAGTAACATGACATTAACCCAGTCCATCATCACAGCAACATGACAGCCAGGCGAGAAGAATATAGCAGGGAAAGTTTTTTGCCCCTAATAAACATATACCAACTTAACTTCCCACCATATTCTCACATATCCATGTTTCAGAAACTCTTTTAATTGCACTTCAAAAGCAATTATAATGGCCTTTCCTGGTAACATGTTTTCCAAATCCATGAATTACTATTTGGATGGAAAAAGTTCCACTGACTTCCCATCTTCTACTTCTATCCAGTACTTCCAGCAGACCCAGAAAGTCACTTCATGCACATGATTTCCTGACATGCATTGCCAGAATTGCCTGATTTATCCATATTGCCTGTCTGTTGCTGGTTTATGTTGATTCAGGTTGCCAGCTCTGGCGGAATGTTTTCCTCGAAGTTTCATCTCACAACCTCTCTAGTCAAAGCCCTCCACCAAGTCAAACAGTCCCACTCTACAACATTTTTAGATCTATTAAAAGTGTTCAAAGAAAATGAGAAAACAATTTTATTCTAATTTCCTTCTGAATTTTTTTTTCTCTCCCGGGTTGCAAGCAACAGTGTCCAAAGATGAATATTTAATTCCTGGAAAATCTTGGGAAGGTTGGCAATCCTAATGCAGATCATCAGTTCAGGTTCATTTATTAAACAAATTGAAATAAACTGAATCCACTGCAGAATTGTCATGTTTGAATCAATGATGATAAGACAGATCATTGCTAAGCTGGGTTAGAGTCCATTTTCTACAGGTGAGTATTAGATTTTTAACTAATTTTATTAACTTTAGCATTGTAAGAACTATATAGTCCTACATGTGTAGGCTTGCTACTTTGGACTGTGATTGTGGATTTGAAGACCAAGCATGGAAAATGAGCAAACCTCAAGTGAAACATGTTTTTGGGAGTAGCTGGGTACCTGGGGCTAGGATGTCTAATCATGATACTCCAGACATCATGGGTTTGGAGTAGGCTTTATGAACCAGCTGGTCTTTTCCTGACCCATTATTTTCATATGGTGACTTTAGAATGCAAACAGAAAAAAAATGTTTGTGCTATGTTTATTATGGAGCGAGAGGTTGTAAGCATCCTGCTGTTCATCATCTAAGTCTATGGAAGACAATATTTCTTGTGCACAAACTCAGAACTACAATAGCACTGCAGAGTTTTGATTCTCACAGCACCAATGGCTATAACCAACATCCTCTGTAAGAGTGACTAAGAGTGGAATCGTCCCAGATACGCACGAAGTGCAGTAGCGGGAGGGAAAAAGTTTTTACCCGCCGGCCTCAGTGGCGGCTTTTCATGCTGTGTTGTCCTAATCCAGCCTGCATTCCTGAAAAACATGCCATTTTGATGGCGGGTGGGTTCTCATCTGCCTGCCACACCGTCACCTCTCTGCTTTCTCACGCGATTGCCATATTTAAAGTGCAGTCGCGCGCACACCTCTCAGTGCTTCCAGCCCAGGACTGCTGTACAAAAGTCATGGCCCCGAAAGGCAAGAAGGCTGCAGCCCCTGGATTGAGTGATGCCCTTTGGATGCCTTTTTGGAATGTCTTTTGGACACCATGATGTCCTCTACCCCCACTCTGGCTGCCAGAAATCCAGCAATCTCACCATTCCGATTTGGTAGATGATGGCAGTGGTAATCAGTGCCAATGCCACACAGAAGAGGTTGGCCAGCATATGTAGAAAGAGGATGAATGATCTCATCCGTGCTGCCAGGGTAAGGCAACCATCTCATCACTCTAAACTCTCACAGGCATCTCACTCACTGCCAGCTCAAGGGACATCACCACTTTCACTCTCTCACACACACCCTCACATCTCCATCTGGCCACATCTCCTCTGGAGAATGCCACCTCAGCCTTCAATATCTTGAGGCCACTTGCACGGATCAAACTGTGACCAACAGACACCCTGGGATACCACCCTTCCCCAATACAGCCCTCTTCCCTTGCCTGAGGCCACTTCCCCATGCAAGCCCTAGCCCTGCAGCCATTGAAAAGCTATCCCACCTTATGGCTGATCTGGTAGGTGAAGACTTGCTGGGGAGCCCCCCTAAAAGTGATGATGTGCTATCTGTGAAGCCTGGCACTGATGACTGCGAGTGCTGCCCAAAGTAAGGTAGGCAACCAAACCTGGAATCCCCAGTGAAGTGCAGCTCACCAGATGCGCATCGCTTATGTGTAATTGTGAACCATGTCTGCATGATGATTCCAGCAAGCTGGGCATATAATGATATGCAGATGTGTTACAAAGAAATTCTCGACATCCGATGGAAACGCAGCCCACCATTGACGGGCAGAGAGAACAATTGCATGATTTTTGGCCTTTTTGCCATATTGTCCGTTCATGCCGCCAAAGACTCTCTGCCAATGGATACAAAATATTCCACCTTAAGCCTAGGAGAGGGTGCAGAAGAAATTTATTAGAATTATACCAGCTGAGGGGCTTCAATTCTGTGGAGACTGAAGAAGCTGGAGTTATTCTCCAGCGAAGGTTGAGAGGAGATTTGATAGAGGTATTCAAAATCATGAACGATTTTAATAAAGTAGTTAAGGAAAAACTTTTTCTGTGGCAGAAGGTTTGGTAACTAGAGGATCCAGATGTAATTTGATTGGCGAAAGAAGCACAAGTGACGCAGTGGTTTTATGCAGTGAGTTGCTGTGACCTGGAATGCACTGACTGAAAGGGTAGTGGGTGCAGATTCAGTCCTAACTTTCAAAAGAGAATTGGATAAAATCTTGAGGAGAAAAAGCTTACAGGGCCGTGGGGAAAGAGCATGAAAGTGGGATTAATTGGATAGCTCTACCAAAGAACTGGATAGGCATGATATGCCAAATGGCATCCTTCTGTGTTGTATCGTTCCATGATCCTATGTCTTATGGGTGTGTAGTCCACATAGTATTTTGGTTGAGTTGAATGTGCATTGTACATGGTCAAGAATGTAAGAGCAGGGAAGTTATGCTGGAATTGTATAAACCACTGGTTAGGCCAAGCTAGAGTATTGTATGCAGTTCTGGAATCCACATTATAGGAAGGATGTGATTGCACTAGAGAGAGTGTAGAGGAGATTTACCAGGATGTTGCCTGAGCTGGAGAGTTTTAGTTGTGAGGAGAGATTGGATAGACTGGGCTTATTTTCCCTCGAGCAGAGGAGATTGAGGGGGGACATGATTGAGGTGTATAAAATTATGAGGGGCATAGGTAGGAACTATTCAGGAAGGAACTTTTTCCCTTGGTGGAGGGATCAATCACCAGGGGGCATAGATTTAATTTAAGAGGCAGGAGGTTCAGAGGAGATGTGAGGAAGAATTTTTTCACCCAGAGGGTGGTGGAAGCCTGGAACTCAGTACCTGAAAAGGTGGTAGAGGCAGAAACCCTCATAACATTGAAGAAATATTTGGATGTGCACTTGCGATGCCATGGCATACAAAGCTATGGGTCTGGAGCTGGAAAATGGGATTAGAATAGTTAGGTACTTGTTTGACTGATGCAGACTCGATGGGCCGAAGGGCCTTTCTCTGTGCTGTAGACCTCTATGGCTGACAAAGTGGTCTTTCCTCACTCCAAATTTTGATCTCATCACAGGATCACAGAATTGTGTTACAATCCAGATTGGAGTAGTGCGTAGTTTATCTAGCCCACTACTCCGCAGGTTGCACCATTGGTTTTAAAGTTTAATTCACTCACCAAAATGGCCTTCACTACCGTTAAACCCAGAATTAAACCAAGCTTCTTTCAATAAACTCAGAATGATTGATTTATTATAAAACAAGTTGCAAAAACTGGCTAACACACAATTGTACTCGAAGTTATAAATATCTATTCCTTTTAGAAAATACCCTAGCACACGTACGCACATGCACATACACGCAAGAACAAAGGACAAACAGATAGGGTCTCTCTGCAGAGATGGGGTTTAGAGGACAGGCGTTAAATAATAAAGGAAAAAGTTCGCAGGGTCTCGCTCTGTTGATCTGGAGATCCCTCATGTGAAGATGAATTCACAACACAGCAGGTTCAAAATGTAAAGCTTGTCTCTGCCATGTGATTCCAGTAAATCACTTGCCTGTGCCTTTTCCAATTCTTTCACCCCATCAATTAGAGTGATTGCAGCTCAAAACAAATTAACAGCTCTTCCTCAAGTACCATTCTGATCAGGTGATTTCTGGAAAAAAGGCATGCTTGTTGACAGCTCCAAGGTGAACTTATGATCCTTTCTTAAAAAAAAAACTTCAGGTCAGCATCCAAATTTCCAGATAATGCAATATCTTTCCATATTTTAAAAGAAAAATCCAGTTTTAAAAAATATGATTCCAACAATTGTTACAGTGCAGAAGGAGGCCATTTGACCCATTGTGTCTGTACCAACCCTCCGAATGAGCAGTTCACTGAATGCCATTCCCCCACCATCTCCCTGTAACCCTGCACATTCTTCCTTTTCCAATAAAGCCTAATTCCTTTTTGAATTCTTAAATTGAACCTGTCTCCATCACACTCTTGCATTCCAGACCTTAACCACTTGTTGCTTGAATAAATTTTTGCTTCTTTTGTCAGTTATGTTAAATCTGTGCCCTCTCGTTCTCAATCCTTTCACTAGTGGGAATGTGTTCTCTCTATCTGCAATGCCCAGATCCTTCTTGATTTTGAATACCTTCATCAAACCTATTGCAGTTACGGTAGATTGCTAAGGTGTCTAGGATTTAGAACATCAGTGCCAGGGGACTTGTTGGCTTTTAGTTCCGTTAATATCTCTAGTATTTTTTCTTTGCAATCTCACTCTTATTGCATTTATATAGTGCCTTTAATGTGAAGAATGGTCCCTCACAGGTGTAAGAATAAGGGGACAGAGAGGCAAGAAAGAAGGGAGTTAGTAGAAGTGAATAAAGACTTGGGTTGTGTGAAGATTTCTAAAAGAGAAGCAAGATGGAGTTAAAGGTTTATGGAAAAAATTCCAAAGATTAAGATCTATGCTCTCTCAGACTCTGAACCAATGGAGTGGGATCACATAAGAGGCTGAAACAGAGGAATGCTGTTATTGATAGGGTAGATAAGATTATAGGAGATTGCAGAGCAAGGATGTGCAAGGCCATGGAAGGATGATGATTTAACATCAGAGTGTCAGGAATGGGGAACCAATATAGATCAGTGTAGTTGGGGCATTAGGTACATGGGATTTAGTACAGGGCTTGATGCATGTGGCAGCGGTTTAGACAAGTGTAACGATTTGAATCTGGTCTCATCTTACCAGACGTTTTCTTCATCCCGAATCAAGAAAATTAGCAAGGTATTTTCAAAGACATTTTCAAAATATAAGAATATCCATTATGGATCACGAGGAATCACCATTGTTACACACCTGGATTATACTATTGAATAAAGAGATATTGTGCGTAGGAGTCTACTCCAATATATAGTGGGTGTGGGATGCAATTATGTGAGCAACTGAGACAGCGAAGGTATCTAAGGCATGCCTTAAATTTAGGAGTGCCTTGTTCATATACAAGTCCATTTTCAGGAGGCAACTATGGAAAGGTGTGTGACCATGTGCAAATAGAATCTGGAGGACTCGGTGTTACAAAGAGGAAACAGGTGGGGAGGAGCTTGACCAATTGGAATGTTAAGTGAGATGCCCGGTGATAGCGAAGGATGACTATTTAGGGTCACTGCAATTAGAGAGGCAGTTATGAAACTACGAAGGAGATTCAACTAATGCTGAGAGGCACAAGGGCACTCGTGGGGGATTCAAGTTTGGAATGATGACAGAAAAGAACCTTTCGTAGAATCATGTAGCACAGAAGGAGTTAATTTGACCCAATGCGTCTGTGCTATCTCTTTCATAGAACGTCCATTCTCTTGCTGTTTCCATATAGCCTTGTAGGTTTATTCCTTTGAAGCGTCTGTCCAATTTCTTTTTGAAAATTACTGTCGAATCTGCTTCCACCACCCTTTCATTTCAGGCAGTGTATTCCAGATCATAACACCTCACTGTGTAAAAAGGTTTCTACTCATTTCCTTCTCTGCACCTGTCCAAGTCCTTGACATCTTTCCGAAAGTCTGCCACCCAGAATATGACACAGTACTCTAGAAGAGGCCTAACCAGTGATTCTTATACGTTTAGCACAGCTTTATTGCTTTGGCACTCTGTCTCTGTTTATAAAGCCAAGGACCCTGTATGCTTTTCAGATAGCTACCTGAGCATTTTCTGCCATCTTCAAAGATTTTTATATGTGAATGCACAGCTGCACTCTTCCTGCATCCCTTTAACATTGTGCCATTTAATTCGAATTGCCTCTCCTCATTCTTCCTTCCAAATTGTATTACTTTGTCGTGGCATACTAAGGAGCAGTGATGGGAATTGTCACCAAATGGTTGCTGAAGCTGAGATCTTTACCTCAATTTGTTTAGTTAAACTAGGTGGTCGTTTCCTGATGACCAACAAGCAAATAGCATGATTTCTGTACCTTCTTGTTTCTTGTTTTGCAGGAGATAAAAGACTGTTGTCAAGCTATACGGACAGAAGGGGGTGCTATTGGGTCTCAGTTGGGTGAGCTCATTCCTATTCCATTACATTCTGGCATCGGAAGCAACTTCCAAAAAATTTATGAAAATTGCAGCCAGAAATTCGAGGATTACCGGAGGAAGATTATCATTGCAGACTCGTTAGCAGATTCTTCATTTGCTATTGATGTCACTTATGTAATAGACTCTGGAATGGAACAGAAAAATGTAAGTGAACTTTTCAACTCTAAGGTGCAGCATTTTTTGCTATTAACAATAACATTGCTAATCCAAATTTTTATTTGCTTAAAAGGAAAACAGCTTTGCTCATAAATGTATATTTACTGTTTTGTTTTGCTCCTATTTGAGACACTTATTGCCTACTTTTATTTTTTTTTATCATTTGTGCTAGCTGAGGCCTCACATTGGTGCTGGGGAATAAACAGGTCAGTTCCCATCTAGTCCACAATGGAGGAATCTGACCAGTTGGACCTGCTACCCATTTTACATCCTGCTTAATCTTCCTTTTCATTGAGAAAATAAGCATCTGATTCCACCCCATCCCATCTGATTCCTCCCAGGAAAGTTAGGTTGTGCCAGGTTAGACACAAAACACTAGGTTCACGCAACTCTGCACCAACGATGGACAGCAATTCCGAACTCCTGCTTTCAGTGTTACATTTCACCATTTCCCCAACGAGACTTGCAGATGTGATTGTGAATCAAGTGCTAGTTGGCGCATTGAAGGGTCAAGCTCACAAGCTACGTTGAGCTACATAGAATTTTTAGACCATTCACCCCAACTGTTAGTCATGCTCCGCAAGAGCCTTCTCCCACCTTAATTCACCTAACCCTATCAGTATAACCTTCTGTTCCTTTCTCCCTCATGTACTTATTTAGTTTATGCTTTTGTGCATCTTAGAATTGAGAAACTTACGTTGAGATTCTCCAAATTTATTACCTGTGGAACTCACTGTGGGTGTACTTACACCACCATGGACTGCAGTGGTTCGAGGAGGAAGTTCACCACCACCTTCTCAAGGGCAATTGGGGATGGGCAATAAATGCTGGCCTAGCCATGCACATTCACATTCAGTAAACGATTTAAAAAAAAACTTCATTTTTAATAGGATTTTTTGTTAAAGTAGAGCAACCTTGTATTTCTTGTTGGCAGCGTATACATCTACTTGAACAGTAAAATTGCACACCTTGCTGTGTGTCTATAGACTTAGGACTGCCCATGGCCATTTATCGCCGTGTGATTAATAGACTCTTGAATGACATGTAATGAATTAGGATATCTAATAGTTTATGTGCAGGATTACATGATAACCAATTACTAATACAGTAGAGAGAAAACACAGTGGGATTAGCAGGGATTTGTTTTTCCAATTCAATGTCACCAGCTTGCATTCTAGCATGATGGAACCAGCCCTCTGTGGAGCAAATCACTTCATCAGGATGCACCCAAAGCTTGGATGTGAACATGAAGGCCCTGGTTATTCAGAAAAGGTCATGGGCTTTCTTTAGTCACAGTCCTACTTGCCCACAATCTGTTTTTCTGGTGCCAGCTCACCCAGTGACCAGATTTTGTAGAATTCCTGACCAGACAGAGTTTGAGCTTGTGATCTCTGGCTTTGTCGACAGCACTTTTCACAACCTCAGTATATCTCAAAGTGCCTTACAGGAGATGAAAGTTTGTTTAAGCTAGCTGCTGTTGTGAAGTAGGAAAATGGGCAGCAAGATTGCGCAAACATGAACAAAGCTCTGTTAGGTGTTGATTGAGAGAAAATTGGTGGCTGAACCAATGGAAGAAACTCCCCTGCTGTAACAATTGCACAACTCTACCCTGTAATGAATGTTTGGTTTAATTTTGATATACTGTATTGATCACAATTGTTTTATCTGCTTTAAACAACATTGTAAATGCATAGATAAAAACAAAAAACTGCGGATGCTGGAAATCTAAAACAAAAACAGAATTACCTGGAAAAACTCAGCAGGCCTGGCAGCATCGGCGGAGAAGAAAAGAGTTGAGGTTTCGAGTCCTCATGACCCTTCAACAGAACTAGGTGAATCCAAGGAAGGGGTGAAATATAAGCTGGTTTAGTGTGTGTGTGTGTGTGTGTGTGTGTGTGTGTGTGTGTGGTTGGGGGGGGGGGGGTGCGGGGGGGGGGAGAGAAGTGGAGGGGTGTGGTGTGGTTGTAGGGACAAGCAAGCAGTAATAGAAGCAGATCATCAAAAGATGTCACAGACAACAGAACAAAAGAACACATAGGTGTTGAAGTTGGTGATATATATCTAAACAAATGTACTAATTAAGAATGGATGGTTGGGGAATTAAGGTATAGCTCTAGTGGGGGCGGGGGGAGCATAAAAGATTTAAAAATATTTAAAAATAATGGAAATAGGTGGGAAAAGAAAAATCTGCAGTCTGTCCGCAAGAATGACCCAAACCTCCCTGTTGCTTGCCATTTTAACACTCCACCCTGCTCTCTTGCCCACATGTCTGTCCTTGGCTTGCTGCGTTGTTCCAATGAAGCCCAACGCAAACTGGAGGAACAGCACCTCATCTTCCAACTAGGCACTTGACAGCCTTCTGGACTGAATATTGAATTCAACAACTTTAGGTCCTGAACTCCCTCCTCCATCCCCACCCCCTTTCTGTTTCTTCCCCCTTCCTTTTGTTTTTTCCAATAAATTATATAGATTTTTCTTTTCCCACCTATTTCTTTTTAAATATTTTTAGATCTTTTATGCTCCCCCCACCCCCCACTAGAGCTATACCTTAATTCCCCAACCATCCATTCTTAATTAGCACATTCGTTTAGATATATATCACCAACTTCAACACCCATGTGTTTTTTTGTTCTGTTGTCTGTGATATCTTTTGATGATCTGCTTCTATTACTGCTTGCTTGTCCCTACAACCACACCCCCCCCCTCCACTTCTCTCCCCCCACTCAACCCCCCCACCACCGCAACACACACCTTAAACCAGCTTATATTTCATCCCTTCCTTGGATTCACCTAGTTTTCTTGTAAATGCATATTGAACTTTAATACTAAGGTTAGGTATAAACAAAATCAGATCTGAAACAGGCTTGCTAGTTTTGAGGGGAGACCAGACCCACACAACAATGTCCCCTAGAAAGCTCTTTTTCTATTGTATCTGAGTAGCTTTCTAAGCCTTGACTGCTTTCGATACTAGAAACATTCCACTCCCTGGGTATCAGTGGCATTATAAAGCATGTCTACAAAAGTTTCCCTGCTTTACGCAGGCTGGTTTCAGTGCATCAAGAGGAGACAGTCCTCCTTGTTTTGTCTGACATCATCATGGTTCCCTGCATTCTATAGCATAATCAGTCACTAACTTTAGAATTAAAAAAGGAATTTGATCCAAAGCAGGAAGGAAACAACTGAGCAATCTAAAAAGGCTTTTAATTCGCCAAGAGCTCCCCAGTAGTTTTTTCTATTCAATCACGGGATGTGGGCTTTGCTGGCTGGACCAGCATTTATTGCCCATCCCTAGCTACCCTTGAGAAGGCAGTGGTGAGTTGCCTTCTTGAACCACTGCAGTTCATATGGTGCAGGCACACCCATAGTGCTGTTAGGAAGGGAGTTCCAGGATTTTGACCCAGCAACAGTAAAGGAACAGAGATATATTTCCAAGTCAGGATGGTGAGTGACTTGCAGGGGAACTTTCCAAGTGGTGGTATTCCCATCTACCTGCTGCCCTTGTCCTTCTAGATGGTAGAGGTCATGGGTTTGGAAGGTGTATCTAAGAAGCCTTGGTGAATTCCTTGTACTATCTTGTAGATAGTACACACTGCTGCTACTGTGCATCAGTGGTGGAGGGAGTGAATGTTTGGGATGTGCCGCCAAGCAAGCGGGCTGCTTTGACCTGGACAGTGTCAAGCTTCTTAAGTATTGTGGGAGCTGCAGTCATCCAGGCAAGTGGGGAGTATTCCATCACACTCCTGACTTGTGCCTTGTAGATGGCAGACAGGCTTTGGGAGTCAGGAGGTGAGTTACTCATCACACAGTTCCTAACCTCTGACCTGATCTTGTAGCCACATTTTTCATATGCATAGCCTGGTACAGTTTCTGGTCAATGGTAACTCCCAGGATGTTGATACTGGGGTATTCAGTGATGATAATGCCATTGAGCATCAAGGGGCGATGATTGGATTCTCTCTTGTTGGAGATGGTCATTGTGTGGCGCAAATGTTACTTGCCACTTGTCAGCCCATGCCTGGACACTGTCCAAGTCTTGCTGCATTTGGACATGACGTACCTGAGGAGTGCTGAACATTGTACAATCGTCAGCAAACATCCCGACTTCTGACCCTATGATGGAAGGAAGATCATTGATGAAGCAGCTGAAGATGGTTGGGCCGAGGGCCTGAGATGACTGACCTCCAACAATCACAACCATCTTCCTTTGTGCTAGGCATGACTCCAACCAGCAGAGTATTTTCCCCCTGATTCCCACTGACTCGAGTTTTGTTAGGGCTCTGTGATGCCACATTCGGTCAAATGCGGCCTTGATGTCAAGGGCAGTCACACTTACCTCACCTTTGGAGTTGAGCTCTTTTGTCCATATTTGAACCAAGACTGTAATGAGATCAGGAGTTGAGTATCCTAGCGGAACCCAAAATGGGCATTAGTGAGCAGGTTATTGTTAAGCAAGTGCCGCTTGATAGCACTGATGACCCCCTTCCATTTCTTTACTAATGATCGAGAGTGAGGCAATAATTGGCTGGGTTGGATTTGTCCTGCCTTTTGTGTTCAGGACATACCTGGGCAATATTCCACATAGCCGGGTAGATGCAAGTGTTGTCGCTGTGCTGGAACAGCTTTGCAAGGGGCGCAGCAAGTTCTGGGGCACAAGTCTTCAGCACTATTGCCGGAATATTGTCAGGGCCCATAGCCTTTGCAGTATCCAGTGCCTTCAACTGTGGAATGAATCAAATTATTTGAAGACTGGCACCTGTGATGCTGGGGCCTCCAGAGGAGGCCAAGATGGATCATCCACTGAGCGTTTCAGATTGTAGCAAATGCTTCAGCCTTATCTTTTGCACTAATGTGCTGGGCTCCCCCTTCATTGAGGATGGGGATATTTGTGGAGCCTTTTCCTTAAGTGAGTTGTTTAACTGTCCACAGCCATTCATGACTGGATGTGGCAGGGCTGTCGAGCTTAGATCTGATCTGTTGGTTGTGGGATCGCTCCGTCTATCACTTGCTTATGCTGTTTGGCCTGCAAGTAGCCCTGTGTTATAGCTGCACCAGGTTGACACCTCATTTTTAAGTATGCCTGGTGCTGCTCCTGGCATGCCCTCCTGCACTCTTCATTGAACCAGGGTTGATCCCCTGGCTTGGTGGTAATGGTAGAGTGGGGGATATGCCGGGCCATAATGTTACATGTGTTTGAGTACAGTTCCAATGCTGCTGTTGACCCACAGCGCCTCATGAATGCCCAGTCTTGAGTTGTTAAATCTGTTTGAAACTTATGTCATTTAGCAGGATGGTAGTGCCACACAACACGATGTAAAGTACCCTCGATGTAAAGGCAAGACTTGTCTCCACAATGACTGTGTGGTGGTCATTTCTACAGATACTGTCATGGACAGATGCATCAGTGGCAGACAGGTTGGTGAGGATGAGGTCAAGTATGTTTTTCCCCCTTGTTGGTTCCCTCACCATCTGCCGCAGACCCAGTCTAGCAGCTGTTGATAGTGGGGGATTCAGTGATGGTAATGCCATTGAGCATCAAGGGGCAATGGTTAGATTCTCTCCATTTATGGCTTGGCCAGCTTGGTCAGTAGTCGTGCTACCAAGCCACTCTTGGTGATGGACATTGAAGTCCCCCATCCAGAGTACATTCTGAACCCTTGCCACCCTCAATGCTCCCTCCAAATGGTGTTCAACATGGAGGAGCTCTGATTCATTAGCTGAAGGAAGACAGTAATCATGTGGCTTCCTGCCTATGTTTGACCTGATGCCATGAGACTTCATGGGGTCCAGAGTCGATGTTGAGGACCCCAAGGCAACTCCCTCCCGACTATATACCACTGTGCTGGCACCTCTGCAGGATCTGTCCTGCCGGTGGGATAGAACATACCCAGGTATGGTGATGGTGGCGTCTGGGACATTATCTGTAATATATGATTCTGTGAGGCTGTTGCTTAACTAGTCTGTGAGACAACTCTCCCAATTTTGGCACAAGCCCCCAGATGTTAATAAAGAGGACTTTGCAGGGTTTACAGGGCTGAGATTACCTGTGTCATTTCAGGTGCCTCGGTCGATGCCGGGTGGCCCGTCTGGTTTCATTCTGACTCCGTCAATCTGTCTCTGACTTTGCAGCGGTTTGACACAACTGAGTGGCTTGCTAGGCCATTAAGAGTCAACCATATGGTAAAGTGGTTTCATGGTCATCCATTAGACTTTCAATTCCAGATTTTTATTGAATTCAAATTCCACCATCTGCCATGGCAGGATTACGCTATCCCCTCCTCCAGTGTGTACTGTGCTTCCTTAAGTAGGTGCCGCTAGTTCGTGCTCTTCACACAATGTTACAACTTTATTTTACACACTGAGCTTTGACCCTTTGTAACTTTTAAAATGTGCCCAGAAAACAGCCTTTATGTTTTTTTTATTCATTTTTTATGGGATGTGGGCTTCACTGGCTTGGCCAGCATTTATTGCACATCCCAAATTGCCTTGAGAAGATGGTGGTGAACTGCTGCACTCTAGGTGGCGTAGGTACGCTGACAGTGCTGTTAGGGAGGGAGTTCCATGATTTTGACCCAGCAACAGTGAAGGAATGGCGATATATTTTCAAGTCAGGATAGTGAGTGGCTTGGAAGGGGACTTCCGGATGGTGGCGTTCCCAAGTACCTCTGTCCCCGTCTTTCTAGATGGTAGCATTCGTGGGTTTGGAAGGTGCTGCCTAAAGAGCTTTTGCAGTGCATCCTTTGTACTGCTGCCACTAATCGTCAGTGGTGGAGGGAGTGAATGTTTGTGGAAGTGGTGCCAATCAAGCAGGATGGTGTCGAGCTTCTTGAATGTTGTTGGAGTTGCATTCATCCAGGCAAGCGGAAGGTATTCCATCACACTCCTGGCTTGTGCCTAGTTGATGGTGGACAGGGCTTGGGGAGCGAGGAGGTGAGTCACTCACCGCAGGACTCCTTCCCTCTGACCTGCCCTTGTAGCCATAGTATTTATATGGCTAGTCCAGTTCAGTTTCTAGTGAATGGTAACCCCCAGAATGTTGATAGTGGGGGATTCAATGATGGTAGTGCCTTTGAATGTCAAGGGCTGATTGGTTAGATTCTCTCTTGTTGAAGATGGTCATTGTCTGGCACTTGTGTGGTGCGAATGCTACTTGTCACTTGTCAGCCCAAGCCTGGATATTGTACAGGACTTGCTGCATTTGGACATGGATTGCTTCAGTATCTGAGGAGTCGCGAGTGGTGCAATCATCAGTAAACATCCCCAGTTCTGATCTTATGATGGAAGGAAGGTCATTGATAAAGCACAACCCTGAGGAACTGCTTCATTGTAATATTTATAGAAAGGATTCATTAAACTTTAATACTTGATAATATTGGCAATAGGAGCCCTTCAGCATCTTTATAAATTAAATTTTAAAAAACAGTTAAATGGAACTGGAATTGACTTCAGCATTTTCTTTCTTAATAATGCTTGTGAGGTCATTGAAGTGGAAACAGCTTAGAGGAATTACTAAGCCTAATTGTTGAGGAAAGTGAATTGGCACATTCGCAACGGGAGCAGCGTGATAAAATATGCTGTCCAAAGCTCTCCCCTTATAAACTCCACCTTTCCCAAAAGTTTGTAACTAACTCCCTGTCCTGAGTAAACCACGCTGCCACAAAACTCATGGCTAAGTTTGTAGATGATACAAAGATAGGTGGAAGGACGGGTAGTATTGAGGTGGGGAGGCTGCAGAAGGATTTGGACAAGTTAGGAGAATGGGCAAAGAAGTGGCAGAAGGAATACAACGTGGGCAAGTGTGAGGTCATGCACTTTGGTAGGAAGAATAGAGGCATAGACTATTTTCTAAATGGGGAGAGAATTCAGAAATCTGGAGTGCAAAGGGACTTGGGAGTCTTAGCCCAGGATTCTCTTAAGGTTAACTTGAGTCGGTAGTTAGGAAGGTAAATGCAACGTTGGCATTTATTTCGAGAGGACTAGAATATAAAAGCAGGGATGTGCTGCTGAGGCTTTATAAGGGTCTGGTCAGACCACATTTAGAATATTGTGAGCAATTTTGGGCCCCGTATCTCAGGAAGGATGTTTTGACCCTGGAGAGGGTCCAGAGGAGGTTCACAAGAACGATCCCAGGAATGAAAGGCTTAACATATGAGGAACGTTTGAGGACTCTGGGTCCATACTCGATGGAGTTTAGAAGGATGAGGGGGGATCTGATTGAAACTTACAGAATACTGAAAGGCCTGGATAGAGTGGACGTGGGGAAGATGTTTCCATTAGTAGGAGAGACTAGGACCCGAGGGCACAGCCTCAGAGTAAAGGGAAGACCTATTAGAACAGAGATGAGGAGAAACTTCTTTAGCCAGAGAGTGGTGAATCTATGGAATTCATTGCCACAGAAGGCTGTGGAGGCCAGGTCATTGAGTGTATTTAAGACCGAGATAGATAGGTTCTTGATTGGTAAGGGGATCAAAGGTTACGGGGAGAAGGCAGGAGAATGGGGTTGAAAAACTTATCAGCCATGATTGAATGGCGGAGCAGACTAGATGGACCGAATGGCCTAATTTCTGCTCCTATGTCTTATGGTCATATGGTCTTATTTGTCATCAACTCGGTAAATTATTCAGCTCTTTTCCGGATTTACAAATTCCCCCCATGGTCTATGCAAAATCTTCTGGAGATATGAGCCAACCCATGACTTCCTTTCTTCTAACTTTCATCTTGGACAAAGGGTTTTCAGCATTTTCTACTTTCTTACCTCCCTACTAATGTTCAAAAGTCACCTCAAAACCTTTCACTTTTACTGTACGGATGTGGTAATGTATTGCTTATGGCCCTAGACTGTGATTGTAAGTGAAAAATCGACGGTGGCATATTGTGAAAATGAATTCAGTAAATTTGTGGAACAGTGGAATTATAGAATGATACAGCTCAGAAGGAATCATTCGGCCCATCAAGCACATGCTAACTTCTTGAAAGAGCTATCTAATTAATCCTACTGTACTATTTCCCAGTAGCCTTGCAAATTTTCTCCACTTAATGAAGGAATATTTAACCTGAGAACGACCTTTGATAACTATCTATAAGTAAACAAGAACAATTACATATGCTTTTTAGATTCTGAAAAAGTGCTCGACCATGTTTACCACCAATAGCTAATAGCTGCTCAAATGTGACATTGCCAGTAAAGATCTGAGATTTATCCATAGCCTATATTGGGACCAAATAGTGAGCATCAGAGAAGATGGACAGTCAGATATGTTTCAAGTGAAGACAAGGCTGTGTACTGTTGGCCAAAATTATTCAATTTTGTATTCCTGGGGTAAAAATTGGATCCAGAAAAGAAAAAGTCAAGATTTTGGCCATTTGATCAGATATGAAAAGCTACAAAGATCTCTCCTAGAGGGCAAAGTGGAAGGTAGCAGAAAGGGGGGTTGACCTAGGTGTAGTTGGATGATAGACGTCTCAATGCGATTGCGGGTGAGCTATAGTGGATGTGTGAGGATGGTGCGAGACAGATGAGCGTGACATACCATGACACCAGTTCTCCTGGTAGAAGTAGCTACAAGCAGGGCAAGACAGGAATGTCATTCAGAGGAGAAAATCTGCAAGCCCTATGCTTCGCTACAGTTGCACACTACATGGTTGACTCATAATTCCCCAACTAAACATTTGATTGTAAAAACAATCAGTATGGACAAAAAATGTAGCCTGTCTGTGTCATTCATGTCCTGAAAACAAATAAGTGAAATGTTTAACTTCTGCCCTCCTCTGCCAAGTGTCCTGGGACGTTTATTTGTTTAAAGATGCAGTATAAAGGCAAGTTACTATTCATGAATCCGCTGTTTCACTGGTATTGATTGATTCACTGGTATTTAATCAATTCTCTAAATCCCTACTCGAATTATCATGATATCAGTTGTTTAAAATAATAGTATATAGTGGAGGGAATTAGTATTAATTAAGTTCAAATAAATCCTTTTCTCTAACTTAATTTCAATATTCTTCCCCCCCTAACTTTTTTAATTCTCGCTCAGCTTTGATTTAATTGCGTCCTAAATGCAACAATTGACTAAAGCAATCCTTGAACTGACAGCTTTATATCTGAAAAAAGTCCTTCGTGAATGTGTGTCCCCCTTGTCACTCATTCACGACTTGCCCCCCCCAACCCTTTCATAATTTGAACACTTTGGATAGATTTCTTATAATTCTTCTCTATAAATACAACTCTTCTTTTAAGTCTCACTGTAACCATTTCCTCTTGTGCCTGGTCTTATTCTGGTGAATCTACATTGAAATGTGCTCATAGATCCAATACTTTCTTTTATAATGGGGTTAACAGGAAAATAAAAAATGGAAAGAGGAGTAGACTGTATGGCCTCTCAAGCCCGCTCCACCATTCATTATGATCATGGCTGATCTTCTGCCTTAACTCCAATCTCCTGCTTGCTCCCCATATCATGTGATTTCCTGATAGGCCAAACTTCTGTCCACTCAGCCTTCAATATATTCATCAATGGAGTTTCCACATCCCTCTGAGGTAGAGAATTCTGAAGATTCAGAACGGGCTCAGTGAAGAAATATCTGCTCATCTCAGTTCTAAATGATTGACTCTTTATTCTGAAACTGCCTCCATGTTCTAAATTCCCCAGCCAGGGGAAACAACCTCTTAGTGTCTACCCTGGCAAGCCCCTTCAGAATCTTGTATGTTTCAATGAGATCAGCTCCCATTTTTCTAAACTCCATATATTGTAGGCCCATTTACTCAGCCTCTCATCAGACAACGACCCTCTCATTCCAGAGACCAATCTAGTGAACATTTGCTGTAGTACCTCCAATGCAAGTATATCCTTTCTTAAATATGGAGATCAAAATTGTGTACAGTATTGCTGCATAGATGTTCTCCAAAAGCAGACGTAATGTCCTGACTCTATCATTTTCTTGACTGTTTTATGACCTTTTATATTCAGTAACCCATTTATCATCTTTATGACTTGTCATGTTCATGAACTTAGCCAATACTTTAAAAATTTGAAACACAGTCTATTAAAATGGCCACTGCAAATCATGTGACCTCTTGGCTTCTGAGTGCTGACAATTCTGAGTCTCAAGTAAACACCTAATTAAACATGGACATTCACAGCATCCAGAGAATTCACACATCCCTTTGTTGAAGGATGGACTGTCAGCATTCCAGCTGGCTTGTCTTTCTGTTTCAGCATGGACAAGATAAACATCGAAACTCCATGTGTGTTAGATGAATGGGAATGGATTCCTATCGATCTTCCATTGTATTACGATGGTCTCTTATGCAACTGAAGTGAATCAATCATGCTAACAAAAGAAGTTAAGGATTGTATTGGATCAAAGGAAGAGGCTTATAAGGTTGCCAGAAAAAGTAATAAACCTGAGGATTGGGAGCACTTTAGAATCCAGCAAAGGAGGATGAAACTGATAAAGGGGACGGAGAACGTGACAGTGGACTATAAACCTTCTTTAGGTATGTGAAAAGGAAAGGAATTAACAAAGACAATATGCATCTATTACAGATGGAGAGAGGAGAATTTATAATGAAGGATAGGGAAATCACGGAGAAACTAAACAATTATCACGTGTCTGCCTTCACAGAGGAAGATACAGTACAAAAAATCTACCAGAAGTACTAGGGAGCCAAGGGACTTGTGAAAATGAGGACTTGAAAGAAATCAGTATTAATGAAGTGGCAGTACTCAAAAAAATTAATTTGATTGAAGATTAATAAATCCCCTGGGCCAGATGAGCTACATCCCAGAGTGTTGAAGGAGGCAGCTATAGAAATAGTGGATACATTGGTGATTATCTTTCAAAATACTGTAGATTCTGCAGACTGGAAAGTAGCAAAAGTAACCCCACTATTTAAGAAAAGAGGGAGAAGGAAAATGGAGAACTGCAGACTAGTTTGTTTGGGGTCTGTTAGAATTTATAAAGGATGTGACAACTGGACACCTAGAAAAATAATGATATGACTAGGCAGAGTCAACACGGATTTATGAAAGGGAAATCATGTTTGATAAATCTGTTGGAGTGTTTTTGAGGAAGTTACTTATAGCATCTCCTTTATCTAAAGGAGAATCAATGGATGTGGTATTTGGATTTTCAGAAGGCTTTTCATAAGGTCCCACATAGGGGGTTAGTAAACAAAATTAGAGCACATGAGATTGGGGGTAATATACTGCTATGGATTGAGTTTTGGCTAACAGACAGAAAACAGGAACAAACGGATCATTCTAAGGAGGCTGCAACTAGTGGGGTACTGCAAGGATCAATGTTTGATTCACAGCTGTTCACAAGTTATATAAATTATTTGGATATCGGGACCAAATGTAATATTTCCACATTTGCTGCTGATAAAAAAAACTAGGTGGGAATGTAAGTTGTGCGCAGGATGCAAGGAAGCTTCGAGGGGATTTGGACAGGCTGAGTGAGTGGATAAGAATATTGCAGATGGAATACATTGTGAATAAGTGTGAAGTTATCCACTTTGGTAGGAAAAAACAGGCAGAGTATTTCTTGAATGGTGAGCTGTTGGGAAGTGTTGATGTCCAGAGGGGCCTGGGTCCTTGTTCGTGAGTCACTGAAAGCTAACAGGCAGGTGCAGCAACAGAGGTTCACCAGGCTAATCCCTGGGATGGCTGGATTGTTTTATGAGGAGACTGGGACTGTATTCTCCACAGTTTTGAAGAATGAGCAGTGAACTCATTGAAACTTAGAAAATTCTTACAGGGTAGATGTAGATAGGATGTTTCCCCTGGCTGGTGAATCTGGAACCAGGAAACACTATTTCAGAATAAGGGGCAGGCTATTTAAGAGATGAGGAGGCATTTCTTCACTCAGGGTCGCGAATTTTTGGAATTTTTCACCCCAAAAGGCTGTGGCAGCTCCATCATTGAGCATGTTCAAGACAAAAATTGATGGATATCTGGAGACAAATGACATCATCAAGAGATATAGGGATAGTAAAGAAAAATGGCATAGAGATAGATGATCAGCCTTGCTCTGTTTGAATAGTGTGCAGGCTCAATGGGATGAATAAGAACAAGAACAAAGAAAAGAACATAGAAAAGTACAGCACGGGAACAAGCCTTTCGGCCCTCCAAGCCTGCGCCGATCGTATTGCCTGTCAAACTAAAACGTTTTGCACTTCCGGGGTCCGTATCCCTCTATTCCTATCCTATTCATGTATTTGTCAAGCTGCCACTTAAACACCACTTTCGTACCTGCTTCCACCACCACCTCTGGCAGTGAATTCCAGACACTCACTACCCTCTGTGTAAAAAAACTTGCCCCGCACATCTCCTCTAAAGTTTTCTCCTCTCACCTTAAATCTATGTCCCCTAGTAATTGACTCTTCCACCCTGGGGAAAAGCTTTTGACTATCTACTCTGTCCATGCCACTCATAATTTTGTAAACTTCTGTCAAGTCGCCCCTCAATCTCTGTCACTGTAGTGAGAACAATCCAAGTTTCTCCAACCTCTCCTCATAGCTAATAACCTCCAGACCAGGCAGCATCTTGGTAAACCTCCTCTGCACCCTCTCCAACACCTCCATATCCTTCTGGTAATGTGGCGGCCAGAATTGCACGCAATATTCCAAGTGTGGCCTAACCAAGGTTCTATATAGCTGCAGCATGACTTCCCAGCTTTTATACTCAATACCCCTGCCAATGAAGGCAAGCATGCCATATGCCTTCCTGACTACCTTATCCACCTGTGTTGCCACATTGTGACCTGTGGACCTGTACACCCAGATCCCTCTGCCCGTCGATGCACTTAAGACTTCTGCCATTTACTGTGTAATTCCTGCCTGTATTAGACCTTCCAAAATGCATTACCTTGCATATGTCTGGATTAAACTCTATCTGCCATTTCTCCGCCCAAGTCTCCAACCGATCTATATCCCGCTGTATCCTTTGACAATCCTCTTCACTATCTGCAACTCCTCCAACTTTAGTGTCGTCTGCAAACTTACTAATTAGCCCAGTTACATTTTCCTCCAAATCATTTACGTATACTACAAACAGCAAAGGTCCCAGCACTGATCCCTGCGGAACACCACTAGTCACAGCTCTCCATTCAGAAAAGCACCCTTCCACTGCTACCCTCTGTCTTCTATGACCAAGCCAATTCTGTAGACATCTTGCCAGCTCACCTCTGATCCCATACGACTTTACCTTCTGTACCAGTCTGCCATGAGGGACCTTGTCAGAGGCTTTACTGAAATCCATGCAGATAACATCCACTGCCCTTCCATCGTCAATCATCTTTGTCACTTCCTCGAAAAACTCGATCAAGTTAGTGAGACCTCCCCTTCACAAAACCATGCTGCCTCTCACTAATATGCCCATTTGCTTCCAAATGGTAGTAAATCCTGTCTCAAAGAATCTTCTCCAATAATTTCCCTACCACTGATGTAAGGCTCACCGGCCTGTAATTTCCTGGATTATCTCTGCTACCCTTAAACAATGGAACAACATTGGCCATTCTCCAGTCCTCTGGGACCTCAGCCATAGCCAGTGAGGATACAAAGATTTCTGTCAAGGCCCCAGCAATCTCCTCCCTTGCCTCTCTCAGTACTCTGGGGTAGATCCCATCTGGTCCTGTGGACTTATCCACTTTAATATTCTTCAATACACCTAACACCTCTTTTTTGATCTCAACATGATCTACACACTCTTCCCTAGACAAATCAACCACTAAGTCCTTCTCTTTGGTGAATACTGATGAGAAGTACTCATCTAGTATCTCTCCTATTTCTTCTGGCTCCACACACAGATTCCCACCTCTGTCCCTGAGTGGGCCTACCCTTTCCCTGGCTACCCTCTTGCTTTTTACATATGTATAAAAGGCCTTGGGATTTTCCTTAATCCTGGTTGCCAATGACATTTCATGACCCCTTTTAGCCCTCCTGACTCCTTGCTTAAGCTTCTTCCTACTTTCTTTATATTCTCCACAAGTTTCATCTTTTCCCAGCCTTCTAGCCCTTACGAATGTTTCCCTTTTCTTTTTGACTAATCTCACAATATCCTTTGTTATCCAAGGTTCCTGAAACTTGCCATACTTATCCTTCATCCTAGCAGGAACATGCCGGTCCTGAATTCTTATCAACTGATGTTTGAAAACCCCCCCACTTCAGTTGTTGATTTGCCCTCAAACATCCACCTCCAGTCTAGATTCCTCAGTTCCTGCCTAATATTGTTATAATTAGCTTTCCCCCAATTAAGCACCTTAACCCGAGGACTCCTGTTATCCTTATGCACCAGTACCTTGAAACTTACTGAATTATGGTCACTTTTCCCGAAATGCTCCCCTACTGAAACTTCGACCACCTGGCTGGGTTCATTCCCTAATACGAGGTCCAGTATTGCCCCTCTCCTAGTTGGACTATCTACATATTGTCTCAGGAAGCCCTTCTGAATGCATCTAACAAATTCTGCACCATCCAAACCCCTAGCACTATGTGATTCCCAGTCAATATAGGGAAAGTTAAACTCACCCACAACAACCCTATTGCTTTTACATCTTTCCAAAATCTGCCTACATAACTGTTCCTCAATCTCCCGCCGGCAATTGGGAGGCCTATAGTAAACCCCCAACATTGTAACTGCACCCTTCCTATTGAATAGTTTACTCCTGCCCCTATGTTGCTATGTTCCTAACCTAGGCTGGGTGAATTTCAAAGTGTCAAATGACAACACAAGAGGTATAATCAATACACACCACCCCTTTTTTGAAAAAAGGACTTTGATCTTGTACAAGTCACATTGTGAGGAAGCCATTTTGTGGTCTACTTTTAAAGTAACATCAAAAAACTGCTTAGTGACAGAGATCCATCAGACAGCCATCAAAGCAGCTGCAAGTCAACTGAGCAGCCAAGGTAATCAAGAGCCATATCTTGAAAGAGGGAGAAGGTCTCTCCCTAACCTGTTCCAACTTCAAGTTCACCTAAGAACCAACCTCCTGGAAAGTTGTCTACAAGAGGCTTCACAGCTTACTGAAAATCCTTTGCTTTACAAAGCCTTCACTTCAACCAAAGCAACAACTCATCTAAGAATTACAGGCTGCCACGAAAAGGACTGAGACAATAATAAATTATACTTGCCATTTGGTAGTACGGAACTTGAGTATCTTTGAAAGAAGAGACATGCTATCAAAGCTTTTCATCTTGCACTCATCAAGATAGCTCACAAGAAATTACAACAGTAACGGTAACAATAACCAACAGTTTGTGTGAGAAGAGCATGCTGATTCGTTGTTATGTGGACTCTGATTGGCAGAGGCATTGTCATAGAGAATGCAGCATGAGCGCCCAACTTTATTCAAATTCAAACCAGGCAAGTCCATTTTCTTTGGTCAAGGCATTGCCCTGGGGAACAAACCAGGGAATGACTGTTCTATAAGCTTTTGTTTAGTTGGAAAAGAATATGTCCGCATTTTGTGCCTTTTTCAACTAAACAAAGGTGTAGGGAACAGTCGTTCCCCATGACAATGCCTTAATCAATCAGAGTCGACCTGCCAGTTTGAATTTGAACAAAGCTGGGAGGTTAACTGTTCCAAGCTGCTTTCTTCATGTCAATGCCTCCACCAATCAGAGTCCACTCGCCAACCATTCAGCACTCTATTCTCATGCAGAATAAATTGCTCCCTCATTACAGTTGAGTCATTTCTTCCCAGCTATCCTGATGAGTGAAAAACGAAAATCTTTGATAGCATGTCTCTTTTTTCAGCAGTTATAATTTTTTTCCTCATCTGTACCTATTTTTTGTGTGAGTGATAGTGTGGGTGAGTTGAGTGAGTCAGACCTCCGGTTTAAGCAAATGTATGATAATGAATAAGCTTTCTTATTTTTAACTTCACAAAAAGTTTTCTGTAATTGGACAATTGCTCTGGGGGTAAGACGACACACACTCACATACAAAACACATTGATCGTGGGCAGTAAGAAAACACAAGTTTGTTTGTATCTATACCCCTATGGTCCTTCTCTTCATTAAGAATAATTAAAGTTTGAGTACCGTTCCTGATTTAATTGTGTTTAGAAATAGTCAAAAGTCTGGTGTAGTTTATTCATCTGCAAATGAAATAGATGTCTTTGGAACTTGAATTCTTGCTCACATTTTGATTTAATTCCTTCCTAAATGCAATAATTGACTTAGTCATAGTAATCACATTTTAAAATTCAATCCTTATACCAACAGTTCTAAATCTGAAAAAAGTTCTTTTAAACTCCTGCTATGTAACTGACCCTGAATCTGTGTACCCCTTGTCACTTATTCATGACTTACACCATCTCAATATTTTGCTTTGTAATGTGCCTGCGAAGGACCTTGGGACATTTTACTACATAAAAGGCGCTATATAAGTTCAAGTTTTTGTCAACAGCAATTTGACCACAGAATACATCAAAGATAAGTCTAATTGTATCTTCATATGATGTCCGAAAGGAGTTGCCGAATAGTGGTCAGAGCAGTAGCCTGGACCCATTCTATTCTCGCTAAATCAGGCAAAATCTAGCATCCATAGATCAATTAATCAAACCTAGAATTTCCCTGTGAGATTCAGCTGCTCACTCAATAAACTCATTGAGATTGAATTACATAAATTACATTGAATGTTCCTGATGGGCATATTTAGGTGCAGATGTTCATGGCTCATTGACCCATTATCCTGTGCAGAAACATGACTGACACGTTTTAATGGAAACTAGCCAAATCATTTAACTGAGATGTTGATAACCATATTAAGATTAATCAATCATGATGCTTGTTATGTATGTGCTGACAGTCTCCTTTTTAAGTTGTAACGATTCCAGTAGAGACCAGTAATGTTTGCATTTGCTTTTGGAAATCAAAAAACCCAGGTAATGAAGCCACAAGGTTCACAGTTTAAAATGAAAGAATTTTACTGCATGAAAATCAAAGCACGCACATACTAAGAAACACACTTTGTCTTAACTTGTCTGTTACATTAAAGCTATTAAAAGTGCAATAAATGTTGCTTATACTCTAAACACAACTTCTTAACTTTCCTCCTACACCCCTTTGACTTACTCCACCTAAAACTCAAGCAGATATTTATCAGAAATTGGGAGATTAACCGTTTGGCCTGAGTACTGTTTCAAAGATTCATGTAAGGGCTGGAATTTCTTGGGCCTTCTGTTTACTTCAGGCAAGGTTGTCCCTTCAAATCTCCTCCAACCATCACAGACTTATAGACTCACATTTCAACACAGGCATCGCTAGCATCTTTAGCGTAACCATTGCAGGTCAGAATTTTCCTGGTTCTGATGTTCTGTAATTTGGGAATTTTGCATCTAAACCGCTCTCTCTTTCCTTTCCCAGCTTGGCTAAACCAGAAGTCCAACTCACTGTTAGTAGTTAACAAGTGTTTTAAACTCTTTTAGTCAGCACCCAAAATTTCAACTGAATTCTACTGGAGAAAGTTCCCTGCTCGACAGCCATATTGTTCTAAACTAAAAACTAAAACCCTGCTTGAAACCATAGCTGCACACAATTTACTACCCCCTATAATTAACTTCTCTTTGGACCCTTTTCCTATTGTTTATCTTTCAGGCAACTTGGTCACATGATCAGTTACTGAGAGCCAGTTTGCTTTACAAGAATTCCCTTTTCAGAGATTAAAGGGACCATTACCCCAACATAAAATATAAGTTTCTCCCCAAAAGCACATAGGCCATCACACTTGTTAAATTCAGGAATATGTTGATTAATAAACAAAATATTACTGCTTCCTTAAATTTATATTGTCTGTTAATCTCTATTAACTTTATAAATGAAGTGCATGTTTTTCTAGCTTTTTTTCAGTTTCTTTTCCCACCAAATCCACTGGTTAAACCTGTGGAAATAAGGTCTGTGAGATATATCCGGTGCATAAAGTCTTAATTGTTAGGCTGTATTTACTAAACATATTTTCTCTTTCCCCCAGGTGTACAATCCTCGCATTCGGGCTGATTCTCAGGTTGTTCAACCAATTAGTAAGAGCCAGGCTGAGCTAAGGTGGCAGAGATTAGGCCACATCTGCCCAGGTAAGAAATGCTGGCGAGTAAAATGTCAAAAATCAGTTCACAGTAAAGTGTGCAGAGGATCCGCCAGGTATTCTGCACTGCACTGTTGCATTTTTCTTTGGCTGTGCAAGTGAGTCAAAAAAAACAGTAGAAATTATGTGTAGCTTCATAATTTAGGAATATTTTCAGATTATTAATTTTAACATGCAAACACTAAATATGTTGATACAGATTCCTCTGTGAATTATTTTTAGGAAAGCTGTGACACAATGAAGCTTTTTCGACTGATCTTGTATTAGCAATTGCAGCACCCATAGGATTACAATTGATTATGATTGCATGATCGTTTGATAGACTGTAGATGGTTATTGTTTGTTTGAAGGTTGTACCTGTGCAGTACAAGGTATTAAATGTGCTACAAAAACAGAAAATGCTGCAAAAACTCAGCAGGTCTAACAGCATCTGTGGAGAAAAAAACAGTGTTAACATTTAGAGTCCGTCATACGGATTGAAATGTTAACTCTTGTTTTTCCCTCCACAGATGTTGTTAGACCTGCTGAGTTTTTCCAGCATTTTCTGATTTTGTTTCAGATTTCCAGCATCCACAGTATCTTAGTATTAAATGTGTTAGTGTGTGTACATGTGGAGCTTGCTTGCACAATTCTACCTAACAAGGGCCCTAAAAGCTGTCAGGTTGTGTTAATTTCCAACAGTCTCAGGCTGTTCAAAGTAAAAACAATGTGAGATGAGCTTCTGGCCACATCTGTGCCATCACTAAGAACACCTAATTCCACATACATAACAACTCCTGACTTCATCCCAGCCTTCGTTTTTCTGCTGCTGAAATACTCATTCATGCCATTATTACCTGTAGTCTTGACTATTCCAACATACTCTTTTCCAACCTCCATAGAGTTGAGGTCATCCAGAACCCTGCTACCCATGTTCCAACTCACACGAAGTCCTGCTCACCTATCACCCCTATGCTTGCTAACCCATATTGATTCCCTGTCAAACAATACCCTTGATTCCAAAATTCTTTCCTTGTTTTAAAATCTCTCATTGGCTTCACCCCTCCCTATCATCATAATCTCCTCCAGAATTACAACCCTTCATTTGTACTCTCAGAATTCTGGCCTCTTGCACAGTCCTGATGCTAATTGCTCCACCATTGATAGCCATACCTTCAGCTGTGAAGGCCCTAAGCTTTCTAATTTCCTCCTAAACTTCTATGCTCCACTACTTTCCTTCCTTCTTTTAAGACACTCTTAAAACCTCCCCCTTTGACCAAGATTTTGGCCATCTGCCCTAATATCGCCTAATGTGGCCTGGTGTTTAATTTTGCTTTATAACATCCCTGTGAAGAACCTTGAGACATTTATTACATTAAAAATGCTAAATAAATGTAAATTGTTGTACAGAAATATGTAGTGCTACTGTCTTGAGCTTCTCAACTGGAAAGTAAATTTTTAATGTGCTCCTATTACATGGGTATTTTGGCTTTGGCATAGTCTACTTGGCAAGCGGTTGAAATTATACTGTACAGATGCTGTTTGTTGGACTGGATCTGAGAGAGAACATACCTGCCTGCTGTTTGGTACCATACACTGGTCAGAAGCAGAGGCACTGACTCTGGGTCAATAGTGGGTCTACAATGCCACCAAGGTAAACCAGGCTGTTTATGTTTTCAAACCCAGGATGAATTGGAAGAACAACCTGCTTGCCATCAACTGCATTTTAATCATTCTAATAACATGATAGTGCCCCATTTCTGTTTATTAAGAATTTTTAGCTTAATTTTGAAACTTTCCTCTATGCTAGATGTTTTAACTGATGAGATCTTTCCAGTTGGTGGAATCTGGGCATATGATGCCCAGGAAATTTTGCATTCAACTATTTTTCTGGTCAGGTTTTGGAAAGTGAAAGAAGGCAGTGCTCAAAATCACAAGCAGACTTCATGTCGGTGGGTGGTTTTACAATGTGTGATACATGAAACCCACAAATAATGTCAGCATACCCATTTCTCCAATGTAAGTTGCAGCTTAAATTTCTGTCATGCAGAAGTATCCTTTACATGCAATGCGGGTTGTGAAAGGGCGAGCAGTAAATGTCAAACAAATTGATGGGCAGTACTTTGTGACATGCGTTCTGGATTCATATAACTAATGTTGAATAGCCTTACTTTCCAGGTTCCCTAAAGTATTCTGGTTTTGCTCATCTCTTTTTCCTAGATGCTGCAGGTAAGTATTCAAAGTAGATCCTGACCTCCATTTGGCACAATGCACTGCTATCTTAAAGGGAACTGCTGTGGAGGGAAAAACCATCTCCAGCAGAGTGGTACACATCCACAGCCTTCATAGGAACAGTAGGCTGTTTGGCACTTCCAGCCTGCTCCACCGTTCAATAAGATCATGGTTGATCTAGTTGTGATCTCAGTTCCACTCTCCTGTCTGTCCCCGTAACCTTTGACTCCCTTGCTTAACAAAAATCTGTCTAACACTGCCTTAAATAAATTCAAAGACCCAGCCTCCACTACTTTCTGGGGAAGAGAATTCCACACAGCAACGATCCTTTGGGTGAAAACATTCCTCCTCATCCCTGTCTTAAAATGGAGACCTCTTATTTTTAAACTGTGTCCCCTAGTTTTAGTCTCCCCCATATCCTCTGGGTATCCACCCAATCAAGTCCCCCTCAGGACCTTATATGTATCAATAAAATTACCTTTCATTCTTCTAAACTTCATTGGGCATAGACCTAACCTGTTCAACCTTTTTTCATACGACAATTCCTTCATTCCAGAAATGAGTCCAGTGAACCATCTCTGAACTGCTTCTAAAGCAATTATATATTTTTTTTAAGTAAGGAGACCAAAACTGCACACAGTACTCCGGATGTGGTCTCATCAAGGCCCTGTACAACTTCCGTAAAACTTCCCCACTTTTATATTCTATTCCTCTTGCAATAAACACCAACCTTCCTGATCACTTGCTGTACCTGCAAACTAATTTTGTGATACATGTACCAGGACACCTGGATCCCTCTGTACCACTGAGTTCTACAATCTTTCCCCATTTAAATAGTATACTGCTTTTCTATCCTTCTTGCCAAAGTGAACAAGTTCACATTTACTCACATTATGCTCCATCTGCCAAATTTTTGCCCACCCACTTAAACCTGTCTATATCCTTTTGCAGAATCTCTACCTCCTCTTGACAACTTACTTTTCTACCTATCTTGGTGTTATTGGCAAATTTAGCTGACATATATTGTCCCTTCATCAAACAGATTGTTTACTTCCTTTGTTTGCACAGGTATCCAGTTCTGCACAAACATCTTTTTCCTCCTGTAGAAGAAAACTGAATTGGGGTTTATGGGAGTAGACAAACACACACAAAATGGGAGATCTAAGACAAAGCTCCCCTCCCTTGCTTCTTATCTGCTAAATCTTTTTAAAAATAAGTTTGCCTTTATATAGTGTTTTTTCTGACCAACAGATGCCTCAAAGCACTTTACAACCAATGAGCTGCTTTTGAAGTCTAGTATTGTAATGTTAGAAATCAATACAACTTACAAATTCTCCAAACAATTGGAGCCAATAACCCTTTAACATTTTCACAGCAGTACTTTAAGGACTACCACGTGTATAAGATATGTCTCCTACTTATTAAGCATTCTGCCAGGAGCTGAGCCAGCATGGAAGTAACCAAGGTCAACTCTCTGCTCCTTGCTCACTGTGACACAACTGGCTAATGAACCTAACAGTCTTTTGGTCTTGCCCTCCTTCAGTGTTTATAGTTCTAATATTGCACTTTCACTCGGGAGATGACGTGCACTGAGGTTAGCATGCTTGGGAGCAACAGGTGGCTTTGGAACTAAGCTTTTTACTGAGAGTTTTCGTCGTCTCATGTCTTGGCTCTGTTGTAGTCAGTGGAGGTTGATTGTTACAGTTAGTCAATGACTTCATTATCATTCCACTCGCTGAAGTGGTCCAGCAAACCACGTAGGGCAACTATGAATGGATGACAAATGCAGCCTTGTCAACATTGCCCACATCCTGTAAACACTTTTTCAGTTTAAAGAAAACTTTTTTTAAAAAGAAGAGTCTTCAAAGGTTATTTTTGAAATCAGGGAAGTGACAAGTTGGAGATTTCTATTTACCAGCCAAAGTAACCACCATTAAGTAGTCATATGTTAGAGGGGCACACTGTTTGGGCAGAAACATTAGGAAGTGGCAAGAAAATGGCATTGGCAGCAGGTGTGATCCCAGTGCAAGATCTGGGATCGTTGTCTCACTCATTTAGGCTAGGGAATTCCATTGGGAGGTATCTCCCACTGATAAAATTACAGAGCCCTAATTTAACAGAGCTACTCAATAGAATGTCCTGTTGCTAATTTTAATAAGTGTGCACTCAGATCAGTGGCCGGTGAAGCTTTAATTCAGACAAATGCAAAATACTGTCCATAGAATGGAAAAATAAGAAACACCCCTTTCCTCTGGTATGGAAAGAGAATTTGGAATCTTAGACTGAATGCTAAACATGGCCACACAATGCAGAGCAGCAACCAACAAAGCTAACTAAACTGCAGAGTCAAAAATGGCCCATTTCAGATGACATTGGAGGTGGAGAGAAGAACCACGAGTTATGAGAAAACGATAGAAATCTGGGCTAGTCCGAGGTATACAAGATGTATTGCCCGAAGTATAGTGTTTTGCACCAGCAAGAGAAGGAAACAGGGCTTTTAAAGGAGCTATTTAACATTGTTTATTTATTTTTTCCAGGGAAGTGCTTCCGCTTGTACTCCAAAGCATTCCACAATGACATGCCAGATGTTCCACCACCTCGGGTGTCTGAAACAAACCTCAGTCACCTGGTGCTTCTGCTGAAGAGGCTAGATATTGCGGATATGGGACAGTGTGACTTTTTGGATAGGCCAGGTAAAGGCAACACAGCAGTTTGTATGATGCACATACTGACCTAGAACACAGCCAAATAGAATATCCAGTTATGTTAAAAACTAGTTACAGATAATTATTGAAATGCACTTCTTAGGAGAGAAGTGCATCTCAAAATTAATTCCCCTCTCTTTTTTTGTACAGTTTAATTCTTTAGAACATAAAAAGTAGAAGCATGAGAAGGTCATTTGCCTTTTGAACTTGTTCCATCATTAAATACATTCATAGCTGACCTTCTACCTTAACTGTACCTTCCTGCAGTAGTCCCATATTCCTTAATTCTTTTGGGCAGCATTTTCTGGATGGCGGGAGGGCGGAGTGGGTGCGGGCAGGCATGGACTTGATCGCCGCTCGCAATCGGGTCCGTGCTGCCATTTTACGCGGGCAGGCCAATTAAGGCCCGCCCAGTGTACTTCACGACTCCCATGCATAGAGGGAGTGGACGTGTAGCGGCGGGCGCGCTCAGCCCACCGGGTCCAGTGGCAACCCGGCAGCCCGTTTAAAAGAAGGCCTGGCAGCCTTGGAAAGGCTGCTTGCAATGGCTGGCCGAAGGACTCTGCAAAGGGGCAATGGAGGTTATGCAAGTCTGGAGGGTAGGCCATCGGGGCAGGTCAGGCCGGAGGGTAGGGCAGGGGGCCAGTGTGCCCCTCGTTTTTCCAATGACTGCCTTGCTGCCCTCCTCAAGGAGATGGCAGCATGGCAGGAGGTGCTGGTTCCCCAGGATGGGAGGAGGAGGCCTCCCCACATGATGAAACGTACCTCGGAGGAGGTGGGAGAGGTGCTGAGCTCCCGCAACATGGTGTGGCGCACCTAGATTCAGTGTCGCAAGAGGTTCAACGACTTGTTGCGCTCTGGAAGGATGAGGACAATGTTGGCATTGGTTATTTAACCCATCAGGCCGGCTTTCCCACCTGCTGCCCCTGCCCACCCCCCAAGTCTGAGTGCAATGACTGCATTGAATCATTGATGGCATGTGTCCTTTGCTGGGTGGGCCAGCAGATGTTGCCCATGCTGAAGTCAGCTTGAGAGAGTGGTGAAGAGATGGGTTCTGCGCCCACAGCACGTGGTAAACTGAGATCCCATAACTGTTTTGGGGGCAACCTGGAGGAGTTGCACCTAGATGCTGTGCTTGAACTGCAGGACATGTCCAAGTCAGGGTGATGACATGCTGGGAGGGGGGCTTCAAGTGGGTGTGGCAATGAACCATCTGCTGCCCTCTGCGCTCCACGTGCTTGCGCCTCCTTGCTATGGAAGGATATACCATGTGGTGCCTAATGATGTAGGCAGCATGTAGCCTGGGTGGGGGTGTGGGGAACAGGCCTAGCACCTTTGTGTGAGTGTTCGACAGCAGCGGGGTGAGGGGGCACTGGAGCCCTGATATGTCCCAGCCTGGTTGGGGTGGGCTATGTGTGAAGAGAGTCCATGTACAATTTGCAGAAATCAATGTTCTTCTCCCATTTTCAGGAGAAGAATGCTCATAATGCTGCAGACTGTGAGAGGACTGGCAGAGGCCAGGTGCAGTTAGCCATTCTCAGCTGCTTTGAGCAGGAGGCCCTTTTGGGGAGGCGCCATGTGCCCAGGGTCACTAGTGTCGGTGAGGCTGGAGTGGCACGGCCAGGTATGTGTGCCCAGCAGGGAAGTCACCATTGTTCTCCCAACAGCCATAGCAGTGCTGAATATTAAGTGATTTAATTTTGCAACATGGCTTGACCATTGCTTATGGAAGGATGAGCACATAATGATCTGGGGGACAGGGATGCACTTTAACATTGTCTCCACGTTAACTGATCCATTGCCCTTGTTCTTCCTTTCAGCATCAGCGGAGCAGGACTGGGAGAAGGGGCAGCAGAGGCCCCCCCTCACACCTGAGGGCCCTGAAGTTTCATCAGTGTC
This sequence comes from Carcharodon carcharias, assembly GCF_017639515.1. Taxonomy (NCBI): domain Eukaryota; kingdom Metazoa; phylum Chordata; class Chondrichthyes; order Lamniformes; family Lamnidae; genus Carcharodon; species Carcharodon carcharias. Next base: position 248,657,851 of record NC_054467.1, on the reverse strand, counting down.
ACACCATCTCTGCCAGGCAGGCACCAGCGCAGATACTAGCACCTCAATGGGAGTTAGAACATCGACTAGTTTCCTGGGGCACAGCAGTGAGGGCACTTCACAGTCGCTGGAGGAACTAGTAGAGACAGAGAGTGCCCATGGCGCCAGCAGTCAGAGGACTGCAGGGAACCAGGCACATGTTCAGTCAGTGCCTGGTGATGTGCCTCTGGCATCGCCTGCGATGCAGCAGGGGCAGGAAATGCGGCCGGGTGTGCAGGAGCATCTGGGGGAGATACATGAGGCTGTGCTTCGCTTGGTCTCCGTGGTGGAGGAGCCTATGCTGTCTATCGCCAAAGCAATGAGGCACATATCCGAGTGCCATGCACCTTCCTTGGAGAGAATGGCGACTCTCGTGGAGAGGTTCCTCCAGGAGACCTGTCAGGGCTTCTTGGGGATGTGCTCTGACCAGCACGTCCTCACATCGGCATTGACCTCAACTGGTCAGTGCCAGTGTGGGAGGTGGTGTGGGCACCAAATTTCCCAGCTCGGTGCCCATCCATCCATGGTGAGCAGGGAGGTCCGGAACGACCTCACGTCGCGCAGCAGCTGCCTGTTGTCTCTGCGGGCATCTCTCACGGCGCTCTGGATGAGGGCGGCAGCTCCTCCACCCCTCTCCCAGTGACTGTGACAGCAGAGTCAGCAGGCTGTCTCTGATGCCACTTCCAGCAATGGGGCAGCACCAAGGCGTAGCACCCGGAAGTGTAAACATAAGGCATCTTAGGCACACCACGGATTTATCACTGGTGCTTTTGTGTTGCCTGAGATGAGGTCTTCATGATTTGCTTTGAATTGACCCTTGTCATTGTGTTTCATTAAATTTCTTTGCCTGTGATATTAAATTCAGACATGTGACCATGACTGAGGGTGCCTCTTTTGTTCTGCATGTATATGGTTCCAGAAATGTTAGGAGTGCTTTGTGGGGCATTCAGCTTTATTAACAAGGCCCTTAGTCACTGTTCCTAACCTGGCAGATTTGGCACTCAGGTATCGAGTATGGAGCCTACAGCCCAGGCTTGTCCTGGAGGTCCATCTGTGGTGTACTAGCTGAAGGTTTGTTGGATTAAAGCCTTCTGGGTGTCCCTGCCTCACTGCAGTATGCCTGGGTCAGCATCTACCCCCTCAGCATTTCCCTATGCATGCTCATCCTCGGACTTGCTGCTGGACTCATTGTGTGCAGCCGCAGACACTACATCAACGTCATCATTGTCCACTGCATCCCCCCTTTCCAGCGCAAGATTGTGGAGAGCACAGCATGCAACCACTATCAGTGAGACAGGCTCTGGAGGGTACTGGAGTGCGCCCCTTGAGCGGTCCAGGCATCAGAAGCGCATCTTGAGAAGACCAATGGTTCTCTCCATCACAGTCCTTGTGGAGGTGTGGCTCCTGTTGTACCGCTGCTCAGCTTCTGTTCTTGGATGGCAGAGAGGCATCATGAGCCACGTCCTGAGAGGATAGCCCTTGTCACCCAGCAGCCATCCATCAAGCCGGGCTGGAGCACTGAAGACCCCCGGCACCTGAGAGTGTCTGAGGATGTAGGCGTCGTGGGAGCTGCCTGGGTACCTTGCACAGACTTATAAGATCAGCATTCTGTGATCACACTATCTGCACGTTCATGGAGTGGAAGCCCTTCCTGTTGACAAAGGCACCGGCTCACCTGCTGGCACCTTGATGGCCACATGTGTGCAGCCTATTGCACCCTGGACATGGGGGAAGCCAGCAATCAATGCAAAGCTTCTGGCTCGCTGTGCCTGGCTTGCCTGTTCCCAACAGTAGCGGATGAAAGTCGATGCACACCTAAATGGAGCGTCTGTGACCTGCTTGACACAAGTGTGGACAGCTGTTGAGAGACACTGCACAGATCACCCACCGACTCCTGGAAGGAGCCAGAGGCATAGAAGTTGAGGGCAGCTGTGACCTTTAGAGCCACTGGCATGGGGTGTCCGCCCACACAGTGCTGATATCAGGCCCAACCATCTGATAGAGTTGACTGTCTCCCTTGAGAGACGAAGCCTCCTTCGGCACTGCACCTCAGACATATTGAGGTAGCTGCTTCACCACCTGTATACCCTGGCAGCAGAATGGTGGTGTATTCTGCAGCCTCTTCCGCTTTGGACTTCCACTTGGCCCTGCGCCCCTTTTGCCTGCAACTGTCCTCCCAAAGATGGCTCCCCTGGAGGCTGAATGTGGACTCCTCGTCTCCTACCCATTCTAGCCCTCCCTCCTCAGAGGAGGTGTCTCCAGTGGAGAGTTCAACTCCCATTCCCAGGCTATGGGAAGGTGTCCTGAAACCTGCAGGCCCAAAAAAGATCCCTTACTGCAAAGTGCTGACCTGAAGGTTAAGAGTCCAGACAAAGCAGCTGGTATGAGTTTTGAAGTATTGCAAATCCCACAGGCAAGTTTCAATAACTTTGAAAAATCAATACTTCAGAGAGCACACTCGTGACCCCCGTGAGCCCTCTTATCCCGCCCGTGGGTGAGGTTTATACAAGTGTGTCCTATCTGTCTGCCTGTTGTGCCCATGCGCCGACCCAAAGATTGCAAGGGGGCCAAAAAAATTGGCACTGATTAGTGAGTCAAGGGCCATAAGTGGCCCATTAATTAATGGTGGGCGCGCAGCGAATATCATTGTTCACCCGCCCAACAAAACATCGCAATGGCACACATTGACACCGGAGTCATCGCGCATCATTTTACGTGTGGACGTGCGGGGCCCGCCCCCACACGCCAACAGGAATATTCTGCCCTTTGTGTACAAGGATCTATTGATATAAAAGTAAAATGCCACGGATACCGGAGATCTGAAATAAAAGTAAAGTGCTGGTAAAACTCAGCAGATCTGGCAACACCTATGGCAAGACGTACAGAGTTAATGTTTCGAGTCCAATGTGACCCTTCTTCGGAACACCTGGAGTGTGATCTTCATATGGACTTGAAACGTCAACTCTGTTTCTCTTTCCAAGATGCTGTCAGACCTGCTGAGTTTTTCCAGCATTTTCTGTATTTGTTTCAGATTTTCAACACCCACAGTATTTTGCTTTTACCTCTGGATTACTAGTCCAGTGATATTACCACTTCTCCATCACCTCCCCGTGTGTTTCAGTGTCTGAAAAAAGTTTCAGTCACCTGGTGCTTCTACTGAATAGGCTTGATATTTCGGATATGGGGCAGTCTGAATTCTTGGATGGGCCAGGTAAAAAAGAGTCATGTTGGACTCGAAACATTAACATGCTTCTCTGTTCACAGATGCTACCAGAGCTCCTGAGTTTTTCCGGCAAGAATCTATTCATCTTAGTCTTGAATATACACAGTGACTGAGCGTCCACGGCTTTCTAGCATAGAGAAGCCCAAATATCCACAATCCTTTGAGCAAATAAATTTCTCTTCATCTCGATTCTAAATAGCTAACCCCTTTTTTCTGAGACTGTGAACCCCTAGTTCCACACAAAGTAGAAGTTTGGAACTCTCTTCCACAAACAGCAATCGATTCTGGATCAATATCTGTGCCAGACCAGTGTTGCGGAAGGCATGTTTAGGCTGATGGCTTTTCGTGTGTCGAAGTGTGTCAGTTATTTTGAAAGAAATATTTTGTAGCCATCCTGTTGTTTTCTTGTTCCAATTAAATATCGCGGTGTCCAGGAAATTAATTATTTCCCAATGTGCATGGCTTTAAGTGTAATGGAAAGGTGATGATTATTGAGGATATTGATGAATTCTTCCAATTCTGATTCTGAATCCAAATACCCCGCATGTGAAGATAACTACTGGCTAATTGGTATAACATCAGTGGTGGGTGAGGTTTTGGAATCCTTAATCGGAGGAAAAAGTTAACAGACACTCGGAGAGGGTGAGTTAATTAAGAAAAGCAAACAAGGATTTGTAAAAGTGCTTGACAATCTAATTGAATTTTTTGATGAAATAATGGAGAAAGTTGAAGGGAATGCGTTGGGTGTTGTCTATATAGATTTTAATGAAGCACCTGATGAAATATCACATAAAAGGTTGGTTAACAAAATTGAGGCGAATGGAATAGGAGGACCAGTGTTCAGTTAGATAAAAAATTGGCTTTAGGACAGGAAGCAGTGAGTCATGATAGATGGCTGTTTTTCAAACTGGAGGGCTTTAGACGATGGTGTTCCCCAAGGATCAATGCTAGGAATATTGCTTTTATCTTATATATAGAAGTGACCTGAATTTTAGGATACAGAGTAAAATTTATGCCGAGAAATATAATATAAGGTGACATTTTGGCAGGAACAGCATGGAGAGATAATATCAAATAAAGGGTACAACTCTAAAGTGGGTACAGGAGCAGAGGGCTCTGGGTGTATATGTGCATAAATCATTGAAGGTGGCAGGACAGGATAAGAGAATGGTTTCTAAAGCATACTGCATCCTGAGCTTTATCATATGAGTATAGAGTACAAATGCAGGGAAATTAAATTAAACCTGCATAAAACCTTGGTTCAGCATCAACTGGAGTATTGTGTCCAGTTCTGGTTACTACATTTCAGGAAGGATGTGAAAGCATTAGAGAGGGTAGAGAGAAGATTCATGAGAATGGTTCCAAGGTTACATAGAAAGATTGGAGAAGTTGGGACTATTCTTCTGGGAAAAGAGAAGTTTGAGAGGAGATTTGATAGAGTGTTCAAAATCAAGAGGAATCTGGACAGAGTAGATAGGAAGAAACTGGTCCCATTGCAAGAAAGATTGAGAACCAGAGGGCACAGATTTAAGGCAATTGGCAAAAGAAGCGAAGGAGACATGAAAAAAAACGTTCACGCAGTGAGTGGTGAAGATCTGGAATATGTTGCCTGAGAGTCTGGTGGAGGCAGGTTCAACTGAGACTTTCAAAGGGAATTGAATCATTCCCAGAAAAGGAAAGATTTGCAGAGTTATGGGGAAAAGTCAGGGATGTGGCATTGGGTGAATTGCTCCTTAAGAGGGCCAGCACAGATATGATGAACTGAATAGCTTCATTCTGTGTTGTAACCACTCCGTGATTGCTGTTGCTAATTACTGATTAAATGTCTACTGTTAGATATGATTCCACAATTGGGCAGCACTTACTGAACAATCCTGAGTATGCTAATAGCTACACTAACAGCCAGTTAAAGATAATCATTCAAGTTCATAACGTGGCTCATTGTACATCGCTTCTAGCGAGCGTAATTCATGCACAGGAATCCATTCTCTATAAACAAAAGGAATATGTTCAAGCTTTGAGCCTTTTTGAATTAGGGAGCTTGGGGAGTCAAGAGTTTCCTGTTGTTTTCTCCATGGCAGTGCCTCAGCAATCAGAGCTGACTTGCCAATCAATCAGCACCCTTGTCATCTTTCGTGGTTTAAAATTTGGCATTCTTGCACTGGTCCTGGTAAGTGCAAGAAGAAAAGCTTCACCAAAATGCCTATCTTTTCACGTTTTATGGCCGAGATTTTCTGCTCCCGCCCATGGTAGGCATCATTGCTGGCAAGTGCGAAAAGGCCAGAAATCAGTTTTACTTCGTCGTGAAACCAGTTTGCGATTGCGCACTGCAGCCCTCAATGGCAGGCCACAATATTCCTGCTGCAGCATGTAGGGAACACCATTTCAATAAATTTGCACCTCATTATAAGGAGTGCTCGCCAGCAACAAGCTCCCCTACCCCCCGTGCTAGATCACCAGGACACGTTGGCATACAATTAGAAAGACATGTTTCACAATGCTACACAAATGACATGCACCTGATGACCTGTACTTCGCTTGTGACTTCAAGGTTCAATCACCTATCGTGCATCGCGTAGCGCTCATGGTAATCAGCGTCAGGTTTCATAGGCAGCACCACATTGCTTTCAGGGGTTTGTCACAGGCAAGTCTCTACCTACCGGACCAGCAGTAAGGTGGAAGTGGCTTGTAATGGGCTGAAGGGTTAGGGCTCCATTGGGGAAGGGGGAAAACTGGCAAAAAGCACGGGAAGGGGCTGCAGGGCAAAGGTTCCCCTCAGACACATGACGAGAGGGAGGGTGCAAGGGGTTAACGTCCTCAGCGCCAAGATGGGGAGAGAGCATATTACAGAATGACATAAGCCACTTGGGGCCAGAATAGGAGGATCGCTGAGTGAAGAAGTGCTTCAGTTTACATTGTTGAGCTTGGAAAAATTCTTGTCCCAGCCCAGGAAGTCCGGTCTCAGCCATGCCCAGCATGATGTGTGCAGGGCATTGTTTTAACATCCCTGGAGTTTTTGGCATCATACTGGGCCGCAGGTGCCTCCACTCAGTCAGAGGAGGCACCTGCAGCCTACAGATGGGGTAAAGGCATTGTGGGGGTATCCGTAGTTGTGGCTGGAAGGGTGGTGTTTGTTTAACTGTGCAAGCGGCTTCAAGGTGAGGAGGGGTCAGGTTTACACGGGACATGGGCACACCCACCTAATAAACGGATGTCCATCACAAGCATGATGGGATCAAGGAATACAGGGGGAGAATTGAGAGGTCTTGGATGGAGGGAAACCTGTACATTAGGCACCTCTGGGACAATGGGAGGGGTTTCCACGTTCACACAGTGGGGGTCCAGGCTGACCTGGGAGTGAGAGCTCAGCAGTACCACCTTCCAATCTGCACTGATGACACAGTATAAAATTAAAAGGAGAATCTGCTGGTGAGGGCTCAGAGTGGATTGGAGGGCAGTTCATGCAGTGGGAGAGCTGAAGCACAATTAAAGGAGCACCCAGCTGAACTTTGCATTCCCAAATGAGGAGAGATGCACAGCTGAGGCATGTTGGGAGCCTTTCAGTGACAATGCAGACAATGATGCATGTTCATGCAAGACTAATCCGCAAAGTGGCACTAATCGATCTCTTTGTATTAACCCCTTGTTCGTAGTGTGGAAATTTCCCAGAGCGATGACAAACTCCAGAACAGCTGGGTGACTGGACAAGCTTCAGATGTGTGTTAGAATCGCATCACTGGCAGGTTCACAGAAGAGAAGCCTCAGGCACCCCCTCAAATAATCTAATTTCCTGACTGGGCATTTTCCCTCATGTTATTCCAAAGAGTGCAGTGAATGAGGATTCAGCGCCTGGACTGAAAGCACATCCAAGCACCTGGCCAAAGCAATCTCATATCAGTTAGTCATGTAAAGGACGAGTTTAGGGGGAGAAGCACACCCTGCACTGACCATTTCAGGGGTGAATACTTGCTGACACTGCAACAAAGACCTTGAACTCACGTTCACTGACAAGTCATTGACAGAAGGAGGACCTTTGGAGCCTAATGCTGACTCTTGTCTGTTTCTCAGTGATACTACAAAGAGGAGACCAGCAGGAAGATGTAGCCTGGATTTATTGCTGCCTGCATAATCGCATACAGGCAGGAGAGAAAAAGAAGATAATTGTGATGGAGGCATCTAACCCACTAAAGAAAAGAGCCAAACCCTCAAGACCAAGGTGGAGCAGGACTCCCTCTGGAAGCAGAGGATGAGGCTCTCAGAAATGTTGTGCATAGGCGACTCCCAAGACCAAGGATGTACAGAACTCTCATGTTTTATCTGCAGATGAGCGATAGACAGTATCACCAATGCCTCTGCGTGTCCAGGGATCTGGTAACTCCCACTTGCCACATTCTTCAGGAATTGGCACCACGTGGACTGCGAGGGCATCTATTGTAAGTGGCTCTGAAAGTAACGGCTGCACTCAACCTCTACGCCAGTGGCTCCTTCAGGGCTCTACTGGGGACTCAGAGATTGCACAAGCATCCATGCACAAATGCATGCATGAGGTCACAGACGCCCTTTTTGCCAAGGCCCACGGTTACATCAACTTGGACAGAGATCAAGCAAGCCAGGATGCCAGAGCACTGGGTTTTGCTGAGATTTCCATATTCCCACAAGTGCAGGGTGCCATCGACTGCATTTACGTGGCTATAAAAGCTTCCTGGCAGCAGGCACTCCAATACATACACAGGAAAGGCTACCACTCCCTCAGTGTATAGCTAGTCTGCGACTATAAGAAACTTATCATACAGGTTTGAGCCAGATTCTAAGAAAGCATCCATGACTCACAACTTGAGTACATTACAGATCCCTTACATCTTCAAGGGACCACACAGAATCCAGGGCTGGCTCTTCGGTGACAAAGGGTACCCATCAAGGACGTGGTTGATGGCACCCATAAGGTGGCCACAGAATCCTGCAGATAGAAAGTACAACAAAGCGCGTGCTGCTACCCGAACATTGGAGCACAGCATAGGCATCTTTAAGATGCCATTCCGATGTCTGGGCAGACCTGGCAGAGTGCTCCTGTATGCTCTGCAGAAGGTCTCATGGATGATTGCAGCTTGGTGTGCACTGCACAACCTGGGGAAGAACTTGCTAGAAGCCAACATAGAGGAGCTGCACATCTCCTCTGATGAGGGGGCCATCGAAAGGGATGAGGGCATTGAGTTTGAGGAAGCTGAGGTTACAGGGGAAGAGGCCATAGCATAGGCCAGAAGGCATGCGCATGAGGCCTTCATATCCACCAGATTCCATGAGGAGGAGTGAGTACCCTCTTGAACAAGTGCCCTCCACCATGGGCCAACATGGAACAACAGTGTTGCTATTCCTCTCATTTCAACCATGCACTTCAAAATGACAGTGAATAGTTACACATAAAGCTCACATTGTCATGATTCTCTGAAGGATGATGAAGCCTCAGGAGCATGTGTCCCTGCTGAGATGAGGTGCTAACTGGAGGAGGGAATCCTGGCATCAGACATCAGAAGGTGCTACCCCTTTAAGTGTGTCTCTGGCATCCCAATCGCAGTGGCAGCCTACAAGAGCCAGGAGTTATTCCACTCAGTGGGCTCGTAGCTGTACGCCTTCAATCTGACAAAGCTCCTCAAGGAGATCTATCTCTAGCAATGGGACAAGGCATTCTGTGTAACCTGTGAAACTGATAGGGTCAAGGCAGCTGAGGACATTCCGCAGGTGTACATCTAATCAGAGATAACTCAATCCTCTGTATAACCTTCATCTCCATCACATTAACATCCAGCACTCTCCGTTAGGGATGCCTGTTTTTATCCTCACCTTACTATGCACATGGACCACATGAGGATGATGACATTCAACCACTTGTGTATCAGAGATAAAAATGCTTCTTCTTTAGGGCACACATTGTGTCCTCATAGCTAGCCCTGGCCCTTGTGAACTCCAAAATGCTTAGACAGCATGAGGCCCTTGTGGTGACAAGTCATTGCTAATAAAGAGCAGACTTCAGCTTCAGTACACCCTCTCTCCTATCCGATTACCCGCCTCAACATTGTCTAAAGCTACGATGTGTGCTTCCAGAGCATGCTCAAAGGTTCTATTGACCGACAAAAATCACCATTTGCAATTAGCATCACACATCCCGGCAAGTGTTTAGGTGATTGGACGCACAGCGCTGCATCCCAACATTGTGATGAGAGCCTTGTGACAGCAAGCCAGACAACTTGAGGGTGAGAAACATGCAAGGTTGTAGGTTCAAGCGCCAGGGCAATAATGTGGCTGAGAGGGGCAGAGCTTCGGCACCTTGAGCTTGTATGGTGCTCCCAGTTATTGCTGAGCTTAGCAGCTCTACCCTCAGAAAGTAGGAAATGCAGTTGGCAGACAGGAGCACACGCAAGCTCTGAGTATGGGCTAAGAGCATGCAAACCCTACTAAGAGACAGAGTGCAATGGAGTTGCACGATACATGACTCTTCTCCATACATTAACACACCTCTCCTTGTACACTACTTTCAAGAATGCAGAATGAGATTGGAGAACACCTCTGCCTCAATCTTAGATAGCCAAGAATAAACGTGACTTTACCCTACAAAGCATGTGAACAAGGTTACTTCCACAAGCACACTTAACATTAAGGCCATTGCATCACTGATGTCAAGAATGATGTACAAAAGAGGCACACATTGTGGTGATATGGAAGCACAGTACATAGATGAGAGGCCCATGATAGCACTAATTAGAGGGAGGGACCATGGTATCATACCTGAGTGACAGCAGCACAAGTCATCATAAAAAGGAGGCATACGCAAGAGGAGATGTGAAATGGGTGTGATTCTATTTGCAGTTGTGAATATTATATGCATGTTATGAACACCCGTGCCACCATTGTGCTCCTAAATTTTTTAAACTCTCCTAAGTTAAGTTGAGGCCGTGGCATAATGATATTGTCCCTGGACTGGTAATTCAGAGACCCAGGGTAACTCACCACGGCAGATGGTGAAATTTGAATTTAATAAACATCTGGAATTTTAAAAAATCCATCGTCAATTGTTGTAAAAACCCACCTGGTTCACTAATGTCCTTTCAGGAAAGAAATCTGCTGTCCTTACCTAGTCTGGCCTACATGTGACTCCAGATCCACAGCAATGTGGTTTACTCTTAAATGCCCTCTGAAGAAGGAATGGGCAATAAATGAGCAATTAGGGATGGGCATTAAATGTTGGCCTACTCAGCGACGCCCACATCCCATGAATGGATAAAAAAATAACCCTATCACTATGTGTGGGTGCGTCCCTAACATCCGCAGTGGAGATGGAGGCAACCTGCTGACTGTTGTGCTCTGTTGTCTGTGATAACTTTGGTGGACATCCTCTGGAGGGCTGAGACCTGGAGGGCCCCAGCCCACTGTGGGTATTCTGCTGTGGGGCAGGTGCACCCTGCTTGGCCTGTGGACCTGGAGGAGATGATAGGAATCACAGGAAGATGGGATTGGGATTGGCCAGCCAGTCCTGGAGCCACCAAGGTGGATGGCCCCGGGGTGCCCAGCTGCTGGCCCTGTTCCATATGGGTGCCCCAGAGACCCTGACTCAATGTCCTGGACCAAGGTCTCCATGGTAGCCTCCATCCTACCAGTGTTGACTTCAATGCATTGGTATGCCGGTGCTGTGACATCAGACTGAAGGCTGATGGACTCCTCCATCGTCCATTGCAATCTGAGGAATGCAGCTGACATCCCTTCCTGATGTTCCAATGATTGTTGCTCCAGCTGCACTAACTGATTTAGGACCTAGTCCGGAGGCTCATCATCCGGCTAGGACTCAGCAGATTCCTGGCCCCCAACAATACTCCGAGTGCTGGCGACATCGGATGTCTCTGCCTCTGCCTGCTGTGAACCAGTTTGTGTGCTGTGCTCACCAGATTGTGACCCCAAGGCTGCCCTAGAATTAAGTCCCAAAGAGCTTTGTGTCTCTGCACTGCTGGAGGGTGTGGGTGGGCGCTGCGATGGGTTTTCAAAGGCTTCTCATCTGAGGTTTCATCGGGGCTGGAACTAAGGGCCTGGCTGGTTGGGGACCTTGGGCACTTGGCAGAGGTGCCTATGAAAGAAAGTAAAGATAATTAATGCATAATAGGCAACTCTAAAATGGGACAATGCACTACAATATAGTTGTCTGGGAGATGAGCTGGTGCAAGATCCTCACGTGGATGTGCGCTGCCGACCTTACTGTCATCGCAGGCACAGTCCACGTCCTGCCCAACCAGCTCAATGGCTCTGTTCTCAAAGGTAATGAGGACCTTCAGTTCTGGTATTCCACCCCCCGCGCCCCCCCCCCCACCAAGTCTGGGACCTCTCCCTGCAATTGTGTGCGAGCTTGCCCTGCATAGAGACAGTTGGAGAGTGTGAGCAGTATGCATACCAGGGCTGGTGATAAGGGTGCCTGGTAAGTGTAGATGGTAAATGGCACCATGGATGGAATGAGGATGTGATCTGCAGAGGAGATGAGTCCAGATGGAGATGTGAAGCTGTGTGTGTCCTTCGGCTGGCGTTGTGAGAGATGCCAGTCAATGCGTGTTGGACTTGAGTGTATGAGTTTAAAGTAATGAGATGGCTGCACAAATGAAATCATTCATCCTCTTTCTGCCCTGGTTGGCTGACCTCTTCTGTGCTGCATTGGCACTGACCACTGCTGCCACAGCCAAGCTGGAGTAGTGAGGTTGGTGGACCTCTTGCGGGCATCACAGGTAGAGGACATTGCAGCACGCCTCGACTGCATCCAACAGGTGTTCCAGTGAAGTGTCACTGAATTTCGGAACAGAATGCTTCTTCTGTTTGGGAGCCATGTTTTCCGTGGAGCAGTCCTGGGCTCCAGATATTAAAAAAGTTGTGCACGGGTGCCATTAAACATGGCACCCAAAGTGAGGAATCAGAGGTTGCCCGCCCCGTGATCTGACATGTTTCTTGTGCGTGCATAATCAATGTGGCAGGAAGCAGACGATATGGTGCAAAAACCTGCCATTGTGGCCAATGGCTAAAACGCTGTTTTTCATGCCCACTGCCGTACTGAGGGGAAAATCCCGCCCTATGATGCAAATCATTGGATCAGCTCAGGTGTACATAGACTTTGTCAGAGGTATAGTAGTGACCTGCCTAAGGGCAGGTCTTCTGAGAGGACCTGCTCCTTTCTCCACATCTCATGATCTTGTACTTTCCTCTTCATTTGCTGTAGGAGCCTCCCATTTGCTTTCAATGAGCAATATGACAAGGAAAAGAATACATGGTGGTTTCCTCACACGTACTTAAACACAAATTTTCTTTCCTAAGGATTGTCCGCCTATAAGCAGCTGTTGTCCCTTGAATTTCTAGCTTGGCCACTGAAAAATCACTTGTTCCACTGTTGACCATGGCTGATAACACTGCACATGGGACCCTTACCTTGGCCTGGGGCGACTCTCAAAAGGGCATGGACAGTTGTCCCAAGAGATTGCCAATGACCCTGCTACCCTAATCTGTCAGATGCTGGGAGTACATATGGGAAAACAACACACCTCTCGCCCATGATTTTGTAAACATTAATTTTAAATGGATGAAAAGCCATGACCTGGAATGTAGTTGCCTGTTATGCGCTCCCATTGGAGAACTGAGGGAATGATATGTCTTGTAGACTGTTTTGGAAAGATGTTGAGGCAATGGAACGGGTACTAGAAGGTCTTAATGACTAGCATAGAAATCGAATTCCTTTAAGTTTTCCGTCAAGTCTTATGTGCAATTAGTGAATAACAAATATGGAACCAAACAATTTCAGTTGGATGGTTGCACTATGCATTCAGTTCTAGGAAAGATTTGATTTGTGCGTTTGCGACAGGCTTTGAGTATAATTGTATGCTCAGCAGCCACCAGCTTCAGTTTTGAGAGACCCCTTCCAGTTGGAATTACCTCCACTTGACACCCATAATAATACAAAACCGCACAAAATAATAATATCTGTCTATCTTTCCTCAGCCCCAGAGGCACTGATGCAGGCACTGGAGGATCTAGATTATTTGGCTGCTCTGGATGATGATGGGAACCTGTCAGAAGTTGGAATCATTATGTCTGAATTCCCACTGGACCCTCAACTTGCCAAAGCTCTTCTTGCATCCTGTGAATTTGATTGTGTGAATGAGATGTTAACAATTGCTGCAATGGTAATAGGTAAGAATTTGTTTTTAAATTTGAAAAATATTATTCAAAGTTCTGCTTTTTTGCAATTTTGTCATGTTTTCTTTTCTCCATCAGAGCAATCCTGGTAGTAAGAGTAATAAATCTATGCATAACTAAATAATTTTTTTTCATTACAGGTGAAATGTCTTAAGATATTTAAATCTATACTGTGATGTATATTCGTTTTTAGCTAGATCAGCAATGATATCCATCATTCTTCCACTCCTGCCATTCCCCAATACAACACCAATTCCTTGTCACATCACTAATTATGTTTTTCTGTGATCTTTCTTTACTCTCAAAACCTCATGTTTGTGGACAGATTGTGTGTGTGTGTGTGTGTGTGTGTGTGTGTGTGTGTGTGTGTGTGTTATCTGAAACTGTCCCTCCACCTGAATGCTTAGGAACAACATACCACTCTCAAATGAATGACTACTGCATGGGACAACCCACTGAATAGGTTGTCCATTCAGGCCGCTGTGTTAATGATTGGTTGATTATGCTGTTAAAGGTACACAATTGCCGGGCATTATTTGATCAAGGACTAATGTCTCTACTTGGGAGTCCTCCCTTTTTCCGTTGGGAACCTGGCATGGAGGGTGTTGTGTTTCAGGAGACGGTCACACCTGGTAGATTAAGTCCCTCAAGTTCGGTCAGTGGTCAGGGTCAGCAGGGTGTGACTGCAAGTGAGGCAGGTAGAAGGATCCTGTGTTCAGGAACAGAGGAGCCTCAGCTCTTGACCTTGTCCAACAGGTATGAGGTACTTGCTCCCTGTGTGGATGAGGAACAGGTCTGTAGGGAGGATGAGCCAGCTGACCATGGCACCGTGGCACAGGAGACCATTCAAGAAGGGGGAGCAAAAAGACAAGTGGTAGTTGTAGTGGATTCTATAATTAAGGGAATTGATAGCATCCTTTGTAAGCAGGATCGAGAGTCCCGCATGGTATGTTGTCTGCCCAGTGCCAGGGTGAGGGACATCTCTGACCGGCTTGAAAGGATATTGGAGGGGGAGGATCCAGTTGTTGTGGTCCACGTCGGGACAAATAACATAAGTAAGACTAGGAAAGAGAACCTGTTTGGGGACTACCAGGAACTAGGAACTGAAAGAACAGGTCCTCAAGGGTTATAATCTCCGGATTACTTCCTGAGCCACACGCAAATTGGCATAAGGATGCGAGAATAAGGGAAGTAAACACGTTGGTAAAGGTGTGGTATGGGAAAGAGGGGTTCCATTTCGTGGGGCGCTGGCATCAGTATTGGAACAGCAGGGATCTGTACCGTTGGGACGGTCTCCACCTGAACCGATCTGGGACCAGTGTACTAGCGAAAAGGGTAAATAGGGTGGTCAACAGGACTTTAAACTAGAAAGTTGGGGGGAAGGGAAGGGTAAAACTCCAAGAAGTATGACTAAGGGGAAACAAAGCAGCAGGTTAGCACTTGGAGGAGGGGGGGGCGGTGGTGGGTGGGTGGATTCAACTTCATGGAAAATTATGAAAAAACTGAAAAGAAAAGAGAGCCCAGGAGAGGCTATTAAAGTCTCCAGAACACAAAATAGGGGCAGATTGTTTGGAAAGGGCTAGGAATCTAACTTCAAGCACATCAGATAAAGGGACGACAATGAGAAAGGGGACGGGAAATACAGGACTGAAGGTATTGTATCTGAATGCACGCAGTATACGAAATAAGGTAAATGAGCTTGTGGCGCAGATTGAAATTGGCAGGTATGATGTGGTGGGCATCACGGAGACATGGCTGCAAGGGGATCAGGACTAGGAGCTAAATATCCAAGGACGTACATCCTATCGAAAAGATAGGCAAGTTGGCAGAGGGGGTGGAGTTGCTTTGTTAGTAAGAACTGAAATTAAATTGATAGCAAGAAATGACGTAGGGTCAGATGATATAGACTCTGTGTGGGTGGGGTTGAGGAGCCACAAAGGTCAAAAAACCATAATGGGAGTTATGTACAGGCCTCCAAATAGTAGTCAGGATGTGGGGCAAAAGATACACCAGGAGATAGAAAAGGCGTTTAAGAAAGGCAAGGTTACAGTGATCATGGGGGATTTCAGTATGCAGGTAGACTGAGAAAATCAGGTTGGTAGTGGATCCCAAGAAAAAGAATTTGTGGAATGTCTACGAGATGGCTTTTTGGAGCAGCTTGTGGTGAAGCCCACTAGGGAACAGGCAATTCTAGATTTAGTGATGTGTAATGAGGCAAATTTAATAAGGGAGCTTAAGTTGAAGGAACCCTTAGGAGGAAGTGACCATAATATGATAGAATTTGCCCTGCAATTTGAGAGGAAAAAGCTGGAATCAGATATAACTATTACAGTTGAATAAAGGCAACTACAGAGGCATGAAGGAGGAGCTGGCCAGAATTGACTGGGAGATGAGCCCAGCAGGAAAGACAATGGATCAGCAATGGCAGGAGTTTCTGGGGGTAATTTGGGAGACACAGCAAAGTTTATCCCTAGGAAGAAGAAGCATACTAAAGGGAGGACGAGGCAACCATGGCTGACAAGGGAAGTCAGGGACAGCATAAAAGCTAAAGAGAAAGCATAGAATGCGGCGAAGAACAAGGGGATTGGGAAGCCTACAAAGACCAACAGAGGACCACTAAAAAAGAAATAAGAAGATTAAATATGAAGGTAAACTAGCCAGTAATATAAAAGAAGATTGCAAGAGGTTTTTTTTAGATATATAACGGGTAAGAGGGAGGAAAAGTGGACTTTGGGCCGCTGGAAAATGACGCTGGAGAAGTAGTAGTGGGGAACAAAGAAATGGCGTAGGAACTGAATAGGTACTTTGCGTCAGTCTTCATGGTGGAAGACATGAGTAACATCCCCAAAGTTCAAGAGAGTCGGGGGGCAGAGGTGAGTATGGTGGCCATTGCCAAGAAGTTGCTAGGAAGACTAAAAGGTCTGAAGGTGGATAAATCACCTGGACCAGATGGATTACACCTCAGAGTTCTGAAGGAGATAGCTGAAGAGATAGTGGAGGTGTTAGCGGTGATCTTTCAGGAATCACTGGAGTCAGGGAGGGTCCCAGAGGACTGGAAAATCGCTAATGTAACCCCCCTTTTTAAGAAGGGACTTAGGCAAAAGACGGGAAATTACAGGGCGATTAGCCTGACTTCGGTCGTTGGTAAGATTTTAGAGTCCATTATTACGAATGATATTTCAGAATACTTGGAAGTGCATCGTAAAATAGGGCAAAGTCAGCATGGTTTCAACAAGAGGAGGTCATGCCTGACAAATCTGTTAGAATTCTTTGAGGAGGTAATGAGTAGGTTAGACAAAGGAGAGCCAATGGATGTTATCTACTTGGACTTCCAGAAGGCCTTTGACAAGGTGCCGCACAGGAGGCTGCTCAGTAAGATAAGAGCCCATTGTGTTGGAGGCAAGGTACTAGCATGGATAGAAGATTGGCTGTCTGGCAGGAGGCAGAGAGTGGGGATAAGGGAGTCCTTCTCAGGATGGCGGCTGGAGTTCACTTTATACATTAATGATCTAGATGAAGGAACTGAGGGCATCCTGGCTAAGTTTGCAGATGATACAAAGATAGGTGATGGGACAGGTAGTATTGAGGAGGCAGGGAGGATGCAGAAGGATTTGGACAGTTTAGGAGAATGGGCAAAGAAGTGGCAGCTGGAATACAACGTGAGCAAGTGTGAGGTCATGCACTTTGGTAGGAAGAATAGAGGCATAGACTATTTTCTAAATGGGGAGAGAATTCAGAAATCTGGAGTGGAAAGAGACTTAGGAGTCCTAGTCCAGGATTCTCTTAAGGTTAACTTGCAGGTTAAGTTGGTAGTTAGGAAGGCAAATGTAACGTTGGCATTTATTTCGAAAGGACTAGAATATAAAAGCAGGGATGTGCTACTGAGGCTTTATAGGGCTCTGGTCAGACCACATTTAGGATATTGTGAGCAATTTTGGGGCCCCTATCTCAGGAAGGATGTTCTGGCCCTGGAGAGGGTCCAGAGGAGGTTCCCGAGAACGATCCCAGGAATGAAAGGCTTAACATATGAGGAATGTTTGAGGACTCTGGGCCTATACTCGATGGAGTTTAGAAGGATGAGGGGGGATCTGATTGAAACTTACAGAATACTGAAAGGCCTGGATAGAGTGGACGTGGGGAAGATGTTTCCATTAGTAGGAGAGACTAGGACCCGAGGGCACAGCCTCAGAGGAAAGGGAAGACCTTTTAGAACAGAGATGAGGAGAAACTTCTTTAGCCAGAGAGTGGTGAATCTATGGAATTCATTGCCACAGAAGGCTGTGGAGGCCAGGTCATTGAGTGTATTTAAGACCGAGATAGATAGGTTCTTGAATGGTAAGGGGATCAAAGGTTACGGGGAGAAGACGAGAGAATGGGGTTGAGATACTTATCAGCCATGATTGAATGGCGGAGCAGACTCGATGGACCAAATGGCCTTAATTCTGCTGCTATGTCTTATGGTCTTATGCATGCAGTAGCACCATGCAATCGTAGGTTAAGTTGCTTCACGGACTTCCAGGCTGCATATGTTCCCTGCAGCCAAGTGGAGTCCTTTTCCCATGTAGAGTGCCCATGTTTGCAACTCCTTTTTAGTTATTTGAAGGGGCTGCTCCCTAATTTTTGGTTGCACTTCAGTCCCATGCTCCTGATCGTAAGCCTGCCCATAGGCCTGGCCAAGGTGACCATCAGTAGGCCCAGGCAGCAGGCAGTCGCGGCGGTTGTCGAATCCGACTGTTTGCCCCTCTACTCTGGATATGTTCACGGCTGGATGGCAACCCCCCCCCCCCCCCCCCCCGCAACTAGAATGATATTTTGGTTTAATTAAGTTTCCTTTGATATTTTGATTTTTGTTACAGTGCCCCACTGAGGACTGTCATCGCCTCTCATTTATTGATTTGTGTTTTACTGTAAGAGTATAAAGAGACTCAGCTGGAACACTAGGTAGTGGGGGTGGAGGCAGATAGTATTGTGCAAGCTGGAGCAAGCAGACTTGATGCTGAGTAGGAATTTGACTTTGAAGTTAAGTTCTGGGTTGAACAAACCACCAAGGTTTCAAACTGTCTGGTTCAGCCTGAGCAGATAGTTCGGAGAAGATAAATTTGGTGAAGGACAAAAATGAGCACTTTGGCTTTACCACTGTTCAGTTGAAAGAAATTTGGTAGAGGTAATTTACATTGGAGGTGGTTGTGAGTTGAAGTGGTAGGCAGAGAAAGAGTGCATTTATCAACATTCATTTCCTACACTTGCAGCTAGACTGTCATTCATTTTTAAATGCACATTAGAACATATTACTTATAGATAAGTATATGTTGTTTGAACAGTGCACATTTTAAAAAGATTAGTAAGGCATTAAAGACAAATTTTATATGACTCATTATCAAAATTCCTGCATTCCTTCCTATTATAGGCTCTTTGCTCATCCATAACATTTTTGTACCCCCATCCTTCAACATTCCTTTCATGCTAGGTGACTATTGATGAATGCAGTTCAATGTTCAGGTTTGCTCTTTTTTTCCTTCTTGTTCATTTCCCAAAGGAAGTTACATAGCTAACAACAGTCTCCAGCACCTCACCCATAATAAATTATTTCAAACATGCATCGCTTTTAAGTGGAGTTCTTTCCTAGTTTGAAATAAGTTGCACTTTTTACTAAATCACATTTATGCTCTCGCTGGCCCTATTTTTTATTTTTAGAAAACTTAAAGACTCCCCAGGGGAATTGAAAAAGAATAAAGATGAAATGAAACAGGTTGTCATGATTTATGTGGTGGCAAGGTGGGGTTTTTTATACTTTAGCTTGTAGGAGAAAGGAAAGACTCCAAAAGGGAGGACATTCCATAGTTTTGAAGTCTTGGAAAAGATTATCTTACGTCAAAGGATACAAAAAGCAAGAGTATGCAAGATGTCATCTGCTTGAAGCTGATTACAGGAAAGTTCTTGGGATAGCACTGACCATAATGAGATGTAATGGAGAGCGGTAGTTGTAGTCAATGCGCATTTCTGTATTTGGTGAGCTGGCAAGTAACGGCATGATTTTAATTTTGTATTGATGTAAAGTGCAATAGATTTAGATCTTCCTATAATCATCATGGGTAGGAAAACGGGAAAAGGTCATTTATTTTTGTATTGTGTGTGACAGCACGTCAAATACCTTCTATGGACTGAGGGAATAGCAATGTCCGAGAGTTTCATGTGACTTCCAAGCTGCAGGAAGGGAGGTTGTAAATGTTTAATTTATAAAAACTTTTCCTCTTCAATGCTTCTGCTTTTATTTGCAGGAAATAAAGTAGATACAAGAAATCTCTGGTGCTAATACCACAGAATTTTTACATTTGAAACAAAATTATCCCAGAAATTCCAACTAGGCAATGTTGTGGCTAGAAGTGAGGTTGCATGGGAATTCTTCCTCAGAGAGAGAACCCTGTCCCAAAACCTGGGGGCCAGGGCCATATACATAAAAGTTTCAGGCCCTCATGCCATTTTACATTTCTTGGACAACAGTTCTAAGACATGACCTGTATTTCAGAAGCGGGTAAAGGGTTAGGGGTGGGAGGAACAATGATGTGATCCTAGGGCAAAATTTGAGTTACAAGTCTTGTTGTGCTCCTCAATTAAGGTAGAATCATAGAATGGTTACGGCACAGAAGTAGGCCATTCAGCCCACAGTGTCTGTGTCGGCTCACCCTGCAAGACCAACTCAGCTAGTCCCACTTTCGCTGTAATCCTACAATTTTTTTTTCTGGGTAACCGCCCAATCCTCTTTTCAAATCCACGGTTCAATTTGCCTCCGCTACATTCTCCAGCAGTGGATTACAGATCCTAATCACTTTCAAAAGGCTTTGAAAAAGTCTTTTGGCATGTTGCCTCTGATTCTTTTACGATTTGCCTTAAGCTGGTATCGTCTGGATCTCCACCCTTCCGCCTGTGGAAGCAGTTTCTCTCCATTTACTTTGTCCAGACCCCTGATAAATGTACCCACGTTCCTCATACTAATCAATCTCTCTCAGTCCAATAGTTGTTGCGTAATAGCTTTTTGGTCCCACTCGCGTTCCTCCCCTTAATTGTCATATTATGACAGAGAGGGTTGGCCCAGACCAGAATTTTTTCATAAAAGCAAAATACTGCGGATCCTGGAAATCTGAAACAAAAACAAAAACTGCTGGAAAAACTCAGCAGGTCTGTCAGCATCTGTGGCGAGGAAAACAGAGTTAACATTTCAAGTCCGTATGACTCTTCATCAGAACTAAAGAGAAATAAAAATGTGGTGAAATATAAGCTGTTTAAGGGGGGTGAGACAGATGGAGCTGGATAGAGAGTCAGTGATAGATGGAGGCAAAGAAGAGATTGCCAAAGATGTCATAAACAAAAGGTCAAAGGGGTGTTGACAGGTGATATTAGCTAAAGAATGTGTTAATGGTGACATTAAGGGTAAAAAGCAGGTTGAACAAGTGACAGCCCTAGTGGGAGTGGGCTGGGGGGAAGGGATTGAAATAGGCTAAAAGGTAGAGATAAAACAATGGATGCCAGATGCTCGGAAATGAGATCCGCACCAGTTGCCTTCCTCTTTTCCACCCCAACAACCACCCCTTCGACCGTGATTATGAGATTTATGCGCCAATAAAGGAACAGTATTTCCAAGCTATTTGTCTCGGATACTTATTTAGTGATTGTTAAATAGTGCACCAGCTTTTTAAACTAAAAATTACAAACATATCGATGGAAAACCTAGCCCCATAATTTTCATTTCATTTCATAGAAGCTAGTGTCCAGTGGTGTACCACAGGGATCTATGCTCGGTCCCCTATTATTTGTCATTTATATAAATGACATAGATGACTATGTGGGGGGTAGGATTAGTAAGTTTGCTGATGACACAAAGATTGGCCAGGTGGTTAACAGTGAAGTTGAGTGTCTTGGGCTACAGGAAGATATAGACGGGCAGATAAGTGGCAGATGGAATTTAACCCTGAAAAGTGTGAGGTGATACGCTTTGGAAGGAGTAATTTGACAAGAAAGTATTCAATGAACGGCATGGCACTAGGAAGTTCTGAGGAACAAAGGGACCTTGACATGTGTGTCCATAGATCTCTGAAGGCAGAGGGGCACGTTAGTGGGGTGGTGAAAAAGGCATATGGGACACTTGCCTTTATCAATCGAGGTATAGATTACAAAAGTAGGGAGGTCATTTTAAAGTTGTATTGAACTTTGGTGAGGCCACAGCTGGAGTACTGTGTTTAGCCACATTATAGGAAGGATATGCTTGCACTGGAGGGGGTGCAGAGGAGATTCACCAGGATGTTGCCTGGGATGAAACATTTAAGTTATGAAGGGAGGTTGGATAGACTTGGGTTGTTTTCGTTGGAACAGAGATGACTGAGGGGGCGACCTGATCGATGTGTACAAGATTATGAGGGGCATGGACAGGGTGGAAAGGGAGCAGCTGTTGCCCTTAGTTGAAGGGTCAGTCTCAGGGGGGCACAAGTTCAAGGTGAGGGGCAGGAGGTTTAGGGTGGATTTGAGGAAAAACCTTTTTACCCAGAGGGTGGTGACAGTCTGGAATGCACTGCCTGGGAGGGTAATGGGGGCGGCTTGCCTCACATCCTTTAAAAAGTACCTGGATGAGCACTTGGCACGTCATAACATTCGAGGCTATAGGCCAAGTGCTGGTAAATGGGATTAGGTAGGTAGGTCAGGTGTCTCTCAAGTGTTGGTGCAGACTTGATGGATCAAAGGGCCTCTTCTGCACTGTGATTCTGAGTCTGTGATTTCTGCAATAGAGTCATGACTCAAATTTCTCTCTATGGGTACAGTCTGCTCCGCCCACCCCCTCTGAAATATTGGTTAAGCCTGGGAACTGATGTCCAATGCTGTAAAATGACATGGAGACCTGCAACTTTAACATACACGACCTGGGTCCCCAGGTTTTTGGGCAGGGTTCTCTTTGTGGGGAAGAATTCTCATGCAACCTCACTTTTGGCCACAGCACAGCTCAGTTGGAATTTCTATGCTAATTTTATTTCACATGTAAGAATTTTGTGGTGTTGGTACCAGAGATTTCTTGCATTTACCTTGTTCCTGCAAAAAAAAAGCAGAAGCACTGTAAAGGGATGGTTTTCATAAATTCAGTATTTGCAATTCTCCCCTCCTGGCCTACTGAAGCTTGGAAGTCACATGTGAAGGTAGCGGTGCGGTAGACCTGTACATTGCTGCTGTGGCAAGAAAGGGGAGTGTTACGGGTTAATTTTATTAACTTATGGTCATGATACTCCACAGTGGAGCCTGCCACAATTTTGCACTAATGAGACCACATTTGGACTGTGTACAGTATTAGTCACCTTATTTAAGAAAAGATGTAAATGCCTTGGAAGCAGTTCAGAGAAGGTTTATCAGACGAATACCTGGGTGAGTTGTCTTAGAAAGGCTGGACAGACTAGGCTTGTATCTGCTGGAGTTTAGAAGAATAAGAGGTGACTTGATTGCAACATGTAAGATCCTGAGGGGTCTTGACTGGGTGGATGTGGAGAGGATGTTTCCTCTTGTGGAAGGATCTAGAACTAGGGGTCACTGTTTAAAAATAAGGAATCACCCATTTAAAACACAGATGAGGTAAAAAATTTTCACTCAGAGGGTCGTGAGTCTTTGGAACTCTCTCCCTGAAAAGGTGGTCGAAGCAGAGTCTTTGAATATTTTTAAGGCAGGGGTGGATAGATTCTTGCTAAGCAAGGGGATGATAGGTTATTGGCGGTCGGTGGTACGCAGATTTTAGGTTACTATTAGATCAGCCATGATCTTGTTAAATAGGGGAGCAGGCTCAAGGAGCTGAATGGGCTACTCCGCTCCTTGTTTGTATGTTCCCTAGCCACCAATTCTGTCCCCGTTCTCTGGTTCAGCCTCAGACAGTTGCAGACTGTTAACAAATTTGCCATCCTACTTGACCCTGGGCTGAACTTTCCAACGCAGTGTCCTCTTCATCTCCAGGAACACTTATTTCCACCTCCATAGCATCTCCTGCCTCAGCTCCCACCTCAGTCCATCTGTTGCTGAAACATTCACCTATTATTTTGCCAACCCAGACTCAACTATTCTAGTTCTCTCCTGGCTAACCTCCCACCTTCCATCCCCTGTAAACTTGAGTTCACCTAAATCCCTGCTGCCTGTATCCTAACTCACACAATGTCCTGTTCATCCCTGTGCTCACTAAGTGACATTAGCTCCTAGTCCAGCAACAGCTCAATTTTAATTTCGCATCCTGCATTCAAATACCTCCATGGCCTCACTCTTCCCTGTTTTTGTAACTTCCTCCAGGATTGGAACCCTCAGGGATATTTGTGCTCCCTCCAAGCTTCTTGTGCATCCCTCCCGGATTTCCTTCTCCCCACTATTGGTGGCTGCGTCTTCAACTGTCTAGGACTTAAACACTGGGATTTTTTGATAAATCTCTCTGGCTCTATACCATTCCTCCCAGAGGACACTGGTTTAATCCGACCTCTTTGGTCAAACTTTTGATCACCTGCTCTCATATCTCCTTATCTGACTCAGTGTTGAGTTTTGTCTGATAACATTCTTGTGAAGCGCCTTGGGGCATTCTACTATCTTCCAACTCGCACAAAATATGAACTTGTGAGATTTGGAATGTGAAGCACCTTCACGGTAAGTTTAAGGACAGGAAATGGTACAGATCAAGACTTGCAACATGAATGAATGACAATTCATGGTCCATTCTCACAGATGGAATGGTAGAAGGGAAGTAAAATCAGACATGAGCAAATTTTTTTTGCAATTATATTTAAAATAGGCTTCTAAATTTTTGAAGTGTGCAGTAATATATTGCATTTTATAAATTTCAATTTACAGAAGTTGAGTCAGTTTGTGCTTATAATAGCGCTGTTCGTGTGGACCTGCAGAATCCTGATTCAGTCTGATCAGAGCCTTGAGCAGAAGATACTGACACTGCAATCCTGCTGATTTTAAGCAATAAACTTTACTTATTTGGTTCTTGAGCATCTTAAAAGTCCAGATCTGATATTTTTATAAATAGGGGTTGGGAGGCAGGGTGTTGGTAGTACAGAGTGCCATGTGATTGCAGGTGACCTCTTACTGTGACCATTGTATTTTTTGCAATGCTGGGTGGTGTGTAATTGGTAAGAATTTCAAACATGGAGAAAGGAGAGACTGGTTGGAAGGATATTCTAATAGCAGAAATGTATAGAAATAGTAATACAAATTCTCAGTTGTTTGGGCAACAGCAAAAGATTTCATACTTTAGGTGGCTTGGGATGTTAATTTTAACAAAAAATAGTTCCCAGGTTACAAGCATCAACGACAAAGCTAGCATTTATTTGTTGTTCTTGAGAACGGATGGTGGTGAGCCTATTTCTTGAACCACTGCCATTGTGGTATAACTACTCTCACAGTGCTTTTAGGGAGGGAATTTCAGGATTTTGACCCTGTGACAACAAAGGCACAGCATTACAAGACCATGTTGTGATGGTAAGTGAGTTGAAGGTGATGGTATTGGCATGTATCTGCTGCACTTGACCTCTAGGTGGCAGAGGGTGCTAGATTAGCAGGGGCACTGTCGAAATTCAGTGCAGATTGGAACATAATTACAGTAGTTACATTTTGACAACTTTGGCACTGAAGTGGGTGTTTTTAAAGAGAAGCAGTACATACCCATCTTAAAAGTCCAGATCTGATTTTTTTATAAATAGGGGTTGGGAGGCAGGGTGTTGGTAGTACAGAATGCCATGTGACCTGTTACTGTGACCATTGTATTTTTTGCAATGCTGGGTGGTGTGTAATTGGTAAGAATATCCATGCAGTAGGAACCAATTGCATGTGTGCAATCTTTTTACAAACTTTCCTGTCTCACTTTCAGCATTACTCCTTGGGATTGCCACCAGCCCGATTTTATATAAATTATAACTAGCCAATTATTTTAACTTGCATTAGAATGGTCTTTTGCTATTATGTGTTGAAATGGGTTTTAAAAATCACATCTCTGTTGCTGGTTAAAATTCCTAACCAGTAATCAGCCACATTTTCTAAAAAAAAACAGGCCGACATCATCCCTCAAAGCGGAACTGTCTGGCACCAAACCGAATGCATGGTTGCCAATGGTCCACCATAACAATCATTATAAGGTATTTAAATAGTGTTGCTCTCTAACTTTGGTTATTTATTCGAGTAGAACATTGAAGACATTTATGACTCGTGTATTTAACTTTTCTTCAGCATCGCCATGTTTTGTTGCACCACCCAAACATTTAGAGGAAGCTGCAACCATACGCAGGAGAGTTCTTCTACATCCCGAGGGTGATCATTTTACTCTGATCAATGTCTACAATGCGTTCAAACAACGTAAGTTTGGAAGTATCAATATTATTTTAATCAAGTAGTTATTTTTTTTGCTTTCTTCTGCCCCCGCCCATCCAAAAATTTGTGCTACTCTGTCAGCAGTTCACATTGTCACGTTCTCATCTTTATTGCTCATCTAACTAACTGATTTCATCTAACATTTGGTTTCACCTCTGTGGGACATTTTGGGATGTTTATTGTATTAAATGCCTTTGAAAGTAAATTAATTATGTTTTGGACTTGCATGCACTCATTTTGTGGGAATTCACTAACTTAGCCAAGGACTCTGTTTCCTCTGTTGGGTTCACCTGTTGCCGTTGTGGTGGGGCAGGCATTAACACCATTAATTTTGTATTGCTGTAACAAGAATGAATGTCTTTTTTTGAGAATCTTCCTCTAAGGCTGCAAAAACAGCAACAGTGCAAAATAGATTTTTAGAAATACTTGTTCATTCACAGGATGTGGGTGTTGCTGGCTAGGCCAGTATTAATTGTCCATTCATAACTGCCCTCGAGAAGCTGGTAGTGAGCCACCTCCTTGAACCACTGCAGTCCATGTAGTGTAGGTACACCCACAGTGCTGTTAGGTAGAGAGTTCCTGGATTTGATGTAGCTGCTGTAGTAGGGAGTGCATTTATATGGTTGGCTTTATGTCTTCATTAATTAAACATTTGGATTGTGTAGTAGAAGCTGAGCCTGCAGCAAAACATAACACATGTATGGGGTGTCATCATACAGTCCTTCAAGTCCATTCATTCTGCACAACTTACGCTATCACAAGCCCTATCCAATTCATTTGTGTCACGTAGAAAAATCTTGCTACAAGTTAATTACAGATAAGGTCATTTGTCATCCATTCATCTTCATTTATCAATCCAGAGAGATCTTAAAGCCATGTCCACTGTGGAGCCCAGTTGGTTTTTTAACGATTCCAAGCTTTTGCCTCCACTGCTCTATCTAGAAGTTTATTCCACACATCAATCATTCCTTGTGTGTAAACTTTCCTGATGATATTCCTAAAATTACTTTTCAGCGGTTTGAGCTTGCATCTCCCTGTTCTACTTTTTCAGTTTAGTGTGAAGTAATATTGTGGGTTAACTTTTCCTCTGCCCTTAGCATATATCTCTAAGTACGTGTTGTAGAGGGTACTTTATCCGGGAAAGCAAAAGGAAAGAACTTCAGATTCTAGAAATCTGAAAAATGCACGGCAGGTCAGGCAACTGCAATGGGGAGAATTTGATGTTTCAATTCTGAAGCCTTTATCAGAACTGGCAGAGATTACGGATTAGCAGCATCTTAAAACGGAACAGGAAACAAAGGAAATGAGGGGGAAAATAGTGAAAAATTGCAGGCATGAGTAAGTACGCACGCATACATTTCTGCCTACTGGCATAGACAAGAAATAGAATGACCTGTAAAGTTACTTTTTTTTGTAATCGCAAGTGATCAAGTTTTATTTAATCATATAATTCCATTCACATTTGTCCACAGTTAATGATGTTGACAGTACTGCTGGTTTCAGCATCATTGCTGCCCAATTTCTCCATCTTCTTTACGACCTCGGAGCCCCTCTATAACCTTCCCAAATACAATATGCTTTCCGTCCAACCAATGGAGTATCTGCAGGGGAGATATAGAACTGGGACCCATTTGTATTTGGCCCAGCATTGGCCATAGACAGGGTACCAAGCTCCGTGTGCTTCAGTTGGAAATTCTCATCGACAAACTTCTCACCATAGGTGGACTTCCCACCAGTGCCACTGCTCTTTGTGATGTCACCGCCCAGGCACATGAAGCCGGGAATGATTCTGTGGAATATCGAGCCCTTGTAACCAAATGCCTTCTTGCCAGTGCACAATACACGGAAATTTTCTGCAGTTTTGGGGACCAGGTCAGCCCTGAGCTCCATGACAATGCGGCCCAGGGTGTTACCTTGCGGGGGGCGATGTCCATGTAAACATGGGGATTTTGGTTGTTGGCCATGACGCTGCCAGAAGATAGTAACATGGCAAGTGTGTTTTCTCTTCCCTCTCCCTTACCTTCATCCTGTCCCCTATGTAAATGCTGTTCATCTGTAGTATCCTCCAGTCTGATGAAGAATCCACATCTGAAATGACTTTAATTCTCCTTTAAGTAGCTACACTTACAGGCATTGACAGGGCTTGGCCTAAATAGCCAATTGGTTATGGTACTGGGTTTGTAACCCCAAGATTAAGAGTTCAAATCTCACAATGGCAAACTATGAAACAATGTAACTTCATCTGAAACGGATGGAAATGGGTTTGTACTCAAAAGAGTTACAGGCATTGACAGGGCTTGGCCTAAATAGCCAAGTGGTTATGGTACTGGGTTTGTAACCCCAAGATCAAGAGTTCAAATTTCACAATGGCAAACTATGAAACAATGTAACTTCATCTGAAACAGATGGAAACGTGTTTGTACTCGAAAGAGTTACAGGCATTGACAGTTGCATTATAATGTTTCCTCTGATTCTGTTCATTCTCAGATATCCGCCACAATTTCTTCAGATTGTGAATGTTTGCACCGACTTGTACGTTATACAGAATGTTACTTTGTATTTTCTATCATTTTTAGAAATCCTCATTGCTAAGTTTCAACATGTCATAAGAGAGTTGTAATTTTAACCAATTAAATGGCCTGAAAGCATACTTGAATATTTTTTGGGTCCTAAGAAAAGCGTTCCTGTTCTTGGCACCATCAGAGGACTTCAGTTGGTTAGGCTGGCCAGTGCCTATTACAAATGGTTGGAGTGCATGTCGTTGTATTATGTTCCTGCCCCACTAGCTGGATGTCCATTTTTCAAGCAAGCCTATGTACCAGATAGATCATCTCCTAGCAGCCATTTCAGTTTTAAATAAATCTTGTTGAATCCATCTTGTAATCTTGTGGTAACCCAGTTAGAAGAACTATTTTCAAAGTGTATTCTGACTATAAGGATGTTGACACATGGGGAATACTTTAATTACAATCTACGATGTAAAGTCCAGCAAATATTCCCAAATGTGTAGGTGTTTTCTTTTTAAGTGTAATCAGAGTATTATAAACTTTGAAATGTTCTACTTGTTATTTTTTCAGCCCTGTTGCATATTGACAGTATGTAAATTGGCAGTGTCCTCCCACACCCTTTTTAAGAAAAGGGAAAGAAAGGCTTGATCAAAGGTACACTGGTGGGGGAGGGGGAGCATTATTCTGCACCTAACCTGGAATTGCTTTAAGCTGACTTCAGGTTCCCCAAATAGAAAGTGTACCATTCCTCAGCACTACCCTTCCTCAAATTCACATATCAATATAATCAGCCTCTCTGCTATTGGTCTATATAGAAAATAGTAGGAAATATGAGCAATATACCACAGAGCAACTGAAAATGTCTAATTTTGAATAACATAAAGATTCATTTGCTTATTCATGTATGCTGATGAAATTCCATAATCTCTTCTATTTGCTTTAATTGTTGAGAAAACAGCAAGCACAAACCATGAAGAACTATCAATTGAAATATACCTGTTCCTAATGATTAGCACTTAATTATCGTATGATTAACTTCCTGGGGTGAGGCTTAGGCATCCTCACTGGTGAACTGTACCAGCTGGAGTGAGCTGAAGGGACATCTGAATAAGGAAGCATGCAGAGGACAAGCAGCATCTGAGAGAGAAAGATGTGTTAACATTTCAGGTGCAAGCTTTCATTGGGTGTCTGCTAAGCCTGAAATTTTAACAGTTATTTCTCTGATCAGCATGCAGCATATTCCCAGTATTTCTTTTCACCCACTTTTCACCTTTGGCTAAAATCATGAAGTGACCCCACAATTAATGATCTATTGTGCCTGCCAGTTGCTGTCTACATTGTATCCAAAGCTTTTTAATTTATTTATTGGTTAGAAGGCAGTGATATTGCATTACCCCTATAAAATCTGCTTGTAGATAATGAAGATGAAACATGGTGTCTGAAGAATTATCTGAGTTATTCTGCTCTGAAGCTGGCTGACATTGTCCGCTATGAATTGTTGGAGCTAATGCAAAGGATTGAGCTGCCTGTATCACCACCGAACTTCGGAATGGAGGAAAATGTGCTTAACATAAAGAAAGCTCTGATCTCCGGCTACTTCCTTAAGGTACGTGATCACGCTGTGCCGTCGCAACTCTTCCAAGGCCTGACATTCAGTCAAAGACCTTGCACGGACTGTATAGTTCCTATTAATTTAGTTATGTTGCATGCCCATTCTTGTCAACTTCACTTGGAGAAAACTCTGTCAGTGAGTCGCATCATTACTGGTGTAATGTTTGACAGACAAGGTATAGTGGTGTTCCTCCACCTGTTATGCGATACACAAGGCCCCAAAATCTTTGCCTGTTTTAGACTATTAGCTTAATTATTGGCTATAGCCATGGAAATTGTTAGTCTCACCCCACTGTATGGTTGGAAGGCACAACTGCCTGTGTCATTATATCCTGACCAAAAGCATTAGGTCAGTTTAGAACTGCAAGAGTGTAAAACCACAGACTAAAAAAATCTGCAAAACCCTGTTGATGGTGCATAAAATATATTTCAAAGTTCATTTTAAATATTGAAATTGTCAGTTTTTAAATTCAATACTCAACTAGCGCTGTTACAATTCAGATTAATTCACAGAATCACAGAGTTGTTACGATGTAGGAGGCCATTTGGCCCATCTCTGAGCATTTTAACTTCATGCTGATCTTCTATCTTTTCCCTGTAACCCTGCACATTGTTTTTATTTAAATAATCATCCAAAGCCCTCTTGAATGCCTCAGCTGAACCTGCCTCCACACTTCTAAGCAGTGCATTCCACACCCTTGCTGCGTGAAAAAGTTTTATCTCACCTCGCATGTGCTTCTTTTGCAAAACACTTCAAAACTGTGCCCTCTGGTTCTTGATCTGTCTATGAGCGGGAACAGTTTCTCCCTATCTACTCTGTCCAGACCCCTCGTGATTTTGAAAACTTCTTTCAAGTCTCCTCTTTGCCTTCTCCTCACCAAGGAAAACAGTCCCAACACCTCCAATCTTTCCTCATAACTGAAGTGTCTCATCCCTGGAACTATTCTCGGAAACTTCTCCTACACTCTCTCCAATGCATTCACATCCTTCCTATAGTGTGGTGCTCAGAACTGACCTTTGAAAAGTAATCATTTTTTAAAAAAAAAACCCGAAAATGTTTAGGAGGCTGGCCAGTATCAACTGGAGAAAGGTATTTCCGGCAGACCCTTCATGAGACCTGAAATGTAAGCAGCTGCTGTCACCTCTATCTGAGTTCAACTGATGAAAGCCGATTACAAATAGAATTTTTAGTCTGAACTTCATTAATAAGCTACCTCTAAACATGTTCCAAAGAAGCCTTTTCCCGATATCTGCACTATGTAGACGGTTTAGCATTGGCCGAAATCATACTGCTGGTCACCAGAAAAATGATTTCCCACAAACTATAAAAATGGCAATTTCTTTTTATTCCTTCATGGGATGTGGATGTTGCTGGGAAGGTCAGCATTTGTGGCCTATCCCTCATTGCACTTGAGAAGGCAGTGAGCTGCCACCTTGACCACCGAGTGGCGTGTTAGACCATTTCAGAGGGCAGTTAAGAGTCAGCCACATTGCAGTGGGTCTGGAAGCACATGTAGGTCAGACCAGGTAAGGATGGCAGATTTACTTCCCTAAAGCACATTAATGCAGCAGATTGTTTTTTATGACAATCCAGTAGATCATGGTCACCTTTATTCCAGATTTATTTAATTAACTGAATTTAAATTCGCAAGATGCTGTGGTGGGATTTGAACTAGTGTCTCTGGGTCATTAGCCCAGGCCTCTGGATTACTAGATAAGTAATGTAACTACAGTTCTACTTTTCCCATTGATGAGTGTCACAGTTATTTATGATGCATGTAAAAAAAGTCTTTAAAGTGTCACCTTGAGGCACCCCACAGGGTGAAGCTGTTGTCTTATTCCTATGCACTGGTAACTATTCAATTCCATGGTAAATTAAATATGCACTTTTTATTTAACTAATAATGCTTTTTTTTTATCCTTTCCCCTCTGCTCCCTTCCTACTGTTACCCCTTTCCCTCTTGGGGAAAAAAACAATCCTGTTTCTAGGTAGCAAGAGACGTGGATGGCTCTGGGAATTACCTGATGCTGAATCATAAGCATGTGGCTCACTTGCATCCTTTATCATGTTACCTCACCAGGAAGCCTCGGCCCCGGCCTCCCTCCTGGGTCCTTTATCACGAGTTTACCATTTTCCAAGACAACTGCATCAGCGTTGTTTCTGAGATTAATCCGGAAATGTAAGAGTGCTACTAAATGGTCCTTGTCTTCAGACGTTACATGGTATATGGGGAGAGAAAGCTATTGCAAGTGTGTCATGCTCTCACTATATTTATATATCTGGAATAATATTTTTTCATTGAGATCTGCCATGTATTTTCTTATGAGAAAAAAGTGAAGTAATCCAAAGGCAACACTATAACTTGGGTTAGGAGTGTGTTGCAACAACCTATGATATTTAAAGGATTCTGGTTATGCCCCAAGCTATGAGGATAGCTAATATTCCTCCAGATTTAAATTAATTTACAGCCAATGACTCACTGCAATGATTAATACTTTTTATTCTTATTATTAAGCTGACTCTTCAGTTTTTACAATTGCTTTCACTTCTCAGCTGGTGTGTTCAGATTTCAGTTTTCACAACCTGGTTTAGTGGTTCCAAACAAAACATTTAACTTCTGATTTCAAGTCACTAGTATAACCAGAAACAGGAAGAATCTGAAAACACTACAATTAGCACCATAATCCAATCCAGCTGTTTCTTACACTTCAGCCAATTTCACAGGTATTAGCTCATGCCCCCACTCCCAAGTTTCTTTGGCAGCCTTTCGTATGAAACTGTCAGAGAGTTTTTGCAAGTGTAGGTATGCTACATCATAGGGTTTTCCAAAGTTCATTTGGGTATCACTTCCTGAAAAAGGGTCAAGGAGTTGGTCAGGCAGGATCTTCCCCCTTCTGAATCTGTGTTGGTGGCTATTTACTACAGTTGTAACCTTCGAGTTGCTCTATATGCTGTACTTTCGTTGTCGGAGTGTGTTTTGTCTTAAAACCTTTTTAAAATGTTTATCGCTGGGCTTGCCCCATCACTATACCCAGCTCCTCCTAAATTACTCTTTCGCTGAAGAATGATTTCCACACATCGACCCTAAATTTGCTTTTTATTAGTTTGAATCCGAGGCCCCCCCTCCCCACCCCCACTCCACTTAGGTCCTTCTGTCAGAGCTCAGCTGACAAAGAGTTGTATCCAGATTTAAGTCCAAAATAGAAGACAAGTGTCTATGATATTATTTTTGCTCCATTTATTATAGAATATAAAATATATTCACAAAATATAAAGTAAATTGATGTAAAAACCGAAAATGCTGGAAAAACTGAGCAGGTCTGACAACATCTGTGGAGAGAGAAATAGAGTTAACGTTTCAAGTCTGCGCGACTCCTCTTCAGAATAGATTGATGCACTGGGGATTTCTTGAAATATCAAGTTTACTTTTGTTTTAAATATCCTGGTGCTGCTATATTGAAGGAATGGAATTTATATTTCATAAAAGACTTGCAGAATGAGCAGGTAATCGGCAAAGATGTATGTGAGCTGGGCCATTTTGGTAGGAGGGACAAGGGGATCACATACTCTTTGGAAAATGTGCGTCTAAGTGGGGTAGAGGAATCAGGGATAAAGATACACAAACCTCAAAGTAGCAATGCAGGTTAATGCTATTTTTTAAACAAAACAAAAGCAAAGAAAACACTGGGATTAATTTCTAAAGGGATAGAATTGAAAAGCCACAAAGCTATGTTAAACTTGTATAGAACCTTGGTTAAAGCATATTTGGAATACTCTCAACTGTTCTGAACTGCATATTATAGGAAGGACATAGTGGTGCTGAAGGTGCAAAAAAAAATTTCAGAATACCATAGGTTATACCTACGTTGACGGGGTTAGAAGAAGCAGGGTAGGGGGAGGCTCTTGCAGAGTATAAACTCTGACATGGAATTGTGGGAGGAATTGCCTTTTTATGTGTTGTAAATATTAAGTATACCTCATTGCTGTTAAAACAATTCTGAGGAATGAATTTGGAACTGAATTCTGACACCAGCCTGTTGGATTTTGGTATTTTTTTCCTTCCTAGGCTGATTGAGTTTGCGCCACAGTACTACCTTAGCAATCTACCAGCCAGTGAGAGCCGCGACCTGCTCATGAAGCTTCGGGAGAAGCTGACTGGCACAGAAACACAGCAAGACGAAGAGGCAGAAGAATCCCTGAAGGAAGATGAAGACGCAGAAGAGGTTGAAAATGAGGAGCTCTGCTTACTTCAGTGAATGGGAAGAAAAGCAGTCGAACCTGGATGGGCAAAGGGACCAGTGACTAACGATAGCTGGTCATTGAACCTCCTCGTATACGGCATGGGAACCAGATCCAGCATTTAAACAGAATCACCACTTTCTTCTTGAGAGGAACCAGAGGAGAAAATGAGGAGAATTTTTTTCTTGCTCAGTGAATTATGATTTGGAATGCACTACCTGAAAGGATGGTAAAAACAGATTCAGCAGTAACTTTGAAAAGGAATTTAGATCTATTCTTGAAAAGGAAAACATTGGGGAAAGAGCAGAGGAGTGAGTCTAATTGGATAGCTTTTGCAAGGAGCAGAGACAATGGACTGAATGACCTCCCGCACAGCTGTATAATTTTTTGATTCTGGTCAGAAGGTATTTTGCTTCACCAGTTAGTGAGTCACTTTCAATGGCAAGGACTCCCCTGACCTGTCTTTGTCCATTCTCCTCCAAGGGGTGTATGGATGATGTAGTGGGTTGATATACTCTCCTTTCACCTGCTGGAACTCAGCACAGAATGCATGTAAAAGTACATGTAATGCATATAAGGTGAAATTAATTTGGGCAGTCGAAACCCATTTTCAGTGTGAGCGTAGAATTACCTATAACATGGTAGTGTCACTCCAGGGTGACAGCTGTAGAAATAGCCAAATGCTGTATGGATATAGCAGCGGGTACTGTACTGAGATTGGCACTTAGGCAAATATTTGGTTCAGCATAGAGGCAACTTTACCCTGTGGCTCACGATACTGTACCTTCTGCTCAAGTATATGATGTTAGCAATTGGAAAGTGTTCCATTTCCCAATGCTAGCATCCCTCACCATGAGCAAAAAATAAAGAAACTCTTTAAAATAAAAAAGTCACCACGGGCACAAAGATATGAGATTTAAAGAATCTTCAAACCTCTCCATTAATTCTCTTAAAAGGATGTCAGATTATTACTGGAAAAGGAGTACTTCAGGGTATGGGGATTGAGCAAAGATTAGATTAGATGGTTGATTATGTGAAAAACATCACAAGTTTGATTTACTGAATGGCTTTTTTTGTGTGCTGTAACACTCCCCACCACCATTTTTGGGTGGGCTATCCCTTATTCTATTTAAGAGTTGAATAGTGCAACTAGCCATCAAGCCTCATCTCTACCATGGAAAGATTCGAGCGCAGGTGTGTGCATGGGTGTGGGGTGTCTGCCTGCGAGTGTCTGCTTGTGTGCATATCTGTGTGTGTGTGTGTCTTTCTCTGTGTCTGTGGGTGTGCCCATCTGTGAGTGTGTCCTTGTGTTTGTGCATGTGCATGTGTGTGTATGTGTCTGCATGCTTGTGCATATTTGGAAACCCAAATCAGTAAGTTTGACCCTTGCAGATTGCATGAAAGGCAAGTAAAGCTTGGTCAAAAGTAATACAATAGCATATGGAGTATAATGCAATGTTTGTCTTTTTAAAAGCTTGGGCACTACATTGATTATATAGTTACTAGGAATTATGTTGTGTGCCTGGATTATAACTTTCTCCTTTATCATTTTTATAAAGTTTTACGTTGTTCTCGTTTTCACAGTCTCATGCATGCAGGCAACAGACAATGTGAAAATCTTGCACTTGTAGAACACTAAGCTCACTGGAATGCTGAGCAAGCTGGGACCAGTTGTGGGGCAAACAAAGCCAAGTTATATGTTGTGTCTACTTAATTCTCTAACTTCTGAAAATTGTTGCAAGTGCAATGTCTAAATAAAGCTCAGCATTAGAACAAAATGAAAATTTCACGTCCCAGCCAGCAAATTGCATATTCCACTCTCGCAGGTCTAAAAACAGATATGCTCAACGTTGCAGGCACCTTTGCTCGTGAGGAACATTAGCACGCTACTGAATTGGTTACTCTGCCCATGCTCATTCTGCATATCTATACAGTTTTCTACAGTTGCATTCTGAGCAAGTGACTGATAAGTTGCAGTTTCCCAGTAACTTTCGATGTGTAGAGTTCGTCTTTCCAATGTTTTTTTTCACTGCTCAGCTGCGTCTTGAACATGGAACAAAGGTTGATGGGAGAACAGTACAGTGCCCTGTTTATTGCAGGTCTAAACTGCTAATATTTTTTTGTTTATATGCTTTTTCCTAGCCTAAACTTCAACTGAAAAACAAAATTGAGAATTCTGGAATTCAGCCAGTGGTAGCCAACACCAGAGCATGTTTTTGTGTTGTGTTTCAAGATTTTAGACTATACTCTTAAATTGCAAATGTGAGGGTTTTTTCCCCCCCCCTTTTGAGTGTGCGACTGTGTACTTAGGGCTCTAGATTTTTTTCACTTCTCATTGCAGCTGAAATAGGATTTTTGAACGAACCTGAGATACTCTTTACCTTCAGGTTTCTAGAAGGCACTACCACAAAAGGCAGTTTGGGATGAGTAAATCACTGATAATAAATTGACCAATCCTCTTTCTGCTAGCAGATAAACACACAGACCTGTTGCTATGCAGACTAAAAGTGCCAAGTTTGATTCTGCAGGCTGTGTTCAGTTAGCTGCTCTCAGGCAGGATACCAACTTGTGGCCTGAGTACCCAAGATTAAGGAGGATGAAAAATATTAACTGCAGTTCCCACTCTTGGTCGCTATCTTGATCAAGAAAATGGATATTGGATAAGAACAGGACTAGGCTGAGCTTATCGCTTGGCACATGAACAGATGCTGTCCAGGCTCACGTGAAGAATGGCTGCTTTACTGAGTCATTGGAAGACCGTCACCTGTGAAATCTGATCCTAGCAGAGGGTAGCAACCTCACAAGAAAAAAGGGAGAAAATCAGAGCAAGGATAACAAACAATTATTTTTAGAAATTGGCATCTTCAACTCTTGGTTGTAATGACAAGATCTAAAGTTTTATCGTGGCAAACTTGAATAATAATGATTTTGTTTTATTTCATGATTTTAAAAAGGGTGCTCTGGTGGGTTTTAACTAGTTAGTTTACCTCATCCACAGTGCAGATATTAGCATCTTAAAGTTGAATGAATCTACACAACATTTATAATCAGCACGCTTAGTAGCTTCAGAAAACATGTAGAATTGGGGATATTTTTGGTGTGCTTTTTGAACAGATCCTTAATCATTTCATCTTGAAGGGGAAGAGAGATCTGCAACTAATTTAGAGGATGGATGGCCTCTTTGGCTGGTTTAAAACTGGGTGCTGGAGGGGTGGTGGAGTCTTCAATAACAGCCCCACTGTAAATTTGCCAGATCCACGAAATCCAGTTTGCTGGAAGTCATATTTTTGCCAGATTTAGTGAAGTTGGCAAGTTTTCAATGAGATTGCTGCTTTATGTGTCAGGGCTGGTGACAGTAGCAAAACTCTTAAGGCCAGTGGTACATCAATGGTCTGTAAACAGGAATAGACGGAAGCTTCAAATCTAGACAATTAAGTGCTGTTGCAAATTGCTAAGTGCCAATTCAGATAGCTCTTTTTTCTGATAATCGGAATTTCTCATAAAAATTAACTGAGGTAAGGGAAGCTT
This sequence comes from Carcharodon carcharias, assembly GCF_017639515.1. Lineage (NCBI taxonomy): Eukaryota > Metazoa > Chordata > Chondrichthyes > Lamniformes > Lamnidae > Carcharodon > Carcharodon carcharias. Next base: position 248,620,137 of record NC_054467.1, on the reverse strand, counting down.
TAAGGGTGTATTTCAAAGCTGGGTTTCACTTTACCATTTAGGCAGAATATACTGTTTTTATCCTCCGGTAGGGAAAAGCTTGCACATTTTTCAGTCAAGAAAATAAATCTTTTACTGTCTTCTGCACGTTGATGTAGATGTAGTAATTCTCTTTACCAGGAATGTTCATTTATTTCAAATGATTCTATAACTACTTGACAGCTGAAGCAATAAATATATAGACACATTTATATTGAGCCTTGTGTCTCAGAACTGTCGGATACTGTGCTTCAAATGCTATAAAACTTTTCTCATAAAGTAAGGGACACTTTAAATGTATGAGGATTGTTTGTCAAACCTTATTGGAGTTCTTGCCTTGGAGGAAAGTAAAAATTTACAGGGAAAGAGCAAATAAATTAGGCTGGCATCCTGTAAGACTACAATCCTCCATGTAACAATACATGTTCGCCATTGAAGTGTTTAATTTGCGAATCACAAAGTAATTTTAGTCAGTAAGATCCGTATGTATTTAACACTAAAACCGGATGAGTCATAAGTAACCTGGAGCTTGTGTAAAGCTTCAATTCCTTCTCCCAGTGAAAGCTTTATAATTTATTTGAAAGGATAGCACAGTTATTATGTTGTTTCTCTGCACTTAATTTAAGGTGTTGGGGCTTTGTTTTTTCCTTATGTAATTTATTTTCTATACGAGTGCCAATTGCACAGTTGATAGGCAAGATGTTGTGCTACTATTGATTTTGAAGCAAATAGAAAATATAGGTGTTGCTGCTATATTTATTTCTGATTCACTTTCTCCCCTTATCTCGAATCCTGGTCTTGTAAGCACAAATTTTAGAAACTTCCTTTTTACCGAGGAAGAAACTTGCTGTAAAATTTAGTCGACTATGAAATTATTGTACTTTTCTGAATGTTGGACAATATTTAAAATTATGTAGAAAATTTCAATGGTGTCACCAATGTCAATTTTAATGACTGCAAAGTAAAACTAAAAATAGTCTTGTTTTATTGTATTTTGTTTACAGAGTGCATATTATACTGTAAAATCGTTATTACAAATTTGGGTCTGTCTCTGATACTTACTCTGGTTCAGTAGCATCACTTGCTCCCATCAACTGATCCTGTGCTCCCTACCTGTCAGTGTAGACTCACACTGACCAATATTAACTTGTTTGATAACATAGCCATGGCTGTAAATGTGCTTGTGATTAGATGTGGGCATTCACAGTGTTTCGAAGGTTGGCGAAGGCGAATGTTCTCTAGCAGCTAGAGTCATTCCTGGTACAGAAGAAGATGGTGGTGGTTATTCAAGCCCCAATCATTATAGCTCCCAGCACGTTGCTCCAGGAGTTTCTTAGGGACTTGTCTTCATGACAACCATAGTTCACTGAACATTCTATAATGTACAACTTAATTTACTGCTTACAGCTCCTCCAATCATGAGGCGGCCCATGCCTACCTATACCAGTCCTTGTATAAAATTCACATTTGGGCTAATGAGGCCCAGGCAACATTTAAGCCACTGGTGTCAATAGTGGGAGGCAATCAGAAGAAATATTTTACCACAAATTAAAAGGATTGGACTCTCAAATCTAGACCCCGCTGGATGTTGAAGAGCATATTGATTAGGATGATGCCAAAAATAGCTTATCAAATGCCAAGAGTTCAATACCTCGGAAAGTGTGGAGAATGCAGGGGTGAAATTAAAAAGGAAATTAGGAAAGCAAAGAGAAGGCATGAGAAAAATGGTGGCCATTACCAAGGAGAAGGTGCTAGGAAAACTGAAAACTCTGAAGGTGGATAAATCACCTGAACCAGATGGATTACACCTCAGAGTTCCGATGGAGATAGCTGAAGAGATAGTGGAGGCATTAGCAGTGCTCTTTCAGGAATCACTGGAGTCAGGGAGGGTCCCAGAGGACTGGGAAAACTAGTAGAGTTCCGCAGGGGTCAGTGTTGGGACCACAACTTTTCACTTTATACATTAATGATCTAGATGAAGGAACTGAGGGCATCCTGGCTAAGTTTGCAGATGATACAAAGATAGGTGGAGGGACAGGTAGTATTGAGGAGGCGAGGAAGCTGCAGAAGGATTTGGACAGGTTAGGAGAATGGGCAAAGAAGTGGCAGATGGAATACAACGTGGAAGTGTGAGGTTATGCACTTTGGTAGTAAGAATAGAGGCATAGACTATTTTCTAAATGGGGAGAGAATTCAGAAATCTGGAGTGCAAAGGGACTTGGGAGTCCTAGTCCAGGATTCTCTTAAGGTTAACTTGCAGGTTGAGTCAGTAGTTAGGAAGGCAAATGCAATGTTGGCATTTATTTTGAGAGGACTAGAATATAAAAACAGGGATGTGCTGCTGAGGCTTTATAAGGCTCTGGTCAGACTACATTTAGAATATTGTGAGCACTTTTGGACCCCCTATCTCAGGAAGGATGTTCTGGCCCTGGAGAGGGTCCAGAGGAGGTTCACGAGAACGATCCCAGGAGTGAAAGGCTTAACATATGAGGAACGTTTGAGGATTCTGGGTCTATAATTGATGGAGTTTAGAAGGATGAGGGGGGATCTGATTGAAACTTACAGAATACTGAAAGGCCTGGACAGAGTGGAAGTGAGGAAGATTTCTAAGGTTGGGTAAGTATTTACTACTTTTATCGCTTATATTTTAAGGTCTTTTTGTGGCTTATCATTTGTATATTCTGTAGTAACAAGGATCAGGAAAGAAGGGCCTTAGAGTATTTGATTTAAAAGGTTTAGTTTAAAAGGATAAGTCATGGCAGGAGAGCTCAAAGCCTCATGCTCCATGTGGGAAGCCAGGAGCATTTCCAGTGCCTGAGACCAGCATGTGTGCAGAAAGTGTGTCCAGCTGCAGTTCCTGGAAGCTCGGGCTTCAGAGCTGGAACAGCGGCAGCAGACACTGGAGCATCCGCAAGTCTGAGAGCATTGTGGATAGCATGTTTAGAGAGGTGGTCACACCGCAGCTGAAGGAACTTGAGGAAGGAAGGGAATGGGTGACCACCAGGTAGTCCAAGAGAAACAGGCAGGTAGATCATGAGTCCCCTGGGGTTCCACTCGCAAATCGGTATTCCATTTTGGAGGCTGATAAGGGCGCTGGTTCCTCTAGGGAGTGCAGACAGAGCCAAGCTTCTGGCACCACAAGCAGCCTATCTGTACAGGAGGGGACGAAGAGAGGAAGAGCAATATTAATAGGGGATTCTATAGTCAGTATAGTCAGGGGAACAGAAAGGTGCTACTGTGGCCATCAACATGACTCCAGGATGGTGTGTTGCCTCCCTGGTGCCAGGGACTGGGATGTCACTGAATGGCTGCTGGGCATCCTGAAGGTGGAGGGTGATAAGGCAGAGGTCGTAGTACATGTTGGTACCAATGACTTAGGTAGAAAGAGGGATGAGGTCTTGCATAAAGAATTCAGGGAGTTAGGCAGTAGACTAAAAAGCAGGACCTCTCAGATTGTAATCTCTGGATTACTGCCTGTGCTACGCACTAGCGAACACAGAAATAGGAGAATAGTGCAGATGAATACGTGGATTCAGAATTGGTGCAGGAGGGAGGGTTTTAGATTCCTCGATCACTGGGACAGTTTCTGAGGAAGATGTGGCCTGTACAAGTGGGATGGTCTACATCTGAACCAGAGTGGGACTAACATCCTTGCGGGCAGGTTTGCTAGTGCAGTTGGGAGGAATTTAAACTAATTCGGTAGGGGAAGAGGATACAATGTTAACAGAATAGGGAAACACCATTATACAATACAACAATCAAGTCAGAGAGTACAGCTGCATTAAGTTTCAAGGGAGTAAGGCAAGGCTGGATGGCCTCTACTTTAATGGTAGGAGTATTACAGGTAAAACGGATGAGTTAAGGGTGAGGATTGACACGTGAATTGTGATATCGTAGCCATCACAGATACATGGTTGAGGGAGGGGCAAGATTGGCAGCTCAACATTCCAGGATATAGAATCTTCAGATGAGACAGGGGATGGGGTAAAAGAGGAGGAGGCATTGCATTATTAGTTAAGGACTCCGTTACTGCAGTAAGGAGAGATGATATCTTGGGGGAGGCATCGAATGAAGCTTTGTGGGTGGAGCTTAGGAATAAAAAAAGGGCAACCACATTGTTAGGTGTTTATTATAGATCCCCAGATAGTCAGTGGAAAATTGAGGAGCAAATATTGCAGAGGTGTGTAAAAAAAAAACAATAGGGTAATTATATCAGGTGATTTCAACTTTCCCAACATTAATTGGGATAGACATCGTGTTAAGGGCTTGGATGGAGTGGATTTCTTGAAATGTGTACAGGGAAACTTTTTAGGTCAATATGTAGAGGATCCAACAAGGGACAGTGCAGTGCTGGACCAAATTCTGGGGAATGAAGCTTGACAGGTGGCTAATGTGCTGGTGGTGGTGCATTTTAGTGATAGCGACCACAACATGGTACAATTTAAGCTTGTTATGGACAAAGAAATAGACAAGTTGCAAAAAAATGTTTTGGCTTGGGGGAGAGTGGATTTTAGTAAAATAAGGCAGGATCTGGCCAAGGTAGACTGGAACAGCTACTTGTGGGGATATCTCCAGAGGAACAGTGGGGGGTGTTCAAAAAGGAAATGGGGAAGGTACAGGCTCAACATGTTCCCTCTAGGGTGATAGGAAGGAGTAACAAGCCCAGAGAACCATGGATGACCAGATATATTCAGGACATGATGAGAAGGAAAAGAGAGGCTTTTAACAGGTATATGGGGAACAAATCAGCGGAGACATTAGTGGAGTACAGAAAGTGCAGGGTGGAGCAAAAAGGGGATATGAGAAAGCTCTGGCTGGTAAAAGTAGGGAAAATCCCAACATATTCTATAAGCATATCAATGGGAAGAGGATAACCAGGGAAAGAATAGGGACCAAGGGGGCAATCTATGGCTGGAGCCAAAGGACATCGGTAGAGTGTTGAACGAGTACTTCACATCTGCCTTCACCCAAGGGAATGGGGATGAAGATATGGAACTCAGGCACAGAGTCTGCGAGGTTCTTAGGCAAATTGATAAAGGGTATTGGAGGTGTTGGCAGGCTTAAAAGTGGACAGATTTCAAGGTCTGGATGATTTGTGTCCCAGACTGCTGAGGGAGGCAAAGGAGGAGATTGCAGGGGCTCTGACCCAAATTTTTAATTCCTCCCTGGCTAAGGGGGAGGTGCCAGAGGACTGGAGAGCAGCAAATGTGGTTCCACTATTTAAGAAGGGTTGTGGAGAGAAGCCAGGGAACTACAGGCCAGTGAGTCTCACGTCAGTGGTAAGGAAACTATTGGAGAAAATTCTGAAGGAGAAAATCCATCTCCGCTTGGAGAGGCAAGGTTTGATCAGGGATAGTCAACATGGCTTTGTCAGAGGGTGGTCATGCCTAACAAATTTGATTGAATTTTTTGAGGAGGTGACCACATTGTGTAGATGAGGGTAGTGCGGTTGATGTAGTTTACATGGATTTCGGCAAAGCCTTTGACAAGGTCCCGCATGGGAGACTTATAAAGAAGGCAAATGCATATGGGATACAGGGTAATTTGATAAGGTGGATTCAAAATTGTCTTAGTTGTAGGAGACAAAGTGTGATGACAGAAGGATGCTTTCATGACTGGAAGCCAGTGTCCAGTGACGTGCCACAGATATCTGTGCTGGGTCCCCTATTATTCATCATTTATATAGACAATTATGTGGAGAGTAGGATTAGTAAGTTTGCGGATGACACAAAGATTGGCTGAGTGGTTAATAGTGAGGTTGAGTGTCTTGGGCTACAGGAAGATATAGTAGGGATAGTCAAATGGGCAAATAAGTGGCAAATATAATTTAACCCTGAAAAGTGTGAGGTGACACACTTTGGAAGGAGTAATTTGAAAAGGAAGTATTCAATGAATGGCATGACACTAGGAAGTTCTGAGGAACAAAGGGACCTTGGTGTGTGTGTCCATAGATCTCTGAAGGTGGAGGGGCATGTTAGTGGGGTGGTGAAAAAGGCATATGGGACACTTGCCTTTATCAATTGAGGCACAGATTACAAAAGTAGGGAGGTCATGTTGGAGTTGTATAGAACCTTGGTGAGGCCACAGCTGGAGTACTGTGTGCAGTTCTGGTTGCCACGTTATATGAAGGATGTGATTGCACTGGAGGGGATGCAGAGGAGATTCAGCAGGATGTTGCCTGGGATGAAACTTTTAAGTTATGAAGAGAGGTTGGAAAGACTTGGGTTGTTTTAGTTGGAGCAGAGAAGACTGAGGGGTGACCTGATCAAGGTGTATAAGATTATGAGGGGCATGGACATCGTTGATAGGGAACAGCTATTTCCCTTAGTTGAAGGGACAGTCACAAGGGGACACAAGTTCAAGATGAGGGGCAGGAGGTTTAGGGGGGATGTGAGGAAAACCTTTTTTACCCAGAGGGTGGTGACGGTCTGAAATGCACTGCCTGGGAGGGTGTGGAGGCAGGTTGCCTCACATCCTTTAAAAAGTACCTGGATGAGCACTTGGCACGTCATAACATTCAAGGCTATGAGCCAAGTGCTGGTAAATGGGATTAGGTAGGTAGGTCAGGTGTTTCTCACGTGTCGGTGCAGACTTGATGGGCCGAAGGGCCTCTTCTGCACTCTGATTGTGTGAAGAATATGTTCACACTAGAGAGGGTACAGAAGAAATTTCTGTGGATATTGCCAGGAATGGAGAATTTTAGCAATGGAGAAAGATTGCTGAACTTGGCTTGTTTAATTTGGAATAGAAGAGTCCCAACCAGATAAGGATGACAGATTTCGTGAACCAGATTGATTTTTTAACAACAATCGATGATAGTTTCACAGTCGCCATTACTGACACAGGCTTTATATTCCAGATTTATTTTTATCCTTTATTGAATTTAAATTCCATCAGCAGCTGTGGTGGGGTTTGAACCCATGTCCCCAGAGCTTTGTTCTGTGTCATAAATCTTTCTATGATATGTTTCTTTGAATCCCTGTCCCTAGGGCTACCTTCTGTGTCATAAATCTTTGTGGTATTTTTTCTTTTTACCAGCTAACGATGATCTCAGACATGAGAGAATCCAGCCATCTTCCCATCACAACTATTGAATTCCTCACCGTTATCACCTTGGGCCTCACCATTAACCAGTAACTTAACCAGGCCGATTGTAGCTGTGGTGCAGAATACTGAGTGTGATTTAAAAAAATGCACCAACAACCAAATGAAGGTTGTCAATCAGGCTGGTAATGTAGTTCACTTATGCTTGCTAGAAGCTACATGTATTCATACATATAGACATACCTGTCCTCTGCAGACAAAAAGATTTTTTATAATTCATTTACAGGATGGTTCACTGGTTGGGCCAGCATTTATTGCCCATCCCTAGTTTCCCTTGAGAAGGTGGTGGTGAGCTGCCTTCTTGAACTGCTGCAGTCCATGTCCAGGTACACCCACAGTGTTGTTAGAAAGGGAGTTCCAGGATTTTTACCCAACGACAGTGAAGGAACGGAGTTATATTCCAAGTCAGGATGGTGGGTGACTTGGAGGGAGCTTCCAGGTGGTGGTGTTCCCATTTATCTGCTGCCCTTGTCCTTCTAGGTGGTAGTGGTCATGGGTTTGGAAGGTGTTTTAGGAGCCTTGCAGTGTATCTTGTAGATGGTAGAGGGACCACTGCTGCTACTGTGCTTCAGTGGTGAAGGGAGTGAATGTTTGTGGATGTGGTGCCAATCATGGTGCCATCACCTGGACAGTGTCAGGCATCATGTCTTTTTTTGAATTGAACAAAAGCATGGGGAACAATAGCTCCCTGGTGCATTCTCAATGGCAACACCAAGACCATAGCAATGCTTCAACCAATCAGAACCAAGTTGCCACTAATCAGCACCCTTATGCAGCACAAATTGTTACCCCCTATGAAATTTGGCGTTCTTGCGTCTGTCTAGATGAGTGCGCGACACAAAGCTTCAACAGTATGCCTTTTTTTGTCAGCAATGCCATGATGATGGTTTTCTTATAATCAGGATTTGTGACAGTTCAAGAAGTCCCAATACCACCTCAGTGCAAATGGGAATGGACAATAAATTTGGCCTTACCAATATTGCACACTTAGCGAGAGCAAATAAACATTTATGACAGCAGGCAACAAATGTCTGTTCAGACTAAGGCTGGTGTAAAAAGGCTACCTAATTTCACATTTAGTCAGCGTACAATGATCATGAATGACTCACTTAATTCAGTCAGTATGACATCTTTGTGTAATACAAAATTATTGAACCCACAATACTTCCTCACATTAGTGTGTTATTTTCAGTCACTCAAATAATGTAACTTCTGACCAGCTTGTTGCACCCTACTACTGAACCAGACCAAACACTTGCCCTCATACCTATCCTAAATCACATCATCTGAATGTGTGTTACTTTATTAATTATTTATTTACATTAACCCGAGGAAAAAGCCGTATTTAGTTAACATAGTTATAATTAACACCGTGTAACCACTCCCAAATAATTGAACAAGGTAAAAACTAACTGTTGTGGCAGACTATACAAGTTCATTTAACCATTATGTACAAATTGTCCACCTTACCCGCCCACTGGGGATCAGGCATTAGGCCTCCCACCCTGGAGATATCTCCGGTACATCGATGATTACTTTGGTGCTGCTTCATGCTCTCGTCGGGAGTTGGAAAAATTTATTAATTTTGCTTCCAATCTCCACCCCTCCATCATTTGCACATGGTCCATCTCTGACACTTCCTTTCCCTTCCTTGACCCCTCTGTCTTAATATCCGGTGATAGACTGTCCACCAATATCCATTACAAGCCTACCGATTCCCACAGCTACCTCGACTACAGCTCCTCACACCCTGCTTCCTGTAAGGACTCCATCCCATTCTCTCAGTTCCTTCGCCTCCATCGCATCTGTTCAGATGATGCTACCTTCAAAAACAGTTCCTCTGATATGTCCTCCTTCTTCCTTAACCGAGGTTTTCCACCCACGGTCGTTGACAGGGCCCTCAAACGTGTCCGGCCCATCTCTCGTGCATCCGCCCTCACGCCTTCTCCTCCCTCCCAGAAACATGATAGGGTCCCCTTTGTCCTCACTTATCACCCCACCAGCCTCCGCATTCAAAGGATCATCCTCCGCCATTTCCGTCAACTCCAGCATGATGCCACCACCAAACACATCTTCCCTTCATCCCCCTGTCGGCATTCCGTAGGAATCGTTCCCTCCGGGACACCTTGGTCCACTCCTCCATCACCCCCTACTCCTCAAACCCCACCTATGGCACCTCCCCATGCCCACGCAAAAGATGTAACACTTGCCCCTTCACTTCCTCTCTCCTCACCGTCCAAGGGCCCAAACACTCCTTTCAAGTGAAGCAGCATTTCACTTGCATTTCCCCCAACTTAGTCTACTGCATTCGTTGCTCCCAATTTGGTCTCCTCTACATTGGAGAGACCAAATGTAAACTGGGCGACCGCTTTGCAGAACATCTGCGGTCTGTCCGCAAGAATGACCCAAACCTCCTGTCGCTTGCCATTTTAACACTCCACCCTGCTCTCTTGCCCACATGTCTGTCCTTGGCTTGCTGCATTGTTCCAGTGAAGCCCAACGTAAACTGGAGGAACAACTTCTCATCTTCCGACTAGGCACTTTACAGCCTTCTGGACTGAATATTGAATTCAACAACTTTAGGTCTTGAACTCCTTCCTCCATCCCCACCCCCTTTCTGTTTCTTCCCCCTTCCTTTTGTTTTTTCCAATAAATTATATAGATTTTTTCTTTTGCCACCTATTTCCATTATATTTAAATATTTTTAAATCTTTTATGTTCCCCCCACCCCCACTAGAGCTATACCTTGAGTTCCCTACCATCCATTCTTAATTAGCACACTCGTTTAGATAATATCACCAACTTCAACACCTGTGTTCTTTTGTTCTGTTGTCTGTGACATCTTTTGATGATCTGCTTCTATCACTGCTTGCTTGTCCCTACAACCACACCACCCCCGTCCACTTCTCTCCTTCCCCCCCCCCCCCCCCACCCCACACACACACCTTAAACCAGCTTATATTTCACCCCTTCCTTGGATTCACCTAGTTCTGTTGAAGGGTCATGAGGACTCGAAACGTCAACTCTTTTCTTCTCCGCCGATGCTGCCAGACCTGCTGAGTTTTTCCAGGTAATTCTGTTTTTGACTTGCCCTCATAACTTTGTTTTAAATCTTGATTGACTATCTGTGTCTTTGCCTGTCTTTTTATCTCCTTCAAAATGGGAGCAGATAAGTACCCAGAAATGGAGAGGTTTACAACGCAGTACTGCCTGCCAATATTTTAACCAGGGATATTGCAGACATGTGAGGGTGGCCTGCACTCTGGGGGAGGTAGGGTAAGGTGAGGGTGAGAGTCTCCACTTCATATGCTGGAGTTGTGGCCTGATGAAATCGCAGGAGGCCAACGGTGAACCTGAAAGACACAGTTGTCCCAGAGGACCATAGGCTGCTCTTTCATTGAAGAGACGACTGGTGATGAGTTTAATCTGAGGGTCACCACGCTTTGAGCGAGAGCAAGGTTGAGAAGGTTGAGGGCCTTCATGGATGACCTCAGCCAGTATGAGAATTGAACCCAAATTGGTGGTGTCACTCTGCATCACAAATCAGCCCCATGGTGAATGAACACAGCAGCAAAATCTGCAGGGTTGTAGCAAAATAGCCAGAGTGTTATTTGAATTATCAAGATTTCTTGGGACCTGGTTGCACTGGTAGTTCTTTGGAACTCTTCATACATACACTTTGAGCATGGGTTGGAACTGGTTCCCAAGACAACAGGACCTGAGGTCAGGTCTTTGGAATTCCCTCTAGTTTATGTGCAAAAGGTTTTGGCTAACACGGAGTAAGTAGCATGGAAGCCGACCCGATGGAGTACTGAACTCAGGAATTTGGTGAGGGAAGAACTGCAGTTCTTGTCTTTTACAGAACAGGGAGTGGCCTGAGAGAGGGAACTGGACGCAGGGAGACCTGAGAACTGAAGTCTAGAAGTTTAATTAGGTAAACACGTAGGTGAATTTTAAGGTTTCTTTTTTCTCTCTAAACTTGGGTAGTTTAAATGAGGACTGGGGGGATATAAAGGCTATATTACATTTAAAGCTTTATTCGTTAAAGTATTTAATATAACTACAAGTAATCATTGAGTGATATTTCTAAACTTGAAATGTTAATTAGTAACAAAAAGAATGTCCGGGCAGCTGTTGTGTTGCAGCTGCAGCATGTAGGAAGAGTCAGACACCAGTGGCAACTATATCTACAGTAATGCTGCAGTTCAAGGAACTTTGGCTCAGAGTTGGATGAAATTGAGTCCTAACTGCAGACATTGTGATGCATGAGGGAGGGAGAAGGTAACTTGGACATTTTGTTTCAGGAGACAGACACTCTTTTGGTCCATCAACTGGGACAGGATGGTGTTACTATGGGCAGAATATTCCCAGAATTGTACTAAGTGCAGTTGCGGGCAGGTAAAATGGAGTCCCACCCGCCAATAAAAATGGCGGGTTTTCACGCCATATCTCCCTGAGCCTGCCTCGTTATTTATTCACTCCCGCAAAACATGCCATTTCCATGGAGAGCAGGCTCTCATTCGCCCACTCACCAACACCCGGCCACCATCTTTGAAAGGCAGCTGGCAGCAAAGCGTTCACCGCCACCAGCTCACCACCACTTCCTGAGAGACGTTGGCAGCAAAGGCATCAATGACAGGTCCCTCGAACGACTGCTGGATACTGTGGAAGCCCGCTGGGATGCGCTCTGTCCGCAGGGTGGATAGCAATATCACCACTTGGGTGGCAGTGGCAGTAGTGGCCAACGTGAATGAACTGCAGAGGAGGGCAGCCACCCAAAGCTGCAAAAGGATGAATGATCTTCTCCGTTCCGCCAGGGTAAGTCACTCTTCTCATCACTCCCAACTCTCTCACTCTCAAACCCATCACACATCCACAGGGCCCTCACTCACAGTGCTAGGGACATCTCCATTCACTCTTTCACACACACCACCATTGTCCTTATCCCGCCCGTGGGACCACTCACCACACAGGCTAGGCATACTTATCTGGCCCATCAGGCGTCCTGATACATTCTCCCCATCTATCCATGCAGGACCAACTGGCTCACAACAGGAGGGAAAGGTCACAGACGGAGGGATGTTGGAAATCAAAAGTTCTGGCATGATTCGAAAAGAGAGCCATCCAGCTGGCCGGCGATGATTGGGACCGGTCCTGTGCTGATGGCAAGGTCGGCGCTGCTCAACCAAATGAGGATCCAGCAGTGCAACATCCATCAGACAACCACGCTGTGAGTGATGTGACCTGTTTCACAGACCACTACCATGAATTAATTATTTCCCCTTGCTTTCGCAGGCACATCTTCCATGACCCAAGGCCTCTAATCAAGCTCCAAAGAAACCTCTGAAGAGGAATCTGAAGGCACCTTCCCTGAAGTCCCATCACAGCGTTCACCCACACCTTCCACCAGCACAGGGACACACACCTCGGTGGGACCTAGCTTTAGAGTGGCCTCAGGATCAGAATCTGGTGAGCACATCGCACTTTCTGATCCACAGCAGGTGGAGGCAGGGACTTCCCAAGTCCCCAGCACTCAGAGGACTGCTGGAGGTCAGAATGTTGCTGAGTCCAAGTCAGATGACGAGTCTCTGGACTGGGTCATGTCACAGTTGCTGAAACTGCAAAGGAAAGCTAGGGAACAACAGGAAGGGATGTCCACTGCATTCTTCAGATTGCAAGGCACTATAGAGGAGTCCATCCGTCTAAGGTTAAGGTGATAGTGCCGGCATTGCAGTGCACCGAGGTCAAGATGGCAGCCGCCATGGAGACCTTAGTCCAGGACGTCACTCCTGCACTGCTGCGCAGGCTTAACTCCATTGCTGGTCCACAAAAGGGATGCTGGGCAGCTCGATCTCACTCCTGCTACCTCTTCCACTCACGGAGTCAGCCTTGGGCATCCATAGGGAGGAGGATCAGCAGGTGCACACTCTGGGGCCAACCACCCAGGTGACTCTGGGAGTGACCGGCCCATCTGACTCCCCTCTTCCTGTGACCTCCGCAGATCCAGCTTCACAGGCAGAAGAGGATGCCACTGCCACACAGCAGGACCCCAGAAGCAGGCCAGGGCCCACCAAGTCTCGGCCTTCCAGAGGATGCCCACCAAAGCCAACAGTCAATAGGCTACCTCCACCTCTGCTGTAGATGTCTGGGGAGCACCAAGACGTAGCGGCAGGGTTAGGAAAGTTAGGTAAAAGAAGTTGCACAGCCTGGGCAAGGGTGTTGATCACTTGTACATACTGTTCACTGTTGCCAATAAACTCCTAAGAATGTCTCCCTGCTTGTGGCTCCTTGTTCTAATGAGCAGTGTTCTTGTCACTCAGAAATGAAACCTTTCTGCACAAGATAAAGGCAGGTGTCTCAGTCCAGGGTCTCTTCCCTGTGTTCTGTGCAGCCTTCAGACCACAGTGACGGTCCACTCTCACACTCTCTGGAAACATTACTGATGCCTACACCTCGGCCATGCTGGTCATTTCTGCCAGAATGTAGTGGGCAGGCACCACAGATTTCTCTCATACTCTCTGTGTGCTCTCAGCACCTTTAAGGTGGGGCTGGCCCACATCACACCAGCATCTGCAACCAGTGACTGCACCAGCTCCTGAGGTACTGAAGGTGGACACAGCGTTAGATGCGTCTAAAGTTTCATGGCTATGTCTCTGAGATGGCCCTGATCATGGAGTGTAAGCGAGCTGCCCTCAGACAGACAGGAGTCAGACATTCTCAGCGGCCATGTGAAGATCTATGGAGTGTCCTCACTGCATGTTGTCATCATCCTCCTGCGATCGAGCAACTATCAGGGCCTCCACTGCATCTCCATGACAGGAGCATTCTCAAAAGGGGTGTTGGCACTACTGTAAGTCAGACTGGAGTCAAACATTCACAACTGCGATGTGAGGATCTACGGGTACACCTCACTGCATGTCGTCATCATCCTCCACAAATCTAGCAGCTATGAGGGCCTCCCAAGTGTTTCTGCCTCGTCTAGCCAGTGCAAGATCCTCATCCCCGTTGTCGTCACCACTGAGGACCCCCTCACCCTCATCCCCATCAGCGTCCTCCTCATCAAAGCAGACATGCAGCTCCTCCATCTCCTCCTCAGCCAACCCCTCACCCCATTGCAGTGCCAGGTTGTAAAGGGCACAGTAGACAACGATGTTGCGTAACACCCTCTGCAGACTGTATTGCAGGGTCCACCAGACCGGTCCAGGCATCTTCAGCATCCTGATGGTCTGCTTCACCAAGTTGTGAGCTGCTGCATGAGTCTCATTGTAGCACCGCTCTGCTGCAGTCTGAGGCCGCCGCACAGGTGTCATCAGCCATGGTCTCTGCGGGTAGCTCTTGTCCCCGAGGAGCCAACCCTGCAGCCACTGTGGACCTTGGAAGACTGCAGGGATCTGCGAGCGACTCAGGATGTAAACGTCGTGCACACTCCCTGGAAACCATGCGCATACCTGCAGGATGTGTTTCTGGTGGTTGCATACCAGCTGCACATTCAGTAAGTGGAAGCCCTTGCGGTTGATGAAGTTCACTAGGTGTAGCAATGGAGATCTGAGCACCACATGAGTGCAGTCAATCGCATCCTGCACCTGTGGGAATCCTGAGATCAGGGTGAATCCAATGGCCTTGCATCCTGGCTGTCCTGGTCCCGGGCGAAATGCACAAAGTTGTGGCCATGGAGGAGATGGCATCTGTAACCTCATGGACACATTTGTGGGAGGCAGATTGTGAAATCCCACAGAGGTCACCTGTGGAGCCCTGAAAGGAGCCACTGGCATAGAAATTGAGCACCACTGTCACTTTCACAGCCACTGGCAGTGGGTGCCCTTCATGTCCACTTGGCGCCAAATCCTGCCGTAAGTGGCAGATGTGAGCCACCAGGTCCCTAGACACGTGCATTCATTGGCAACACCGGTTCTCAGAAACCATAGGAATGGCAGGTGGCATCGATAGACCCTGGGTGTCACTCGGCACCGACCAGCCACGGCTCGCTGTCGCTCCTGGGCAGTGTGTGTAGGATCTCCTGCTGCCCCTTCGTCATGAGGTTTCTGCTCCCGCCTTTGCACAGCCAGGAGCCTCAGCCGCTGTATCCTCCGTCTTCTACAGTCTCTGTAGGCCACCAGGCATACAGCTAGGTCACCAGGATCCATGATCCTGACATGGTCCTCCTGCAGCATGAAGGAGAGAGAGAGATGTGGTTATCATGGCTGTACTTAACACCTTTGCTGGCCCTGTGTGACCGCCCCTTAAAGCTTCCTGGAGAGTGCTGCTCACCCCTCGGATGGCCAGAGATGAGTGCGCTGCATGACTGCCCTGTCAACCTGCAACATGGGGGACACTGGTACAAACCAGGATGCTGAGATTGCAAGGGGCTGCGAGCACCTCCAGCAGTGACTGCTACATGGACAGCATTGGCGAGGAGATTGCACAACGTGTGCAGCCCAACTGCTCCACGGCCCAGTAAAGTTGTGGCGGACTCGAAGTCTGTGTGGAGGGGGATGGGAGGCCGGGGGTAGGGGGGGTGGTGATGGTAAGGTATGGAGCACTGGGTGGCCCTTTGGTGCCTCCATGTTGCTTGCATGGGCGGCCAGGCTGAGAGCCCGACCCCAATCATATCACTGTGGCTGTGCCTGATCTGTCTCAGTTGCTGAGGGGCCTGGTCAGTTCATACAGGTGTCCCTAATGCGTGGCCGCTGCCCTCACTTAACCTGCCCCCCACCAGTGTTCAGGATGCAGTGCCCAGAGCAGCACTTGACCCCCCCCCCCCCCACCCCCACCCTCACTCCCTCAGCAGTTGCCTCCGAGGCTGGCCGGCACTTGCCCCCAGACATCCCCCACCCCTCAACGGGGGCAGGCACCTGCCCACCACCACCCCCCCCCCCCTCCCCACCACTGCCCCCATGGCCCTGAGGCCTGTAAAACAAGCAGTGGAGAACGCTGCTGCTCAGACACCTCAGTTCTGCCAAAGTGAAGGCCACCAATTTCATGTCACCTGCGTGCTGTTGTCAAACACGTCGGCAGGAAAGCATGCAGACGGACGATATGGTGGGGTTCCAAGTGCCTGGCGGGATAGCCTTTTAATTATATGTTAATGTGTTACAATTAGCTCCCCGCTGGCCAGGAACGCGGCCCCGCTGTCGGGCTGAGCGGAAGACCGCAACCTGCCTTCACGCTGTTGTGGAGTGGATCCCGCCATATTTTCTGGGCATGCCACATATCACGGCTGCCGCCAGCAGGCTCGGAAAATCCCGCCCTATTAGTGAGGCAGATGTGGGGATCCGGAAAGGTAGCACAGAGGGACTGCATTCCTTGCACTTCATCTTTATTCTTTCATGGGACGTGGGCGTCACTTACAAGGCCAGCGTTTGTCAACTGCCCCTAATTGCCCTTGAATTTAGTAGCTTGTTAGACCATTTTGGCGGGCAGTTAAGAGTCAATCACGTTGCTGTGGGTCTGGAGTCACATGTAGGCCAGACCAAGTAAGGATGGTAGATTTCCTTCCCTAAAGAAAAATTAGTGAACCAGATGGATTTTTTTTAGAACAATTGGTGATAGTTTCATGGGTATCATTACTGACCATTGCAGCTTTCAATTCCAGATTTATTCATTGAATTCAAATTCCACCAGCTGCCACGGTGGGATTTGAGCCCACCTCCTCAGGGCATTGGCCTGAGTCTCTGGATTACTAGTCCAGCAACAGTACCAGTATGGCCCCATCTCCCCCATTATCCAATAGGTTCAAGGTTCTTTCAGCCTCTGTGGATGAAGTCTGGGATTGCAGGTAGGATGAGCGTGCTGAATACAGAATCATGGTAAAGAGGGCCATTCAAGGCGGAGAAGTGAAAAGGAATGTAGTCATAGTAGCAGGGAGTACAGTTGGGGGGGGGGTAGATACTGTTCTCTGCAGCCAAGTGTGAGAGCCCTGAAGGCTCAGTTACCTTCCCAGGGTTAAGGACCGCCTTGGGCTGGAGAAGGACTTGGAATGGGAAGGGAAGGATTTATCCATGGTCCACCAGGATACTAATGACATAAGTAGGACTAAGAGGTCCAGTAAAGCATGACAAAAAAAGAGAATAACTAGAATATGAGTGTAAATAAGCAAGAAGGTTCACCAGACTGATTCCTGGAATGGCGGGATTGTCGAATGAGGAGAGATTGGGCCAGCTAGGCCTGTATTCATTGGAGTTTAGAAGAATGAGGGAATCTCATTGAAACATATAAAATTCTGACAGGGCTGAACAATCTGGATGCAGGGCTAATGTTTCCTCTGGCTGAGGGTTCTAGGACAAGGTGTCACAGTATCAGGATACAGAGTAGACCATTTAGGACTGAGATGAGGAGAAACCTCTTCACTCAGAGGGTGATGAACATATGGACTCCTCTATCATAGAAGGCTGTAGAGTTCAAGTTACTGAATATATTTAAGAAGGAAATGGATTTCTGGACTCTAAAGGCATCAAGGAGTAAGGGGAGAGTGCAGGAGTACAGTATTGAGAAAGAGAATCAGCCATGATCATGCTGAATGGCGGAGCAGGCTCAAAGGGCCAAATTACCTACTTCTGCTCCTATTTTCTGTGTTGCTATGATCTGCTAATGGAATATGAGCAGCTCAGGTCTACATTTAAATGTGGAACCACAAAGGTAATATATGGATTACTACCTGAACTTGAAGAATGAAATCAGTATAGTAGTGAGAAATGATCTTGGCTCAGAAGATCAAGATGTCGAATCAATTTGAGTGGAGACAAATAATAGCAAGGAATATAAGTCACTAGTGGGAGTAGTTGAAAGGCCCCCCATGATAGTAGTTACATTAAGACAGTGTATAAATCAAGAAACAGTGAGGGCTTATAAGAAAGGCAATAACTCTGGGTGATTTTAATGTTCATGTAGATTGGATGATTCAAACGGGCTTTGGTAGTCTTGAAGATGAATGTACAAAATGTATTCAGAATAGTTTCTTAGAACAATTCATTAGGAAACCAACCAGGGAACAGGCTATTTTAGACATGGTAATATGTAATGAGGCAGTATTAATTAATGATCTCATAGCAAAGGATCCACTTGGTTATAATATGATGGAAGTTCACATTCATTTTGAGGGTGAGAAAAGTAGGCCTGAAACTAGTATCTTAAACATAAAAGACAATTACAAGGATATGAAGACAGAGTTGGCTACAGTGGACTGGGAAAATAGGCTAAAAAGTAAGATGGCAGATAAACAGTGGTAGACATTTAAGGGGATTTTTTTAAACTCTCAACAAAAGTACAGAGGTACGTTCCATTGAGAAAGAATAACTCCATGAGCAGGATGCACCATCAATGGCTAACTAAAGAAGTTAAGGATGGTATCAAGTTGAAAGAAAAGGCTGAAAAGATTGGTGGAAAATTTGGGAAACCGGTAAAATATGGCAAAAAAGAGAATAACTAGAATATGAGTGTAAACAAGCAACAAGTATAAACACACACAAGATGAGAGAGTAGCTAAAGTTACTCCAGGAAAGAGCAGAGAAATATTTTGTATCTGCCTTCATGGTGAAGGGCACAATAAATCACCCCAATTACAATAGTGGCAAATGAAGAAGCAAAAGGGAGGGAAGAATTTAATCAATATCACTAGAGAAAAAGTATAGGGGCAACAAATGGGACTGAAGGCTAACAAGTTGCCTGGACCTGATGGCTTGCAACCTAGAAACTTAAAAGAAGTAGCTACAGAGATAGTGGATGTATTGGTTGTAAACTTCCAAAATTCTGGAAAGGTCCCAGCGAATTGGAAAACTACAATTGTAACATTCTTATTCAATAAAGGTGGGAGACAGAAAACAGGAAACTATAGGTCAGCTAGCCAAACATCTGCCATTGGGAAAATGCTGGAATTCATTATTAAGGAAGTAGTAGGACATTTAGAAAATCAGAATACAATCAGGCAGATTCGACATGGTTTTATGAAAGGGAAGTTGTCTGTGAGGATGTAACAAGTAGGGTGGATAAAGGGGAATCAGTAGATGTAGTGTATTTTGGATTTCCAAAAGACATTTAAAAAGGTACCACATAAAAGGTTTCTGCACAAGATAAGAGCTCATAGTGGTGGTGGTGATATATTAGCATGGATGGAGGATTGGCTATCTAACAGGAACAAAGGCCAGGAATCGGTGCAGGTGGAACCAGAAAATTTGGAGTACAGCCAAATGGTCCCCTCACTTCAGGAAGGATATACTTGCATTGGAAGCAGTTTAGAGAAGGTTCACTAAGCTGATTCCAGGGATGAAGGGTTGGTCTTATGAGACAGGGGATGAGGGGTTGATGAAGTGAGAGGGTGGGGGTGGTGGTGAGGGGGTGTCTCTTGAGCACTACTGTCATGGTGTGAGTCTCTCTTTCACCTGGTGATGCTGTGGCTGGGAAGGTGGAAGTTCTTGGATGCCTGAAAGCAGAAAATCAGAAAGGGGAGGGTTGGGGTAAGGAAAGGCAGCTTGGGTTGGAAAGCAAGAGGTCCATAGTCTCACCATCAGCTTGCTCATCAGGCCATTTTTTTTTATTTGTCATGAGATGTGGGTGTCACTGGCTAGGCCAACATTTATTGCCCATCCCTAATTGCCCTTGTTCAAAGGGCATTTAAGAGTCAACCACATTACTGTGGGTCTGGAGACACATGTAGACCAAACCAGGTAATGATGGCAGATTTCCTTCCCTAAAGGACATTAGTGAACTAGATGGGTTTTTGACAACAATCCATGATAGTTTTGTGGTAATCATCATACTTTTAATAACAGATTTTTATTGAATTCAAATGTCACCATCTGCCATGGTGGGATTCGAACCTGGGTTCTGGGTCCCCAGAACCTTGGATCTCTGAAATACTAGTCCAGTGACACATAGGAGAATGAGGGTGAGCTGGGATTGAGAAAAGGCATAAGACAGGAAAATACCAACGTTCTCAATGTTCTCCGCAATTCCAGATGCCATGAAATGTATTACAGATGCTGTCATGATGCAGAGAACCTTCTCTTCCAGAGGGCTCAGGTGGTGCAGATGTCCTTATTCCCCACCTGCTTTGCCCCTGGTGATTATGAACACCTTGTCTTGCAAGAGAGGGGTAAAAACATCAGTGATTGTGTTGCACTGTGTTTGGGCGATGTGCCTGCCAGAGCTGAATAGGTGAAGGTATGCGAGTGAGTTGATTATGCGGCTGGCATCGTTGGAATGTGTGTGAGGGTAAGGTTGGGTGTCTGGGTATTAGACATGGATCCAACCTGTTTGGGGTTACTACTGGCTGAGTGATGGGGTAGTGGCACATTGAGCAGCTTGAGAGCATAATGGTGCAGTGGTTGGAGGGGTGTTCATTGAAGATGCATTCTCTGACCTTGACAACCCATGTAAGGCCATTGAACTTATTGCAACACTGCTGTCAGGCTCTCTGGGCCAGACCAGCAATGACCTCCATGGCCATGTGCTCCCACTTTCTGCTGAGCATTCAGGAATCAAGAAACGTGGGCCCTGTTCAGGTAATGCTACAATTATTGTAAGCGAGAGGCAGTACCAAGTTTGCGTACCAGCCGCCTCAAGAGGAATGGGCTTGGAAGGATCGCAAATTGTGGAACGTGTCCCCGAAAACGGGCCTTAATGAATTTTTAGCCAAGTGCTTTTTCTCTCAAAGTCTTCAACTTCATTTACTTGAGACACCTGAGGACACAGCTCGTAATTCATGATTCCGTGTGAACTATCGTGAGATGGTCCAATGTGGCAGAATGGTTAGTTGAGGTGACTTCTGGGGAGGTGGTGGTTTGTTGAAAATCCAAATGTCACTTTGTATTTCCTCTTTAGATTAAAAAGATATTAATTGTGAAATAGGAAAGTGCTAAAAGTTTACCAGAATTAATAATTTTCAAAATTTTCTTAGGAAGCGTTTCTCCTGTGGGAATTCACCATCTTGCTTCACTCATGTCCTAGGAATACCACAAATATTATGATCCTTGACTACTGGGTTTACTCTGGTTCCTTCAAAAGCCATCCCCCCCCAATCATATTGGACCATGAAAGAAGGCTGGAACTAGCCACTACTGCAGAATAAGCAAGACAAAAGGTACTTCGAGGGTTTCCGACCCTTGATTCTGTTTCCAATTCACCTGTACATTCAATAATACATAGACAGAATGCATAAGCCCTGTTTATATATGAATGGAACAGCATTTTAGATAGGAAGTAAAACATACATTTATTTAGCACCTTTCACGTCCATGGCATGCCTCTCTGACAATTAAGCATTTGTTTAGAAAGGTAGTAACCATTTTAATGTAGGCAATCATGGAACCCAAATTGCACATAGTGAATTGCCACAAAAACATGATGAAACAAACACTCGGTTAACCCGGAAGCAAAAATATAATATTGCAGGTGCTGGAAATCTGAAATAAAAACTGGAATTGCTGGAGATTATCAGTAGATCTGGCAGCATCTGTGGAGCAAGAGAAATCGAGCCAATGTGTCAGGTCACTGACCTTTCATCAGAACCCTGTTCAGAGTTAATCTGTCTTTGGCGAGGGGTAAACCTATTGGCCATGGCACCTGAGTGAACTCGCCTGCTCTTCTTCAAAATAATGCTGTGGATTTCATATGTCCACCACAGAGGACAGACAGGGCCTTGGTTTAACAAATAGTGTTGACAGACAGCACCTCCACAGTACAGCCTCCCTCAGTACCACACTGAAATATTAGCCAGGATGACGTGCTCAACTTTGGAATGAAGCCCAAACCCACAATCTTCTGACTTAGAGACAAAGTGCTACCCAACCAAGCTCAGGAACACTGCTGGTTATCGGACGGAGCTGCTCCATTTCCTACATTGTGACACCAGCGACACTTCAAGAAGTATTTCAATGGCTGTAAGGCGCTTTGTGACATCCTGATGTGGTGAAAGATGCTACATAAATGCAAACCTTCCTTTTATTGACCAGGGACATACTCCACCCTGGTTGATTTATCTGTCCACCCAAGCCTAATTTTAGTGCCCCCCATGCTGCCATTGCCTGTCTCATTACAGTCTGTATGCAGTATAGATGCCAGGTGTGTATGCTTCAGTTCCTGGCTGAGCAGCAAATTTCCCAACTAGACTAGATGACATCTCATCAATCACATTTTGAACATTAATAAACGTAACATTCACTGCATTTACTTCATCAAGATGCTAAATGATTAAGAACTCTGTAGACCCATGATAGCTATCCTTAATTAACTTGCATTTTTCTTGATGAATATTAATTTTACCTTGTTTCATGGCCTTTAGAAGTTTGCTCATTACTGATGCTAGGTGGACTGAATAACTTGTTTGTTCATTTCTTTCTTTTTGAATAGAGGTGTTACATTGGCAGCCCTCTGGTCTGCTGTCATAACTTCCATCTCTAAGGCTGTTTGAAATATTGTGGTCATTGCTTTGATTGTTTCCTTATTGACCGTATTCTGGGAACGATATTATCACAGTTCAATGGCTTTTCTGCTTTTTCACTTTTTTTTCAGTGCTATTTCCTTACCTACGGTCATCCTATCTCATTTCTCCACCCCCTTTATGTTTTCGGTGCCGCTCTCTGTGGAAAAACGAGGCAATGTACTCACTTAGCTTCCCTGTCATTCCTTCAACCTCCATAAGTAGATTTGCTTTTCCCATCTCTATTTGGTCCTGCTGTTCTTTAACTATTATTTTATGTTTTGCTTGTTAATTAAGTATTTTATTTTTTCCCCTTTTGTTCTCTGCCAGTCATTCTTTATACACAGTGGTGGGACAGGTTGTACAGGAATGTTGCTTGAATGGCTGCATACCATCATAATATTAATGCCTGCCTTTTAAATTTTATTTTTTTTATTTATCTAATGAGCCAACTTTTCTGCATCAACTTTGCTCTTTGTGGGACGGTGTCTAGACTTCATTCCTAATCATCTCCTGTTTGAATATTTCTATTTCCACATATCTGCTAATGTCAGGATATCATACCCTCCAATGCAATTTTACTTCAAACTCACAATACTTTCTTCATCATACTTTGTGCCTTTGCACATATACGACTCAGACCACTTCCACTATTTGACAATATTTCCAATTTACTTTATCCTTCAGTTTTATCTTTGCTATTCACCTTGTCCCTTTTTTGCAGTTTTCCCTGCTTCCCCATATTGATTTCCACCACTGCCACCCCCTCCCCCATTGCAGTGTTTTTGAAACTTCACCCATCCAGGTGAGTGGTGAGTATTCTATCACACCCCTAACTTGGGCCTTGTGGGCAATGGAGTAACTTTGGCCAAGTAAGGAAGAGAGACCTTGCTACAGAGGACCTGGCCTCTGACCTGCTGTAGTAGATATGGCATTTGGGTGGCTGGTGTTCAGTTGAGTCTCTGCTAATGGTGACACTCAGACTGTTGATGCTTTGGGATTCAGCAATGGAAATGCCATTGCCTATCAAAGGGAGGAGATTAGATGCGCTCTCTTGTTTGGGATGGTAACGTGTGGCATACTGCACGATTATCAGCCAGCAGTCCCACTATTAACCTTAAGATTGACTGATGAAACAATTTCATTGAAGCAACTGAAGTTCATGTTGATCTTTTTATGAAGAGCCTGCTGAGACCAATTGTCAATTTGCTTTTCACAGATTTTACCCTGAAGCTCAACACCATCCAAGACAAAGCAGCTGGCTTGATTGGCAACCCATCCACCACCTTCAACACTCAATCCCTCCACCACCTTCAACACTCAATCCCTCCACCACCAACAAACAGTGGCAGCAGAGTGTACCATTGACAAGATGCACTGCAGCAACTTACCAAGCCTCTTTAGACAGCACCTTCCGAACTTGTGACCTCTACCACATAGAAAGACAAGAGCAGCAGATGCATGGGAACACCACTACCTGCAAGTTCCTCTTCAAGACACTCACCATCCTGACTTGGAAATATATTGCCGTTCCTTCACTGTCACTGGGTCAAAATCGTGGAACTCCCTTCCTTCCTAACAGCACTGTGGGTGTATCTACATCACATGGACTGCAGCGGTTCAAAAAGGCAGCTCACCGCCACCTTATCAAGGGCAGCTAGGAACGGGCAATAAATGCTGGCCTAGTACACATCCTGTAAAAGAATATAAAAATAAAACCCCATGTTCCCTTGTGATTTTCTCAACAGTTGAATTCGAAGCAGCATTCTGAATTACTAATTCCAAACTCCCTCTTCTTCATTTTCCAGGCAAAATTGAAAAGCCCAAGATTTTCCAGCCTCCTCGTGGGATGTTTCACCACATTAAAGATGCTTTACAACTTGAAGTTACACACTGCTTCCAGCTGAGGGAAAATACTAATTATTCAGATCCAAATGACATAACTGCTTTAAAAAAAACAATTTAGAAACATTTGCATTTTACAAAGAAGCACTAAAGCCACTTCCTTTTTACATTAGCTATCTTTGACCGCAATTTTTTTTTTCAGTTTCTATTATGACACCTCTAAACAGTGACTAATGCAATTCTAGGTATTTAGTTCAAGAATAAGAGCAAAAAAGAATTTGGTTAAGTTCAGTAATTGCCTCCACTTTACTGTAACTACCTTCCCACCGAAAAAAATCCCATTCAGAAAGTGAAAATTCAGCATTGTTCTCCAGCAAAACATGTGACTTTTTTTCACTGGGATGCTGATTGTGTCCGGGAAAAGCGAAACTTCCCACAGGAATGCAAGTAAATACAAGGGGAAGCGTTTCTCATGTCTTAAAATTCTGAATCAAAACTCTGCTGCATATGTCCTACTTCGCACCAAACCCCCGTTCACCCACTGCCCCTGTGTTTGCTGTCTTACTTTGGCTCCCATACAATTTTGAAATTGTCACCCTTGATTTCAAATTCCTTCAGGATCTCCTCCCTGCCTCTGTAATTTCCTCCAGACCTGCATCCTTCTGTGTTCCTCCAATTCTGGCCCATTGTACATCCCCCACTTCTTCCCATCCCACCGTGGCATTAGTTGGCATTGTAACCGTGGCATTAGTTGTCTCGGTCCTCAGTTCTTGCTATTCCCTTCCCAAATGGCTCTAGGTTTCTCTTCTCCCTCCAGCTTCTGCTTAAAACCTGCCTTTTTGGTTGATTTCTTTCTTTAGCTTGGTGTCAAATTTTGCTTCTGGGGTGTATCACAGAATCACACAGTGCAGAAGAGGCCCTTCAGCCCATCGAGTCTGCACCGAAACGTGAGAAACACCTGACCTACCTACATATTCCAATTTACCAGCATTTGGCCCATAGCCTTGAATGTTATGACGTGCCAAGTGCTCATCCAGGTACTCTTTAAAGGGTGTGAGGCAACCCGCCTCCACCACACTCCCAGGCAGCGCATTCCAGACTGTCACCACCCTCTGGGTAAGAACATTTTTCCTCACAGCCCCCTAAATCTCCTGCCCCTCACCTTGAACTTGTGCCCCCTTATGACTGACCCTTCAACTAAGGGGAACAGCTGCTCCCTCTCCACCCTGTCCATGCCCCTCATAATCTTATACACCTTGATCAGGTCGCCTCTGCTCCAATGAAAACATCCCAAGTCTATCCAACCTCTCTTCATAACTTAAATGTTTTATCCCAGGCAACATTCTGGTGAATCTCCTCTGCACCCCCTCCAGTGCAATCACATCCTTCCTATAATGTGGCGACCAGAACTGCTCCAGCTGCATACAGTACCTCACTGTTAATCACCCAGCCGATCTTTCATTTGTGTACAGTTTGTAAATAAGTGTTCTCCCATTTAAATCAAAGATGAGGAGGAATTCCTTCTCTCAGGGGGTCTTTAGTGACTTGAATTCTCTGCCCCCGGCAAGCAGTGGAGGCTGAGTCATTGAATATATTCAAAGGCTGAGTTAAACAGTTTTGATTGATAAAGGAGTCAAGGGTTATGGGGGGCAGACAGGATAATGGAGTTCAGGGCACAACAGATCAATCGTGCTCAAACTGAATGGCGGAGCAGACTCCTCCTGCTCCTATTTCCTGTTCTGTGGTGTAGTCAGACACAAATGGAAGCTGAGCCAAAGAATGAAATAGTGGGAGAGGTAACCAAGACATTGGGCATGGAGGCGCCTTTTAAAGAGCATCTTAAAGGCAGCGAGATGACGAAGCAATTTAGAGAGGAAATTCCACAGCCTCAGATCAGGCAGCTGAGAATAGAGCTTTTAATATTGGTCTTTCATTAACAACTATCAGATGCCAACCATATACTGTGGCGTATCAAGTCAACCTGACGTAAATGTCCAACCCCATTTTCCAGTGAATAAAATCCATGTTTAGGGCTACACTTACTTTAGGAGTTCACCTCAATTTCTTAGAAATACATGTTTAAGATTGTACTCGCCTCCTAACTCAGTGCCGAGAATCAAGCAGGCGATACGGACTGTGTTGCCAAGAAGCTGGGCGGGAGTTTAAGACATGCCCACATAGAGCACACTGTACATGATGAACGACAAACAGAAATGGGCCCTCCAGCCAAAAGAATGAAGTGCAAAGCTGAAAGTCGTACCATTTGCTGACTCGTCATTGTGCTGCAGTGAGGGAATTCAGTGTTGATGAAAAACTGGCGCGAGAATGGAAGAAGGAATCCGCCCTGAAGGAAGATGCCCAAGATCAAATGTGCCTTGAGAACACCGACCAGCCACTGATCAGAATGGGCCCTCGAAAATCGTCAAGATGGTCACCAGAAATGCAATATGAGAATATGCATTTAAGTGGGCCAAATCAAACCCTTTGAGTCCAGCAAAGATTTCAGGGCAACAGCTGGTTGGTGTCGCCACTTTATGGAATGAAGTGTTGCAGCAGAAGACCCAGATCACTCAGCGAGTACCAAAAGACATCGATGCCAAAATAACTTGTTTCCAGTGATTCATCACCTGATGAAAATGGCTGGGACCTGACTATTCAAGGGTATTTGACATTTTGGAAGCACAGGAAGAAACAAAAGGGAGGTGGAGTAAATAAAGGGTGAAATCAGTACAGTAGCGAGAAATTATTTTGGTTCAAAGGATCAAAATGTAGAATCAGTTTGGGTGGAGTTAAGAAATTACAAAGGAAGGGAAAGAAGGGAAACAAAAACAAGAAGTGCTGGAAAAACTCAGTTGGTCTGACAGCACCTGTGGAGAGAAAGACAGAGTTACCGTTTCAAGTCCGTATGACTTCTTCAGTCACTGATGGGAGTGGTTTATAGGCCCCCCCCCCCCACAGTAGCTACATGGTAGAGTAGAGTATAAATTAAGAAATAATGGGGGCTTGTAAGGAAAGTGCTACAATAATCATGGGAAATTTTAATCTCCATATAGATAGGACAAATCACATTTGTCTGGAGGATGAGCTCATAGTATTCGGGACAGCTTCTTAGAACAATTCACTCTGGAAATAACTATGGAACAGGCTATTTTATACCTGGTAATATGTAATGAGACATGATTAATTAACAACCTCATGGCAAAGGATCCTCTAGGGCAGAGTGCTCATAACACGAAGAATTTCACGTTCAGTTTGAGGGTGAGAAGTGTGGGTCTGAAACTCATGTCTTAAAATTAAATGAAGGAAATTCCAGGGAGTCAATGGTTTGGGGGAGGAAAGTGGAGTTAAGGTCACAATCAGATCAGCCATGATCTTATGGAATGGTGAAGCAGGCTCCATGGGCTGAATGGCCTACTACTGATCCTATTTCTTAAGCTCTTACGACCTTTTAAAAACACAAGTGCCCATTATGTCACACCAACAAAATGGATGGAACGCCCAGGAAAAATTATTTCTTGTGGTGGGATGGTTATGAAACTAAAAGTGCCACACCTGATCCAGATCCTGATGCCATAACCAAATTGACTCAGGGTAAGTTTTTTGTGTCGGATTCTAAAGATGATGTTTTAAAATGTTATGATTGTGCTTCAAACTATTCTTGTAGAATAATGTTGTTAAATAAAAAGTGACAGACTGACTTAATTTGAATTATCGGTGTTTTTTTTCACATTTCAAAATGGTAACGACCTACACCAACACTAGCGGTTCACATTTTCTACGCTGCTGTAAGTTGACCCATGTTTTTGGAAGGATCATTCGAAGCTTCAACGGTCAACTTGTATATCCCGATCAACAGTTTTTAAGAGTCCATTGCTCTGTTTCAGTGATAGTTTCTGACAGACAACTCTGCATCCTGACCACTTGGCCTTTTTTATGTGCTGTGACTCTCTGTGATTCTAAATGTGTGACTTTTTAAGAAGTGACTCTGGGGCATTGAGTGACACGCAGTGCGTTTAGAGTACAACCGTTTCATTGTTGTGAATGGAGCTGAAGGCAGAGGAGAGCAAAGGTAATAGAGAAGATCTTCCCTCTCCTGGCTGTAAGTGCTCGGCATTGTATGAATTAGGACAACTTGTACTCACTTTCCTGTGGGTGGCAGTTTTGGGCATCTGAGTAACGGTCTCTGGAAAGGCAGGTCCATCATTACAATATATTAATGAGGCTTTGTTCCTGATATTTTTCTAGCCATAGAGATTTAATGCTAGCTGGCTAGGTTTCCCAAAATTCAGAAAATCATGTAACCAAAGGGAGCAGCCAAATTCAGCAGATAGGTTCTTTTTATAGCGTTGTTTGTGGGCCAGGAGGAGAGACAGTGCTTCCCCCATCCCCTCAAGTGAATCTTCCCATCTCTTCCCTCCAAACTTATGATGTTCCCCAATCCCTCCTCCCACCCAATTGCCAGTCTCACCACCTTTCTCCACTTAATCTGTGACCCTTCCCAATTCCCCTCCCTCCCACTGGTCTGTCTTCACCAACCCACCCCATCCCCCACCACACCACACCCAGCCTTGATGTTTTCCAGTTGCCACAGACCATCCTCAATGCCCCTGGCTGTAATTTTCTACCACAGACCAGCCTGACCACTCCAGCCAGCTGCTGGGTGAGAAACATAGGGCTGAATTTTCTGTTTGTCGGGCGGGCAGGCGCGGAGCCGATCGCCGCCAGTGAAACGGGCCGTGCCGCCATTTTGCACAGGCGGGCCAATTAAGGCCTGCCCAGTGCGTTGCAGACTCCCGTGTACAGCGGGAATTTCAAATGTGCTGTGGGCGTGTTCAGACCACTGGTTCCAATGGGGCACCGGCAGTCTGTATAAAGAAAGGCCAGGCAGCCTCCTTTAGGCTGTTCACCATGGCCAGCAACTGGGCCCCAGAGGAGGTCAGGGCAGAGGAGGAGGATGGGGGCAGGCTGCAGGGTAGGCCAGTGGGGGGGCCAATGTGCCCCTCGGTTCTCCGATGCCTGCCTTGCTGCCCTCCTGGAAGAGGTGTCAAACCATCGGGAGGTGTTTCCCGAGGATGGGAGGAGGAGGGCCCCACCACATGATCAGGCAGGAGGTGGCGGAGGTCATGAGTTCTAAAGATGCTGTGCGGTGCACAGGAACACAGTGCCGCAAGCGCTTCAATGATTTGTTGTGCTCTGAAGGGTGAGGATCTTGTCGGCGTTGGCCGTTTTACCCAGCAGGTAGCCTTAGCCTTTGAGGCCCCCCTCCGCCAACCCCCTCCCTCCCACCCCATGTCTTAGTGTTGTCACTGCATTGGGCATTTGGCGCACGCTGGGTGGGCAAACATAATGACCATGTTTACATCAGCCTTAGTGGTTGAGGAGAAGATGGGTTCTCCCTGCAGCATATGTTGATGTTTGTCGCATTTGAATAGTCTGGGGGCAACCTGCAGGGAAAGCTGCTAGACACATACTCAGAACTCCAACACATGTCTTATTAATGGTGATGAAATGCTGGAAGGGGAGCCTCAAGGTGTTGTGGCCAAGAGCCATTTGCAGGCCTTGGCGCCACACCTAGTTGTACCTCCTTGCCATGGGCGCTAAGACCTGTGTGCTATTCAAAGTGATGGACGCCGAATGTTTCCAAGGTGGCCATTGGGGGAGGTGGTTGGGACCAGCCATACTATCTTCTAGTGACTGATCACCAGTAGTTTGGACAGGAGCCGCTGGAGGCCTCAGATGGGCCACTGTAGTTGGGGTGCAGTGTGCGTGTGCAGAACACATGAGCGAGCAGCCCCAATAAATCCTCTTCTCTGTTTTGCAGGCAAAAACAGAACACAATAGTCGAGAGCAGTTGCAGACTGGTGGTGGGCACGCCGTGCTGCAGCACCTAACCACATAGGAGCAGGCCATGGAGCTGGGGAGGAGGCAGTGAGCCAGGTCGGCAGGTGTCGGCGAGGCTGGGGTGCAGCGGCCAGGTATTTGAGGGCCACAGTCCCATTCACTCTGTCTCCCCACCATCCAAAGCACTGGTGGCTGCTGCAACCGTTAATGCAGCAACACTGCTCATTCACAGGCTGATACAGTCAGACGTTTGAGTCATACACATAGGTCCCTCGACCCCTTGAGGATGCGTATCTCTAGCACTTTCCAATGTTGCCTTATCCCATTGGTCTAACATGCCATGGCATCACTGCTGCACATCCAAAGACTTACTGCATCTTAGGAGGGTTTGTACCTCCACCACCGATTCAGCCAGTGCGTCCCACATTACTCTGTCCAAAAGGTCCTCAGCACCTCACCTGTCAACCTCATGCCCCTCAACTTAAATAAACGCCACCACGTTAGTCATCCCTGTGCCAAGGGGAAATGTTGCCTCTGTCCACCCGTTCTATGCTCCTCATAACGGTATGAAGCTCAATAATGTGACCTGTCAATCTCCTGTGCTCCACGGCAAATGTCACAAGTGTTTGCAATGTTTCCTCATAACTCCAACTCTCCAGGCCAGCATGCATCCTGGTCAGGAACCTCTGCACTCTCCCCACTCCAATGCCATCCCTCCCATGAAGCGCAGAAGTGTAGCTGTGGCCTCAACATTGTTTTCTGCACTTGCAACATGACCTCCCTTTTCCTACATTCTATTCCTTGGCTAATAAAGGCAAGTCTGGCTTTTACCTTGTGAAATGCTTTATGTTCCTGTTCTGCTACCTTAACGGGTCTGCCCAGCAAGGTCCCTGTAATCGTCGTGACTTTCCACGGTCCTACCGTTACTCATGTATTCCCGTACCTTGTTTGTCTTGCCAAAGTGCTTAACCGAACATTATCCACATAACATTCCATGTGGCATTCCTTAGGCCACCTGACCAGCCTGTCTGTATGTGTGTGTAATGTTTGGGCCTCCTCTTGACTATTTACCACTTCACCAATGTTGGTCTCCTTAGGTTCTTGAAGGTTGAGTGCATTATGAGCCTGGGGGGAGAAAAGGGATGAATGGTGTTGACTGACTGAACGCTAACTGATGCACTGTCCTTGTTGTTAATTTCAGCATCACCACCGCATAGCCGTGCCCATATACGCCGCCCCCTCCACACCTAAGGGACGACATTTGCAACTTGCGTTACGTCATTTCAGCGAGCTAGGCACCAGTGCAGCGACTACCACATCGGTGGGGATTATATCGTCGGCTAGTGTCCCGAGGCACAGTGGAGAGGGCACTTCACAGTCACTGGAGGAGATGGCACGGACAGAGAGTGCCGATGGCACCAGCAGCCGGAGGACTGCAGGAGACCAGACACATGCTGAGTCCAGCAGTGATGATGTGCCTCTGCAGATGTCAGCCATGCAGCAGCTGCAGGACAAGCGGCCGGGTGCGCAGGACCATCTGGCAGGGTTGCATGAGGGTGCGCTTCACTTGATCTCTGTGGTGGAGGAATCCTTCAGAGTGTCAGTGATGGCATGAACATCAGGACAGAGCTTCAGGCTTCCTCCATGGAGAGATTGGCGACCCTCATGGAGAGGGGCTTCCAGCCGATTGAGAATCTTCTGATGGGGTTACGCTCTGACCTGCAAGCCCTCACAGCGCTACTGGCCACTGGTGGTCATTAGCAATTTGGGAGATGTTGTGGGCACCAAGTATCTCAGCTCAGCGCCCATCCATCTGCAGTGAGCAGGGTGGTCCAAAGTGACCTCACGTCGGTGCAGCAGCTGCCTGTCGCTGCAAGCTCCTCTCAGGGCGCTCTGGATGAGGGCAGCAGCTCCCCCGCCCCTCTGCCATTGACCATTGCATCCGTTGAGGCTGCGACAACTGGGGAGGGGCCAGTTCTGGGACTGGCCACTCCCTGCCAGGCAGGGCCATCACAGGCTCCACAGGCCAGAGGACGGCCGCCAAGGTCATCGAGGCCAACAGGACAGCAGAGTCAGCAGGCTGTCTCACAAGCCACTCCGAGCAATGGGGCAGCACCTAGACGTAGCACTCGCAAACATAAGCATAAGGCATCTTAGCCACTCCACAGGTTTGTCACTGGTAATTTTGTGTTGGCCCTAGATTAGGGAATGTTTCATTATCTGCATCAGAGCGAAGTTTGTTGTTTATTTTGGTGACAATAAAGTCCACTTTTCTGACCATGGCTGAGGGTGTTTCCTTTGTGCTGCATTTGTATGTTTCACAGACATATCGTGAGTGTTTGAGTGGACATTGATGTTTCTGTACTAAGACCTTAGTTGCAGCTGATGAGGTGGAAGATGTAGCAACTAAGTGCCACGTGTGGAAGTGCCAGGCAATGCTGCTCCTGCAGATCCATGTGTGTAGAGCTAGCTGAAGGTTCATGGGATTAAAATGCCCTGGATGTTCCTGCCTCCTTGGTGTAGTAGCGGGTCGGCGTGCTGCCCCTCATCATCGCCCTGTGCTTCCTCATCCTCTGAGCCACTGCTGGATTCATCATGTGCAGTCTCATCCAGGGCATCAAGGTCTTCATCATCAACTGCGTCCCCCCCTTTCCAGCGCAAGATTGTGCAGGGTGCAGCATGCTACCACTATCACAAAGACACGATCTGGGGGGCTACTGGAGTGCGCCCCCTGAGCAGTCCAGGCAATGGAAGTGTATCTTCAGAAGACCGATGGTTCTCTCCACCACAGCCCTTGTGGTGCCCTGGCTCCTATTGTAGCGCTGCTCAGCTTCTTGGATTGTGGAGAGGCGTCATGAGCCACCATCTGAGGGGATGGCCCTTATCACCCAGCAGCCATCCATCTAGCCGGGGTGGAGCACTGAAGAGCCCCGGCACCTGGGAGTGTCTGAGGATGTAGGCGTTGTGGGAGCTGCCTGGGTACCTTGCATAGACTTGTAGAATCAGCATCCTGTGATCACACACTATCTGCACGTTCATGGAGTGGAAGCTTTTCCTGTTGAGGAAGGCACCGGGCTCACCCGCTGGCGCCTTGACAGCCACATGTGTACAGTCTATTGTACCCTGGACACGGGGGAAGCCAACAATGGCCGCAAAGCCTCTAGCTCGCTGTGCCTGGCTTGCCTGGTCGCAGCGGAAGTGGATGAAGGTCAATGCCCGTCTGAACAGAGCGTCTGTAACCTGCTTGACACAAATGTGGACAGCTGATTAGGAGACACTGCAAAGATCATTCACCGAGCCCTAGAAGGAGCCAAAGGCATAAAAGTGGAGGGCAACTGTGACCTTCAGAGCCACTGGCATAGGGTGTCCACCCACACAGTTAGGGGAGATCTCAGGGCCAATCATCTGACAGATATAGTTCACTGTCCCCCTTGACATTCGGAGCCTCCTTTGGCACTGCACCTCAGACATATTGAGGTAGCTGCTTCGCCGCCTGTGTACCCCGGCAGCAGGATAGTGGTGTCATCTGTGGCCCCTTCCACTTTGGACAACCTCTTGACCCTGCGCCCCTTGTGCCTGCGCCTGGCCTCCCAAAGGTGGCTCCCCTGGAGGCTGGTTGTCCACTCCCGGCCTCCTCTTTATTCTATCCCTTCCTTCCTCTTCAGAGGAGCTGCCTCCAGTGGAGATGTCAGAACGCATAACCAGGCTAAATGGAGGCCTCCGGAAAGCTGCAGGCCCGATAAAGATTACTGTCTGCAGACTGCTGAGCTGAAACTTCAAAGTACAGAGAAAGCTATTGGAAATCGATATGAACTGTGAACAATCACACAGGCAAGTTTAAAACACTTTCTCCGATAAATACTTCAGATAAAACATTAACAACCCCTCTGAGCCCACGTATCCCGCCTGTGGATGAGGTTTGTTAAAAAAAAAACAGTTAACCACCTGCCCGTTGGGCCTGTGCGCCGAGGTGAAGATCGCACGGGCTCCTCAAAATCGGCGTCGATTGCCGAGTTAAGGGCCTTAACTAATATGGGGGGCGCGCGTCTCGCGCTTCATAATGCGCCCACCCAGCTAAATATCGCGATGCCACGCACTGACGTCGGGATGCTCGCCTGAGGTCAGCGCGCGACGTTTTAAGCGCTGACACCGCCACCTGCACGTCATCCGTAAAATTCTGCCCATAGTATGAGAAAAACGGTAATGAGCACCCGCCTTTAAATGGAGCGGGGCCTACACAATCCTCGGATCTCCGAGCCTCCCATCTACTCCAAACACAATCCCCCCACTTCCTCCGTGCCTCCCTGTGACCATCAGTGCTACAGAGTTGCGCCACACAGGAGGAGGGCATTTGGCCCATCGAGCCCATGCCAGCTCTTTGATAGATATCTATTGTTTTCTGCTTTAACGGGGATGTGGATATTGCTGGAAAAGTCAGCATTTGAACTGAGTGGCTATGCCAGGCCATTTCCGAGGGCAGTTAAGAGTCAACTACGTTGCTCTGGGCCTGGAGTCACGTGTAGGCCAGACCAGGTGAGGATGGCAGATTTCCTTAACAGGACATTAGTGAGACGGGTATGTTTTTATGATCATCGCTGATAGTTGTCGTGGCCACCATTACTGGCTAGTTTTCAACTCCAGATTTCATTATTTGAATTTAATTTCTACCAGTTGTCATGGTGGGATTTGAAACCATAATCGCAGATCATTAGCTTGGGTCTCTGGATTAGTATAAAAGCAAAATACTGTGGATGCTGGAAAATCTGAAATAAAAACAGAAAATGCTGGAAAATCTCAGCAGGTCTGGCAGCATCTGTGGAGAAAAAAACAGAGTTAACATTTCCAGTCTCTATGATGCTTCTTCAGAAGCCTGAAGAATCTCTGAAGAAGAGTCATACAGACTCGAAACGTTAACTCTGTTTCTCTCTCCACAGATGCTGTTAGACCTGCTGAGATTTTCCAGCACTTTCTGTTTTTATGTCTGGGTTAGCAGTTCAGTGACATTACCATTAAACCACTGTCTCGCCATTTAGTCCCAGTCCCCTGCTCTTCCCCATAACCCTGCCTAATTGTTTTCCTTTAATTATTGATCCAGTTCCCTTTTGAAAGCTACTATTGAATCTGCTTCCTCCACCCTTTCTGACAGTGCATTCCAGATCATGAGAACTCACTGTGTGAGAAAAAGCTTCTGCTCATCTCCCCACTGGTACATTCACCAATCTGCATCCTCTGGTCACTGACCAGAAACATGCTTTCTTATTTACACTAGCAAAACTTCTCATGGTATTGAACAATAATTATTAAATCCCCCTTAACGTTCTCTGTTTCAAGGAGAACAACCCCAGAGTCCCTTTTTCCCTCCTTAAATGAAGCCCTTCAGCCCTGATGAGAGATTGAATAAATTGGGTCTATATTCTCCAGAGTTTTGAAGAATAAGAGGCAATCTCATTGAAACCTATAAGATTCTGAAGGGGCTTAATAAGGTAGACGCTGAGAGATTGTTTCCACTGATCAGGGAATCTAAATCATGGGAGCACAGCCTCAGGATAAGGGCCAATCACAGAATCACACAGTGCAGAAGAGGTCCTTCAGCCCATCGAGTCTGCACCGACACATGAGAAACACCTGACCTACCTAATCCCATTTACCAGCACTTGGCCCATAGCATTGAATGTTATGACTTGCCAAGTGCTCATTCAGGTATTTTTTAAAGGATGTGAGGCAACCCGCTACCACTACCCTCCCAGGCAGCTCATTCCAAACCGTCACCACCCTCTGGGTAAAAAGGTTTTTCCTCACATCCCCCCTAAACCTCCTGCTCCTCACCTTGAATTTATGTCCCCTTGTGACTGACCCTTCAACTAAGAGGAACAGCTGCTCCCTATCCACCCTGTCCATGCCCCTCATAATCTTGTACACCTCGATCAGGTCATCCCCTCAGTCTCTGCTCCAACGAAAACAACCCAAGTATATCCAACCTCTCTTCATAACTTAAATGTTTCATCCCAGGCAATATCCTAGTGAATCTCCTCTGCACCCCCTCCAGTGCAATCACATCCTTCCTATAATGTGGCAACCAGAACTGCACACAGTACTCCAGCTGTGGCCTCACCAAGGTTCTATACAACTCCATAATGACCTCCCTACTTTTGTAATTGATGCCTCAATTGATAAAGGCAAGTGTCCCATATGCCTT
Organism: Carcharodon carcharias; assembly: GCF_017639515.1. Taxonomy (NCBI): domain Eukaryota; kingdom Metazoa; phylum Chordata; class Chondrichthyes; order Lamniformes; family Lamnidae; genus Carcharodon; species Carcharodon carcharias. The sequence goes on along the minus strand of NC_054467.1, from coordinate 248,583,721 downwards.
TTTCACCACCCCACTAACATGCCCCTCTGCCTTCAGAGATCTATGGATGCACACGCCAAGGTCCCTTTGTTCCTCAGAACTTCCTAGTGTCATTCCGTTCATTGAATACTTCATTTAGGACTGAGATGAGGAGAAATCACTCAAGGAGGGTTGTGGATTCTCTACCCCAGAGGGTTGTGGATGCTCTGTCGTTTAATGCATGTCAGGCAGGGATAGACAGATTTTTGGCCTCTCAAGGAATTAAGGAATGTGGGGCGTGGGCAGGGAAATGGAGTTGAAGCCCAAGATCAGCCAAGATTGTATTGAATGGCAGAGGAGCTTGATGGATCGTGTGGTCTAGTCCTCCTATTTCTTTTGTTCTTGTGTTCCAATATGATAAATCTCCTCAGCTGAGGGAACAAACAATAATATGGTCAGCCATTCAGGTACCCCAGATAATATCACTGGTGCTATACCATTCCAGCTTCTGTTAGCAACAGGAAGTTCCATCAACATTAAAACTTTTCCTTGAGTGAGGTCCTGTCATTTTTCTGAATCTGGTGTGCAGATACCTGTGTGTAGGCTAGGAGCATTCATTGTGCTCCCGGTCTGCCCAGCACCCTCTGGTGAAGAAGACAAGAGAAGTTGGTATTGTCCTTTATGATATGTGAAGATGTATCTTGCTGTAGAGGGAGTGCAGTGAAGGTTTACCAGACTGATTCCCGGGATGGCGGGGCTGACCTATCAGGTGAGATTGAGTCAGTTAGGATTATATTCGCTAGATTTCAGAAGAATGAGGGGGGATCTCATAGAAACCTATAAAATTCTAACAGGACTAGACGGGGTAGATGCAGGAAGGATGTTCCCGATGGTGGGGGAGTCCAGAGCTAGGAGCCGCAGTCTGAGGATATGGGGTAGACTATTTAGGACTGAGATGAGGAGAAATTTCTTCACTCAGAGAGTGGTGAGCCTGTTGAATTCATTACCACAGAAAGTAGTTGAGGCCAAAACATTGTGGGCAGAATTTTCTGCCTGTTGGGCGGGCGGGGAGCCGATCCACGCCGGAGAAGCGGGCCCCGCTGCCATTTTACGTGGACGGGCCAATTAAGGCCCGCCTAGCATGATGTCTGGCGGGAAGTGCTATGTGCTTCCTGTGCGGGCGGTGGGTGGGGGGTTGGGGGGTGGGTGGCGGTGGTATTCCCCAAAAGCGAGAGTGCGCTCTTTTGCGCATGTGCATGAAAGAGCGCACATCTCCCTGAGGCTAAGTGCTGCCTCAGGGAGGTCACTTACACTTTTAAAAAGATTAAAAATAGGAGAAAAAAATTTCTTAACATGTCCCCCTCATGTGACAATGTCACACGAGATGGGACATGTTCATAATTTACATAATAACTTTATTAATTTTTTTAAGTCCGACATGAAACCACATCCCGCCGGTGGATGAGGTTTCATGTTTTTTCTGGTTCCTGCTGGGGCTCCTGGCCGACCCGCCAACCTTAAGTTTGGACGGGCAGGTCCTTTAATTGTATAATTGATCCGGTCAATGGCCTCCATTGGCCATTGACAGGTCGGGGGGCCCGCAGCTGAGTTTGCTGTGGGCTCGCCTTCCTGAAAATTTAAATGGGGCAGGACGACCCCCTGACATCATCCCGTGTCATTTTACGCGTCGGCGAGCCGGCCCCGCCCCCTGCTTGCCGACAGCAAAATTCTGCCCTGTATGTTTTCAAGAAGGAGTTAGATATAGCTCTTGGGGCAAAAAGGATCAGAGGATATGGGGAGAAAGCGGGAGCAGGCTATTGAGTTGGATGATAATAATGAATGGTGGAGCAGGCTCAAAGGGCTGAATGGCTCACTCCTGCTCCTATTTTCTATGTATGTTTCATAAGAACAGAAAAGGTTAAGGGGACATTTAATGGAAGGGTTCAAAATTATGAAAGGATCTGAAATGGTCTCTTACTTTCTTTTGATGTCACCTGCTTTGCTTTGGAAGCCTTCGGTCGTAAGACGATGGTTTGCATCGTGGTGGTCAGCTCTGTGTTAAACCTTGCCTTTTGTGGCTCAGGAGCTCCATTCTGGCAACGGCAGTCTCTGTTGTATATACAGCAGAGGAAGACATTGGACTGAGAAGGTGCACAATTTGCTGGCCTCTTAAATTCCTGGGCCCACTTCTCATCCAGCTGAGCTTTCTGTTTCTGCTTGCCTCTTCCAATGCCCTTCCAAACAGTCAGCCTCCAGAGGTCATGGCCATCAGTGACTGAATCCCAATTGTCAGTATAAATGTTCACCATCTTCCTATCTCACTTGCTGGCTTCCTTGTGGTGGAGGTATGGACGCCAAGGAGGTCAAGACCTAGTTCACTGTACAGAAGGTCTTTGGATGTATGGCCATCATTCATCCGATGAACATGACTGAACCAGTGCAGATGCCTGTTGGCTTAGCAACGAGTGTATGCTGATGGAGTTAGCACATTCCAGGACCTCTGAGTTGATGACTTTGTCTTGCCAAGGTTACATCTGAGACAGCAAGGGTGGGAACTATTCAGCCTTTTCTCCTGCCTAAGCATATGTTGTCCAGGTCTCACCACTGTAGAGGAGCACACTGAAGATGCAGGCTCGGTAGACTCGCAGTTTGATGTTCTCAGTCAGGTTGCTGTTATTCCACATTCTCTTACTCGGCTTGGGGACAACAGCTACATCTTTTGTAATATGTGTGATAGTTTTGGCATCAAGTGACAGATTGTTGGTTATTGTGGAGCCTAGATATGTGAAGCTATCAACAACCTCCAGCATCACATTGTCAATGCTGGTGGATGGCGATATGACAACATCCAACATTTGTCTTCCTAATGCTGATGGTCAAACAAAACTCTTTACAGGCGTGAGAGAGTCTGTCCATTTGCCACTGAAGGTGTTCTTTGGTATGGAACACTAGCATAGCACCGTCAGTGTGGAGAAACTGTCTGATGAAGACTTGGTTACCAGACAACTCGTGACTGACAATGGATCTTAGTTTGTCTCGCAGGAGTTTGAGAATTTTTGAGAAGTAACGGAATTCATCACATCACCTCAGCACAGTACCATCCACCTACCAATGGATTAGCTGAGAGACTTGTTCAAACCATGAAACATGCTTTCAGTTCAGAACAAGGGTGTTCCTTCATTCAAAAGGATCTGGACATATGTCTGCTGACAAACTGAAACACACCACATGCCACGACTAAAGCATCTCCAACATTCCTACTAATGGGATGGCAACTGCACTTGCTTTGATCTGCTGAGACGAACAAAAACATGACAAGTTGTATAAGATTTGATTTTTCTCTTGGATTTCTCAGGCAGGCAAGGCTGAATAGCTTTCCATCAGTTCTGGTATATATGTAGGTACTGTTATGTACTGTGTATGTCTTGTTTAGCTTGCTGTACTTTGCAATCCAGTGCATTAAGGGATCACAGAATCTGAAGTTGTGTCTAATGACGGTAAAGGTGAGCTAGACTGAGGAGGTGAGACTGGAGTCGGCTTTCCTTGACTTGGATATGGCTCTTCTATAAGAGGTGTATCCTTAGACTGTGCTTGACTTGGCAACAGTTGGTCAACATGTCTCCGCCAGGTGAGATCACTCGCTGTTTGGACTGTGTACGAAACAGGTCCTGTCTGAGCAATCACAGTAGCAGGAACCCATTTAGCTCCAGTAGCATAACTATGAGCTAAAACTTCTTGTCCAGAACATAAAATTCTTGGCTTTGATCTTTGTGGTCTTCTCTTCCCTTGGTTGTGCTGTTGATCTTGTACAACTTGTCCTGTTTTTGTTGCTCTCAGCAGATCAAAGCAAGTGCAGTTGCTGTCCCATTAGTCGGAATGTTGGAGATGCTAATTGGTAGGTGGATACGGTGCTGAGGTGATGTGATGAATTCTGTTACTTCTCATAAAATCCTCAAACTCCTGTGAGACAAACTGAGATCCATTGTTGGTCACAAGTTGTTCTGGTAACCTGTAACAACTGAACATTTCTCTTAGCCTCTGAATTGCACTCTCAGCTGTAGTAGATGACATCACTGAAACTCCTGGCCATTTGGAATGAGCATCCACAACCACCATGAGCACTGTTCCTTCAAATGGACCAGCAAAATCGACGTGGACACGGCCGGTCCCATGGATGGAGGGGTGCCAATTGAGGCATATCCTCACACTCTGTCATAAGTAACAAGATCTTGCCTTAGTCCAGGGCAGGCCACCAAAAGTGGCTTGTTGCAATCTCTTCCATGTGAACTATTCCACAGTGTCCAGAATACACTTGGTCCAACACTGGTTTCCTCAGTGTTGGTGGAATAATAACTCGCATTCCCCAAAACAAACATCCTGAAGTGACTGGTAACTCCATCCTCCTGGAAATGTAAGGATGAAGGTCAGGTAAGACTCAGAAGTTCAGGGAAGAATTTCCATGCATCACAATGTCCATGATTTTGGACAATGTTGGGTCCACCCAAGTGGCTGTCTTGATTTGGACTGAAGTGATGGATGTGTTCCCCACGTGTGCAAAGTAGAAGATGTCTTTCTGAGCAATGTCCACATGGCTGACTGGTAGTGGCTGCCTCGAAAGGCCATCCGCACTGCCATGCAGCATAGATTTTCCATATTTGATGTCATATGTGTGAGCACTCAACATCAATGCTCACTGCTGCATCCTGCTTGCAGCTCAAGAAGGGATGCCTGTGTGTGGACCGAATACTGAGGTGAGTGGTCGATGATCAGTCAGCAGTGTGAATTTCCATCCAAACAGGAACTGGTGAAATGTCCGGATTCTGAAAATGATTCATGTTCGATTTGAGCGTATTGGGTTTCTACGTTGCTTAAAGTCCGTGAAGTGAACGCTATGGGCCTCTCCGAACCTGAGGGTATTGTGTGTAAAACAATGTTCCCGACTCCATAAGGCGATGCATCACATGCAAGTGGTAGAGGTAACGAGGGGTGCGTCAGTACCTCAGAATCGGTCAGCGCTGCTTTAGCCTTCTTGAACGCAGAATCACAGGCTTCTGTCCATTTCCAGGCTTTGTTCTTACACACAAGCTCATACAGGGGTTTCAGCAGGGTTGTCAACTGTGAACTAAATCCCCCATAATACTTCAGCAGCCCTGAGAACGAGCAAAGCTGGCTGGTATTCTGAGGAACTGGAGCATCCACAATAGCCTTGACCTTGGAGGGTGTTTTGTGAAGCCCAGCAGCGTCAATGACACACCCCAAATATTCCACAGAGGGCTTAAAAAACTCACATTTGTCTTTGTGAACCCATAGGCCATACTCCTCTAGCCTTTGTAAGGTGGCATCCAAGTTCTTGAGATGATTCTTAATACCCTTGCTTGTTACCAAGATGTCATCAAGGTGGCACTGAACTCCAAGCAAGTCACTCAGGATCTGGTCCCTGGTTCTTTGAAACAAGACTGGAGCTGATGTTATTCCAAAAGGCAACCAGCAATATCGGCACAGTGCCTTGTGTATTGTGATGGTCAGATATTCTTGTGACTTCTCATCAACGTGCATTTGTAAGTAGGCCTGGTATACATCTACTTTGCTGAATTTCTGTTCACCAGCAAAAAGGTCAATAATGTGGGGAAGTGGATATTGTTCAGCAAACAACACAAATGCGTATGGAGTAGTCTTTCCTGGCCACTGGAACGATGGGTGTTGCCCATTTGTTATGGGAGGCAGGCACCAAGACTCCCATCTTGAACAGACATTCCAGGACAGCTTCAACTTTTGGTCGTATAGCATAAGGCACGGTTCTGGCCTTCGGAAATTTTGGTTGAGAGTTAACTTTGATTTCAATTTTATGGTGATTCCCTTCATGCTTCCCAAATCTTCTTCGAAAACAACGGTTTGTTTTTTTATAACAGCTGTCAGACCAGTTATTTCTTTTGCAATGCCGTGTACTTCTGCCTAGTTTAACCGGACTTTCAAACAGTAGTAGCTTAGTAAAAGTGCTGGTATTGCAAGAGAAATGGCGTGAACAAAGGAGACCAGCATGCCTTTATTGGTCTATTTTGTTCCACTTTAACTTCTGTTCTGCTCATCCTTGGTACAGATTCACAGAATCACACAGTGCAGAAGAGGCCCTTTGGCCCATCGAGTCTGCACCGACACGTGAGAAACACCTGACCTACCAACTTAATCCCATTTACCAGCACTTGGCCCATATCCTTGAATGTTATGACATGCCTAGTGCTCATGCAGGTACTTTTTAAAGGATGTGAGGCAACCCGTCTCCACCATCCTCCCATGCAGCGCATTCCAGACCATCACCACCCTCTGGGTAAAAAGGATTTTCCTCACATCCCCCCTAAACCTCCTGCCCCTCACCTTGAACTTATGCCCCCTTGTGACTGACCCTTCAACAAAGGGGAACAACTGCTCCCCATCAACCATGTCCATGCCCCTCATAATCTTGTATAACTCGATCAGGTCGCCCCTCAGTCTTCTCTGCTCCAACGAAAACAACCCAAGTCTATCCAACCTCTCTTTATAACTTAAATGTTTCATCGCAGGCAACATCCTGGTGAATCTCCTCTGCACCCCCTCCAGCGTAATCACATCCTTCCTATAATGTGGCGACCAGAACTCCAGCTGTGGCCTCACCAAGGTTCTATACAACTCCAACATGACCTCCCTACTTTTGTAATCTATGCCTCGATTGATAAATGCAAGTGTCCCATTTGCCTTTTTCAGCACCCCATTAACATGCCCCTCTGCCTTCAGAGATCTATGGACACACACGCCAAGGTCCCTTTGTTCCTCAGAACTTCCTAATGTCATGCTGTTCATTGAATACTCCTTGTCAAATTACTCCTTCCCTGTACATGTTTTCAGAATGATTTTTACAGGCGTCAAGGGAAGATGTTTAAGCTCCTCCTTGTACACAGCATCTGGGACCAGAGAAGCCACTGCCCCTGTATCTAGTTCCATATGTATTGGTTGGCCCTTCAGCTGCAGTGTTACCCAGTAGCCTTGTGTGCCACCTGCCACTGACAAGATGCAGAGGAACCCTTCTTTGGACGCGGTGTCATTCTGGTCCTCCCGTTCCTGCTGTATGAACTGCAGACTTTTCTTCTTGTTTCACCAGACAGCAGATTCCATTTCCTCTGGGTTGCCTTTCTGATTTACCACTACCTTTTTGCTTTTACAGATGCTCTCAATGTGTCCCTCCTTGCCACACTGATGACATTCAAGGTCTCTGCACCAACATTCAGATGGTTGGTGACCAAGCTTTCCACAATGGGAATATTCTCGGCTGCTTGCTATCTTGTGAGCACACTCAGCTGTCACGTTATGCACTCGAGTTGATGCACTCAGCTGCTATGCTTCTTTTGCAGCCAGCTCCGTGGAAACTGCAATCTCTATGGCTTTCTGCAAAGTGAGGTTAGCTTCTGTCAGGAGGAGTTTCTAGATTGCTCCAGCACAAAGGTCACAGACCAACCTGTCACAGAGGGTATCGTTCAGTACTTCCTTGAATTCACAATATTCAGTGAGCTTTCTAAGTACTGCAACATACTGTGCAATTGTTTCCCCCTCTTCTTAGTTTCTTTTGTGAAACCTAAATCTTTCTGCGATGACAAGTGGCTTAGGGAAAAAATGCATTTCTAGGACTTTTACAATGTCCTCATACAATTTTGTGCCAGGTTTGTCAGGCTGCACCAAGCTTCTTAATAAGCCAAATGTTTTAGCTCCCATCTCACTTAATAAAGTTGCCACCTTCTTATCATTTTCAATTCCATTTGCAAGGACAAAAAACTCAAAGCATTCAGTGTAGGAGCTCCACCAGTCAACAGCCTTATCAAAATGTCCCATAGGTCTGGTAAGTGTAGTCATTTTCCGCCTTAAATGTGTTGCTGCTCTTTTACTTCAGGCTTTCTCTGCAGTTGTCAGCTTTATCTTTGAGTTTTCTGCACCTCTCTGGTTTTGGCAGGCTCCCAGTGAGCCTGGGTGTTATCCTTCCAAATTTCTGAAGAACCACTGCAGAAACCTCCTCGAGCAATTTATTTATTTATTTATTTGTTTTGTTTTTATTCTGCAGCTGTTGCTTTTCTTCGAACTTCGGGGGCCGTCTGCAGCTAGCCAGCCCGCCCCCAGTAATTTTTCTGTGCTTTTTGGGCTGAAGAGGATCTTAATGATTGTGGACCTTCTTTTCTCTCTTCGTCAAAACCCTCAAAACTTTCAGAACCACAGCAACTCTCCTCTGGGCGAGCCTTTTTTTTAACACTGCAGGGCCTTGTTGATTTTGAACTTGCGCTTTGGGAATAATGGTGGCCATGCTTTTTTTTCCTAGTAATTTTGTTTTAATAATTCTTTTGCATTAGTTTCACTTTTCAAGTGGCATTACCGCAAAGGCCCATCATCATCATGACCCAAATTATTACATTTTAATACTGGTACTGCCGATAATCTTTTACAGATTAATCAATACTTACATAGGCACAGAGGTGTTTAACATTGTGCTTTCACTTATTTTGCTTCAGCAATGGAACTAACAAAATAAAATGGATTCTGCAATCCCATAATGCACTGGCTTGCAAAGTACGGCAACTATACAAGACATTCAGCACATAGATCAAAAAAGAGGTGTTAGGCGTCTTGAAGAATATTAAGGTGGATAAGTCCCCTGGGCCAGATGGGATCTACCCCAGAGTACCGAGGGAGGCAAGGGAGGAGATTGCTGGGGCCTTGACAGAAATCTTTGTATTCTCACTGGCTATGGGTGAGGTCCCATTGGACTGGAGAATGGTCAATGTTGTTCCATTGTTTAAGAAGGGTAGCAGGGATAATCCAGGAAATTACAGGCCGGTGAGCCTTACATCAGTGGTAGGCAAATTATTGGAGAAGATTCTTCGTGACAGGATTTACTACCATTTGGAAGCAAATGGGCGTATTTGTGAGAGGCAGCGTGGTTTTGTGAAGGGGAGGTCGTGTCTCACTAACTTGCTCGAGTTTTTCGAGGAAGTGACAAAGATGATCGACGATGGAAGGGCAGTGGATGTTATATACATGGATTTCAGTAAGGCCTTTGACAAGGTCCCTCATGGCAGACTGGTACAGAAGATAAAGTTGCACGGGATCAGAGGTGAGCTGGCAAGATGTCTACAGAATTGGCTTGGTCATAGAAGACAGAGGGTAGCAGTGGAATGGTGCGTTTCTGAATGGAGAGCTGTGACTAGTGGTGTTCCGCAGGGAACAGTGCTGGGACCTTTGCTGTTTGTCATATACATAAATGATTTGGAGGAAAATGTAACTGGGCTAATTAGTAAGTTTGCAGATGACACCAATGTTGGAGGAGTTGCAGATAGTGAAGAGCATTGTCAAAGGATACAATGGGATATAGATCGGTTGGAGACTTGGGCGGAGAAATGGCAGATGGAGTTTAATCCGGACAAATGCAAGGTAATGCATTTTGGAAGGTCTAATACAGGCAGGAATTACACAGTAAATGGCAGAACCCTTAAGTGCATCGATGGGCAGAGAGATCTGGGTGTACAGGTCCACAGGTCACTGAAAGTGGCAACACAGGTGGCTAAGATAGTCAGGAAGGCATATGGCATGCTTGCCTTCATTGGCAGGGGTATTGGGTATAAAAGCTGGAAAGTCATGCTGCAGCTGTATAGAACCTTGGTTAGGCCACACTTGGAATATTGCGTGCAATTCTGGTCACCACATTACCAGAAGGATATGGAGACGTTGGAGAGGGTGCAGAGGAGGTTTACCAAGATGCTGCCTGGTCTGGAGGTTATTAGCTATGAGGTGAGGTTGGAGAAACTCGGATTGTTCTCACTAGAGCGACGGAGATTGAGGAGTGACTTGATAGAAGTTTACAAAATTATGAGTGGCATGGACAGAGTAAATGGTCAGAAGCTTTTTCCCAGGGTGGAAGAGTCAATTACTAGTGGACATAGATTTAAGGTGAGAGGAGAAAACTATAAAGGTGATGTGCGGGGCAAGTTTTTTACGCAGAGGGTAGTGAGAGTCTGGAATTCGCTGCCAGAGGAGGTGGTGGAAGCAGGTACAATAGTGGTGTTTAAGAGGCAGCTTGACAAATACGTGAATGGGATGGGAATAGAGGGATACGGACCCCGGAAGTGCAAAATGTTTTAGTTTGACAGGCAATATGATCGGCGCAGACTTGGAGGGCGGACAGCCCTCACACCTTCTCCTCCCTCCCAGAAACATGATAGGGTCCCCCTTGTCCTCACTTATCACTCCACTAGCCTCCGCATTCAAAGGATCATCCTCCGCCATTTCCGCCAACTCCAGCATGAAGCCACCACCAAACACATCTTCCTTTCACCACCCCCCCCCCGTCGGCATTCTGTAGGGATCTTTCCCTCCATGACACCCTGATCCACTCCTCCGTCACCTTAACCCACTCCCACGGCACCTTCCCATGCAACCGCAGAAGATGCAACACCTGCCCCTTCACTTCCTCTCTCCTCACCGTCCAAGGGCCAAAACACTCATTTCAAGTGAAGCAGCATTTCACTTGCACTTCCCTCAACTTAGTCTACTGCATCTGTTGCTCCCAATGCGCTTTCCTCTGCATTGGAGAGACCAAACGCAGACTGGGTGACTGCTTTGCAGGACACCTTCAGTCTGTCCGCAAGCATGATCCAGACCTCCCTGTCACTTGCCATTTCAACACACCACCCTGCTCTTATGCCCACATGTCCGTCCTTGGCTTGCTGCATTGTTCCAGTGAAGTTCAACGCAAACTGGAGGAACAGCACCTCATCTTCCAACTAGGCACTTTACAGCCTTCCGGACTGAATATTGAGTTCAACAATTTTAGATCATGAACTCTTTCCTCTATCCCCACCCACTTTCCGATTTTCCCCCTCCTTTTTGTTTTTTCCAATAATTTAAATTGATTTTTCTTTTCCAACCTATTTCCATTATTTTTAAATGTATTTCCATCCATTGTTTTATCTCTACCTTTTAGCCTTTTTCAATTCCTTCACCCCACCCCACCCCCACTAAGGCTATCTGTACCTTGCTTATCCTGCTTTCTACCCTTAATTAGCACATTCCTTTAGATAATATCACCACCTTCAACACCTCTTTGTCCTTTGTTCTGTGACATATTTTGGTTATCTCCACCTATCACTGGCCCTCTACCTACCCTTCTTGTCCCAACACCCTCCCCACTTTTAAACCAGCTTATGTTTCACCCCTTCTCTGTTATTAATTAGTTCTGTTGAAGAGTCATGTGGACTCGAAACATCAACTGTGCTCCTCTCCACAGATGCTGCCAGACCTGCTAAGTTTTTCCAGGTATTTTTGTTTTTGTTTTTGTTTTGGATTTCTAGCACCCGCAGTTCTTTGCTTTTATCTCTGAACTGAAGATGTATTTTGCATTAGCCTTTACTATAGAGGATACAAGTAACATCCCAGAAATAGCTGTAAATCAGGAAATGGAAAGGAGAGAGGAACTCAAGAAAATTACAATCACTGGGCAAGTGGCACTGAGCAAACTATTGGAGCCATGGGCTGACAAATCCTGATCCTGATAGACTTCATCCTAGGGTCTTAAAAGAAATGGCTAGTGAGATAGTTGTTGCATTGGTTTAATTTACCAAAACTCCCTAGATCTGGGGAAGGTTCCATTAGTTTGGAAAATAGCAAATGTAACTCTTTTATTCAAAAAGGGAGGGAGACAGAAAGCAAGAAACTAACAGGCCAGCTAGCTTGTCTTAGAGAAAATGTTAGAAGCCGTTATTAAGGATGTTATAGCAGGGCATTTAGAGAAATTCAAGGTAATGAGGCAGGGCTAGCATGGTTTTGTGAAAGGAAAATCACATTTAACTAATTTAATTTGAGTTCTTTGAAAAAGTAACAAATGCTGTGGATAAAGGTGGATGTACTGTACTTAGATTTCCGGAAGGCATTTGATAATACGCTGCATCAAAGGTTACTGCAGAAAATAAAAGCCCGTGGTGTAGTGGGGGACCTGATGGCACAGATAGAAGATTGGCTGACTAACAAGAAACAGAGAGGAGACAGAAACGGATCATTTTCTGGTTGGTGGGATGTAACGAGCAGTGTGCCACAGGGATCAGTGCTGGAACCTCAACTTTTTACAATTTATACAAATGACCTTTTACACGTTATACAAATGAGCCACATGTGCTATGGATAAAGGGGAACTGGTGGATGTACTGTATTTAGATTTCCAGAAGGCATTTGATAAGATGCCACATCAAAGTTTATTGTGGAAAATCAAAGCTCTTGGGTAGGGGCAAACACCCCAGAAACAGCTGTAAATCAGGAAATGGATAGAATAGCTAAAAGGAAGCATAGGGCAGAACTTTGCCTTCGGATGGCATGCTCCCTGAGGCAAAGTCCTGTCTCAGGCAGATTCGTGAGAGGTAAGTAAAGTCAAAAAATAGATAAATATTAAAATTATTAACATGTCCCCCTCATGTGAACTTATTAAATTTTTAAAATTTATTAAATCTTTAAAAAACGGACATGAAACTTCTTCCCGCCAGTGGATGAGGTTTCATGAATAATCAGAAGCCCGCTGGGGCTCCTGGCCTGCCCGCCAGCCTTAAGGTTGGCCGGGCAGGTCTTTAATTACTTTAACTAGCCTGTCAATGGCCTCATTTGGCCATTGACAGGTCAGCGGGCGGACAGCTGATTTCACTGTCCGCCCACCTTCCTAAAAACTTAAATGGCTCGGGATGATGTCGGGGATTCCTCCTGACGTCATTCCGCACCATTTTCCCCTCGGCAGCCGGGCCCCGCCCCCAAATCGCTGAGGGGAAAATCCTGGCCAGTTAGTGGGCAAAGACCTGGCAAATGGAGTACAATGTGGAAAAATGTGAAATAAAAACAGAAACTACTGGAAAAGCTCTGCAGGACTAGCAGTACCTGTGGAGAGAGAAACAGAGTTCATGTTTCGAGTCCATATGACTGTGAAATTGTCCATTTTGGCAGGAAAAACAAAAAATAAGCTTATTATCTAAATGGTGAGAGGTTGCAGAGCTCTGAGGTGCAGAGGGATTTGGGCGTTCTAGTGCATGAATCACAAAAGGTTAGTTTGCGGGTGCAGCAAGTAATTAGGGAAGCTATTAGAATGTTATTGTGTATTGCGAGGGGAATTGAATACAAAAGTAGGGAAGTTCTGCTTCAGTTATACAGGGCACTGGTGAGATGACCTATGGAGTATTGTGTACAATATTGGTCTCCTTATTTAAGGAAGGACGTAAGTCCACTGGGGAAGCAATTCAGAGAAGGTTTACTCATCAATACCTGGAATGGGTGGGTTATATAAGGAAAGGCTGCACAGGCTAGGCTTGTAACCGCTGGAGTTTAGAAGAGTAAGAGGTGACTTGATAGAAATATATAAGATTCTGAGGGACCTTGGCAGAGTGGATGTGGGAAGGATGTTTCCTCTTGTGGGTGAATCTAGAACTAGGGGTTACTGTTTAAAGATAAGGGGTTGCTCACTTAAGACAGAGATGAGGAGAAATTTTTTCGCTCAGAGCGTCATGAATATTTGGAATTCTCTTCCTCAAAAGGCAGCGGAAGCAGAGTCTTTTAATATTTTTAAGGCAGAGGCAGGTAAGTTCTTGATAAACAAGGGGTGGGGGGTGAAAGGTTAACAGGGGTAGACAGCAATGTGAGGTTGAGGTGACAATTAGATCATCCATGATCTTATTGAATGGCAGAGCAGGCTCGAGGGGCCAAGTGGCCTATTCCCGCTCTTAGTTTGGATGTTCGTATGGAGACCAAAACTGCACCCAATATTCCAGGTTTGGTCAAACCAAACAACTGTAGCAACTGTTCTCCAATCCCCTTGCAATAAAGGCCCTCTAGGCCCAGATCTTGCAAACATCTTTGTTGGGTTCTGTGAGAAACATGTCTTTGATGGAATGGTACCTAACCGCCTACCACTTGTATATTTCCAATATGTGGATGATAAGGTTAATATATTTAAAACTGCAGCTGCATGTAATAATGTCCTTATATGTCTTAACGGGCTCCATCCTGTACCCAAACTCACCTTTGAAATGGAACAGTCAAATGAACTCACCTTCCTTGGTGTACTAGATGAGAGGTCTGCCAGGGGGCTCTTTACCATGGTCTACTGCAAGCCTACCTTCACTGGTCAGTATGAGCATTGGGATTCTTACAGTTCTACATGCTATAAGGTTAGCATTATCAACAACGTCATAAATTGGACCACCATTCAAGCTTGATGCTGAACTACGGTGCATCTGCATGTCTTGAAAATATAATAATTTTCATAATATTATTGTAATTTCTTGTAATGGTAGGTTAATAGTGGGATTTGGATTAGCTTCTCTATGTGTAGGTGTGTGAGTGTGTGGGTTTTAATTGAATTACAGGCAACTGGTCTGGGTGCTTTGCTGCATCAGAAGGGAAACGAGGTTTGAAATGCTAAATACGTAAACATGGCTGAAGGTTTAGAATGGGAGGTGTGAAGAACATTTACATTTTTAGATAAATCTAGTGAATTTCAAAGAGATGGTGAAGTGTTACACTTAACCAACAGAGGTTAAGCCAAACAGTGTGTTTATTTTTCCCAAAGGTTACTGATAATATGAGTGCTATGAAAGATTTATATTATGGAAAAAGTAAAGTTGCAAAGACATATTGGGACAATGGGATTTATATTAAAAAGGGAGAAACCTGTATAAAGATGAGGTTATGTATAACAAGAAAACATTCTGAGATCCAACATGTGTGAAAAGCCTCCAGCCTCTATGTATCAATTTGCTGCCTCCAGGAACCGAGCTAAGAGAATTCATTTTAAATATCACTGCTCAAGGTACTGTGTGCTTTGCTTGGGTCTGTTGAAACCTATGTGCTTTTACTGTTGCCTTAACGAAGATGTAACTGGGAGTTAGATTAATAGGGGATTTACGAGTTATCAAAATAATTTATAGACCTAAGTATGTGCTTAAAATCATTTCTTTTATTAATAAATGTTTAATTTAGTTTTGTAAAAATCCTCTAAAACTCGGTGGGCTTACTACTGAATTCAAGGCACACATCTCAAAATAAAAATATAAATTGCAAAAGCAGTTGTGGCCGTTGTCTCAAGTTTCCATCTGGGATTTGAGCAGCTCGGCATTTACCATCCACTGTGCCATAACACTGCAGGATAATGGCTACCCTGATCAGATCATTTCACACTGTATATCACGCAAACTCACAAATGTACATAAGGCCATCACTTTCAGCCCTAAAAGGTGCCCAGTCTCAGATTACCCTGGAAGAGCAAGATATCTCAAAATTTGAGCAACAGGTGAAGCTACTATGCAGTAGCAACATGAATGGAATTTGCCACTAACAGGATATTGCCATTAAGCCAAAAAGACATTCTGTCTGTCCCACTAATGAGTAATGTGGTATATGAATTTCAGTGCCAGTGATGCTCAGTATGTAGGCCGTACATCCCAAAGAAGGCAGATTGTATCAAACAGCATGTCCCAGCCGCTGTTGGCAATGGACAAGGTACAGACTATTCCCAACCAGTCCATATTTGCAAAACTCAAAACACTGTGTCCAACATTAACTGTGATTCCACAATTGGACATTTGCTAAATAGTCCTAAAGAGTTACTCTGGCAACCAATTTAAGATTGTCAGTTGGGCTCGCAGTGTGGTGCATTTGCGTGTACTGGAAGCTGCACATATTAATACACAGGGCCTTATCCTTTGCAGACAGGAAAAGCATGGGCACACATTGTGCCAGCTAAATAAAATGAGTGACAGCCGTTTGCAGGCTCATTCCTAAGGGCAATGTCGTGACCAATCAGGATTAAGCTGCCTGGTTTAAATTTCTATCAGCCTGTCAGTCACCATAAATTGGCGCCTTCTCCAGGGAAAAATCTCTACCAATCAGAGTCCGCTTGCCAACCAATCAGCACTTTCTTCTCATACAGTATAAATTGTTATCATTTCCTCATATTGTTATTCTTGAGGAAAGCTTTGATGTGTCTCTTTTTTCAGCAGTATTCTATCCACAATAGTCTATCATCCCCAACTGCATATGCCCTTAACTGGTGTAGGCCTTTTGTGTGGCATCTGATTGGTTTTAGGATATCCAAGTGTCCCACATCTACTGGTTCCCCTTTATCTGGCTGATGCATCTTGGTTCCATAACCTTCAATACCCTTGCCTAACAAAAATCTAACAATCTTAGTTTTGAAATGTTTAATTGACCTCCCACCACCTCCATCAACTCCCCACCCCTCCCTCCCCCCCACCCACCCCAGCCTCAGTGGCTTTGTAGAGGATAGAGCCCCTGATTTCCACTATTCTTTGTGTGGAAGTGCTTCTTCACATCATCTCTGAATAGTCTAGCTCTAATTTTCAGCTTATGTCCCCTTCAGTACTCCCACTGTCAGGGAAATAGTTTTTCTCTATCTACCCTCTCAACTCCTGTGATCATCTCAAACACCTTGATCAGATCACCCGTTCACCTTCCATACTCGAAAACACCTTGTCTATGCAACCTATCATAAGAACACCAAATAAGAACAGGAGTAGCTCATTCGGCTCCTCGAGCCTACTCCACCATTCAATAAAATCATGGCTGATCATCTTGTGTTTCGATTTCCACATTCCCATCTAACCTCGATAATCTTTGATTCCCTTGCCTAACAAGAATCTATCTACCTCTGCCTTAAAGATATTCAATGACCCCACCTCCACCACCTTCTGAGGCAGAGAGTTCCAAAGTTGCACAACCCTCTGAGAGAGAAAATTTCTCCTCATCTCTGTCCTAAAAGAGTGACCCCTAATTTTAAAAAGTGCCCCCTAGTTCTGGACTCACCCACAAGAGGAAACACCCTGTTGACATCCACCTTGTCAAGGCCGTTCAGGGTCTTGTATAATTCAATGAAATCACAACTTATCTTTTTCTCTTAGGGCTGGGGTCACCTGGGGGGCGGGGGGGGTGGTGGTTTGGAGATGGAGGGGGGTGAGGGTGGGACCAAGGACTACGAATCCCCTGCAGGCCGTGAATTGTGACACATATGTGGTGTGTGGCAGTGTGTCTGGCTGCACATGCTCTGTTCTGGCTTTCTCCTCCTGCATTTAAAGGACTCGGCCATCCTGACAGCAATGCACCTACGTGGACAAATGGTGCAAGAATTCAATCGCAGCACCAGGGATGGCCCCATAAAAGGAGGGGAGACAGTGGAGAGGAACCATCGGAGGGAAGGGAGAGGTCCCAGAAAAGAGCTCCAGATAGGAGACTGGGAGAGTTCCCAAAAGAGGAATCCCAGACAGGGACAAGAAGAAGTCTCAGTTAAGAAGGAGAGCAGAGAAAGAGGGTCCAAGCAGAAAAAGGGCAATGGTTGTCAGACTTTGAGTAATGGGCTTGGGAGAAGCCCTGGAGATCGGAAAAGGTAGCAGAAGGTTGGTGATTTCATGCTGCGGGCCACTGGGGCAAAGGTAACCCTTTGGACCAGGAGTGTTCTGCTCGGCATGACTGGTGAGTTGATGCTGGAGTGCAGAATCGGGAATCCAGGGGAACAGAACCTTGGGATCGAGATTGAAACTCTGGGAGTTGGGCAGTCGCTGAGGCCGTCCAAGTGGCGCGGCTTTTGAGGAGAATTCCAGGGTTAGCTCTTTGAAGGTGAAGACAAGAATTCCCTATTTGAGAGGGCGACAGCCTTTCAACAAGATTGGCCGACTCACAATGTTTACTGATGCCTGGGTGGGTTGCTGAGAAATCCATGGACTTTGTCTCGGTTGCCTCTGCTATTTATTGTGCAGTGTGGTGCTCTCGACCACAGTTTGCTTGGTAGTTCACATTCACCTCATATGAACCCTGATTTTTAAAAATTCATTTACAGGATGTGTGTGTTGCTGGCTAGGCCAGCATTTATTGCCTATCCCTAATTGCCCTTGAGAAGGTGGTGGTGAGCTGCCTTCTTGAACCGCTGCAGTCCATGTGGTGCAGGTGCACCCACTGCTGTTAGGGAGAGAATTCCAGGATTTTGACCCAGCGACAGTGAAGGAACGGCGATATATTTCCAAGTCAGGATGGTGAGTGACTTGGAGGGGAACTTTGAGCTGATGGTGTTCCCATCTGTATGCTGCCCTTGTCCTTCTAGATGGTAGTGGTCGTGGGTTTGGAAGGCACTGCCTAAGGAGCCTATTAACCAGGTTCTCAAAAGGTTCCAGAAATCAGTCCTTTGTATCAAACCGCAAAAATAAGTGACAAAAATTCACTCCACGTAGGCTGCAGCGGTTCAAGAAGGCAGCCCATCACTGGGAGCCAACCAGGGACAGGCAGTAAATGCTGGCTTTTTCAGCGATGCCCACATCCTGAGGATGGATATGATTTATAATGCAATAGGTCATTAAAATCGCCTCAAGCTGCTTTCCCCAGTGAATTACCTGCGGTGTGCACTGATTCTCTTTGTTTGACTTGTAAGATAATAATAGGTAATAATAGATAACAATAGATAAGTAATAGTTCAGAGGGCGTGTGATGGCTGCAGAGTGTCAAATTCAGATCGAAGGATTTTCATGCCCCAGGAACAAGCAAACAAAACTTGCTGGTAATTCAGAGAGGATTGGCCCATGAACGCAAGCTGTGGCTTGTCATTGCCTGAGAGCTGAGAGCCAAGCAGCAATGTGTTGATGGAGTAGTCACGTGCCTCCCTTGAAAGTGACTGAAAACAGGATACACATGGCCAAAGATTTATTGTAAAACTGAAACCAGCTGAGGCTTCCTCAGCCTCCAAACATGTTGACACCGCTCTTTAAGGGCTTGTGGAAATTTTTTTATACTTGATGGAAATGATTATATTAAAAATGATGTACAATTTCTCTGTAACAGGCTGCAGATCGCTTCTCCATAAGCAGAGAGAGCGAGAGAAAAGAAAAAACCGCTCCTCGAAACGCTGACCTCAGGCGTGACACGTCATGGTGAGGTCCAAACAAAAGGTCATCGGCCAGAAATGCTAACTCTGTTTTTCTCTCTCAACAGAGGCTGTAATCACGCTGATTATCTCCAACATCTTCTATTTTTATTTTGTAACCACATCGAGGTCTATTTTTCCCGCTGATCAGGCAAAGAATAAAATGTTTTTTCCACTTTGGATTCTTTGTCTTCCTCTTGGCGGGGCTGGGTGAGCAGCACAGGTTCACCAGAACGGTGCTTCGGCTGAAAGGGTTAAATTAAGAGGTGTCAGGATCGTCAGCCAGGCTCCCAGATGCTTGGTACAATCCAGTTAGGGACCAGTAACTTTTTGTTTAAAGTAGACAAAGTTTGAGATTCAAGATAGTTTCTAAGAGAATAAAACCACAAGATTCCACGGGTTTTGGACAGTCGTGGAACTCATGAGACTAGCATTTAACTTCCAGTTTTATTGGATTAATTGAATTCAAATTCCACCTGTAGCCATGTGGGGTTTGAACATGTCACTGAAGTATTCATCCAGGCCACTGGGTTGCCATTTGGTAATGTTACCATGATGCTACCAAACCAATGAAGTGCCCCACACGGGGACACTATTAGCCCATCATAACAAAACACAAGCTTTCAAGGAAACTTAAATTAAATTGTGATTTCCGATGCAGCACCCAGAACTAGACACAATACTCCAGCTGAGGCCGAACTAGTGACTTATACAAATTCAACATAACCTCTTTACTCTTGTACTCTATACCCTTGTTAACAAAGACCAGGATGCCATATACTATATTAACCACTGTCTGAACCTGTCCTGCCACCTTCAATGACTTATGCACATATACACCCAGGTCTCTCTGCTTCCACACCCCCTTTAGAGTTGTACCCCTATTTTATATTGCCTCTCCATGATCTTTCTACCAAAATGAATCACTTCATATTTCTCGGCATTGAACTTCATCTGCTACATTTCCACCCATTCCACCAACTTGTCTATGGCCTTTTGAAGTTCTACACTATCTTCCTCAGTTTACAATGCTTCCAAGTTTTGTCCCCTGCACACCAAGGCCAAGGTCATTAATATATATCAGGAAAAGCAAGGCTCCCATTACTGACCCCTGGGGAACTCCACTACAAACCTTCCTCCAGCCTGAAAACCATCCGTTAACCACCTCTCTCTGTTTTTTGTTGCTCAGCCAATTCCGTATCCATGTCCCTTTTATCCCATAGCTATAACTTTGCTCACAAGTCTATTATGCGACACTGTATGAAATGCCTTTTGGAAGTCCATGTACACCACATCAACAGCATTGCCCTCATTAACCCTCTCTGTTACCTCTCCAAAAAACCCCAACAAGTTAGTTAAAAACAATTTTCCTTTAAGAAATCCATGCAGGCTTTCCTTAATTAACCCGCATCAGCCCCATCACCAAAGTTAATCTAACTGGTCTTATCCTTACACCTTTTTTTTGAACAAGGGTTCAAAAAAAGGTTTGCAATTCTCCAGTCCTCTGGAACCCTCACTTCTCGCTGTACCTCAGATGCATCTCATCCAGTCCCAGTGCCTTATCAACTTTAAATTCAGATAATCTATTCAATACCCCCTCTTTTTCAATTTTATACACTTCAAGGGCAGAATTTTCTGCCTGGCGGGTGGGCCCAACCCAATCTCTGGTGGGCAGGGAGCCGATCCCCGCTGGAGAAGCGGGCCCTGCCGCCATTTTACATGGGCGGGCCAATTAAGGCCCACCCAGTGTGCTGTCCAGCGGGAAGCGCTATGCGCTTTCTGTGCGGGTGGGGGGAATTCCCCAAATGCGAGAGTGCGCTCTTTCGCACATGCGCACAAAAGAGCGCATATCTCCCTGAGGCTAAGTGCAGCCTCAGGGAGATCACTGACAGCTTTAAAAATATTAAAAATAGAAAAAAAAAATTCCCTAACATGTCCCCCTCATGTGACAATGTTACATGAGATGGGATATGTTCATAATTAACATAATAACTTTATTAAAAATTTTAAAACCCTGCATGAAACCTCATCCCGCCAGTGGATGAAGTTTCATGTTTTATCTGTTTGCCACCGGGGCTCCTGGCCTGCCTGACAACCTTGGATGGGCAGGTACACTAAGTACTTTAATTGATCCTGTCAATGGCCTCAATGGGCCGTTGACAGGTCGGCGGGCGCGCAACTGATTTTGCTGTGCCCCCGGCCTTCCTGAAAATGTAAATGGGGCACGGTGATGTCGGGGGTTCCGCCCGGCGTCATCCCGCATCATTTTACGTGTCGGGCCGCGCCCCCTGCTCGCCGATGGCAAAATTCTGCCCCAAGTGTCTGAATTACCTTCCCTTTTACCGTGAACAGGGTAGCATCTTCTTCCTTAGTAAAGACAGATGCAAAATATTCATTTAATACCTCAGTTATGTCCTTTGCCTCCCTTTCTGGTCCGTCATCATCCCTACTCCTTTTACAACCTTTTTATCATTTATATGTTTACAGAAGACTTTGGGATTCCATTTTATGTTAGCTGCCAGTCTCTTTTCATCCTCCCTCTTTGCTCCTCTTATTTGCTTCTTCACCTCCCCTCTGAACCTTTTATATTCAGCTTGATTCTCAATTGTGGTTGCCGCCTGATAATTAGCAATCAATATAGGGTATAACGCATTGGAAACTGACTGATGAGTCAGCCAGGTTCATAAACCACAAAATTCAGCTCCCTATGACCATCTTTTTGTGCATTTTAGATTTTCTTTTGTGCAAGATTACAATCAGCAACGGTTTCCAGAACTTGACTGAAACATATAAGATCCTGAGGGGACAAAAACAAAATCAGCTGGAAAAACTCAGCGGGTCTGACAGCATCTGTGGAGAGGAACACAGTTAACGTTTCGAGTCCGTATGGCTTTTCATCAGGACCAAGGTAAAATAGAAATGAGGTGAAATATAAGCTGGTTGAGAGGGGTGAGACAGGTAGAGCTGGAGAGGGGGCCAGTGATAGGTGGAGGCAAAGAAGAGATTGCCAAAGATGTCATAGACAAAAGGACAAAGGGGTGTTGATGATGGTGATATTATCTAAAGGATGTGCTAATGGGGACATTAAGGGAAGCAAGCTAGTGGCACATGGTCCTACTGCGGCTGGGATGGGGGGAAGGAATGTGCTAATGGTGACATTAAGGGTAGAAAGCAGGACGAGCAACTAACAGATAGCCCTAGTGGGGGTGGGGTGGAGGGAAGGGGTCGAAATAGGCTAAAAGATGGAGATAAAGCAATGGATGGAAATAAATTTAAAAATAATAGAAATAGGTGGGAAAAGAAAAAAAAATAGCAACAATATATATATATATTTAAAAAGTTATAACTTATTGGAAAAAGGGGGATCTAATTACTGGAAAACGGGGGGTGGGGATAGAGGAGAGAGTTCATGATCTAAAATTGTTGAACTCAATATTCAGTCCGGAAGGCTGTAAAGTGCCTAATCGAAAGATGAGGTGCTGTTCCTCCAGTTTGCGTTGAGCTTCACTGGAACATTGCAGCAGGCCAAGGACGGGCATGTGGGCATGATAGCAGGGTGGTGTGTTGAAACGGCAAGCGACAGGGAGGTCTGGGTCATGCTTGCTGACAGACCAAAGGTGTTCCACAAAGCAGTCACCCAGTCTGTGTTTGGTCTCTCCAATGTAGAGGAAACCGCATGGGGATCAGCGAATGCAGTAGACTAAATTGAGGGAAGTGCAAGTGAAATGCTGCTTCACTTGAAATGAGTGTTTTGGCCCTTGGTTGGTGAGGAGAGAGGAAGTGAAGGGGCAGGTGTTGCATCTTCTGCGGTTGCATGGGAAGGTGCCGTGGGAGTGGGTTAAGGTGATGGAGGAGTGGATCAGGATGTCATGGAGGGAAAGATCCCTACAGAATGCTGCCAGGGGGCTGCAGGAAAGATGTGTTTGGTGGTGGCATCATGCTGGAGTTGGCGGAAATGGCGGAGGATGATCCTTTGAATGCTGAGGCTAGTGGGGTGATAAGTGAGGACAAGAGGGACCCTATCATGTTTCTGGGAGGGAGGAGAAGGCGTGAGGGCGGATGCGCGGGAGATGAGCCGGACACAGTTGAGGGCCCTGTCAACCACCGTGGGTGGAAAACCTCGGTTAAGGAAGAAGGAAGACATGTCAGAGGAACTGTTTTGGAAAGTGGCATCATCAGAACAAGGGGGGGAGTGGGAGTGGTGGTGGTGGTGGGGGAGGGCGGTGTAGTGGGGGAATGGGGATGGTGGTGGGGGGGCTGTAAAACACCCCACTTCACTATTTGGAAAAAGAGCAGGATAATTACCCCCAGTGTCTTGTTAATCCCTCAATCAACATCACAAAGAAAGCTTATCTGGTCATCATCAAACTATTATTCGTGGGAGCTTGATTTGCACAAATTTCCTACATTCCAACACACGCTATGTTTCAAAAGTAAAAATAGAAATTAAGTTCAGACAAGAACAGTGTCAATGTTTGACCATGAGCTTAAGGACCCCAACACTGGGATGAAGTGGGGGTCCCAAGCTCGCACTAGCCAGCAGCGGGAGCAGCTCAACATTTCTATCAGCGGCAGCCTCCCCTAATTGGCTGTCTCCAGGCTCACCCTCCAATTAAGGATGGAGGGAGCAGGTTGTAGAGGGTGCTGACCTAATCAGAAGCCTCGATGGACGATCAGGAAGCAGGTGCTATAGAGGATGTTTCGGGGATTGAGCGAGCACCTCAACATGGAGGTAAGCTTGGGAAGGGAAGTAAACGATTAAAAGTCAAAGGGCCCAATCAGGAAGGATCATCTGATTGACCCACTGGGGCTGCGGGGGAGGACTTCCCTGCGTGCAGACCCCTCCTTTGGACGTGGAATCTCCAGCCCCAATGGCACTGCTGGAAGGCCACGTGAAGTCCATCTCTGTTAAACTGGCAGCCTCTGCATGTGGCAGGAGACCAGTCCGCTGCGGCCAAAATGCCAGTTGGCCCAAAGAATCAACTCTGTTTTGGCCTTAAGTATTTCAATTGCCTGCCTCTGCATCCAGTCCCTCTGCTGGGAAACTTCCCTGGTGGTGGGTTGCATCAGGAGGCTGTCCTGAAGTGGCTGTCCATTATTTTCCAGGCTACCACAGCCTCCCAGCTGCCACCCTGGGGTCGGGAAAATCCTGCCCAACATTTCAGGTCGACGACATTTCATCAGAACTGGGAAAAGATAGAAAGGTAATAGGCTTAAAGTGAGTGTAAGAGGTGAGGGTGGGAAGAGGTGCTAAGGGGAAGGTTTGTGACAGGGTGGAGTTCCGGAAAGATTAAAGGAAAAAAAGATTTCATGGTGCCAGGACAACGGTAGTGGCAATGGGACAAGTAAAGAAACAAAAGTTGTGTCTAGAAGAGGTGTGAATGGCAGGATAGTTGCCACCTGAAAGCAAAGGAAAGGAAATAAGAAAGAAACGAGAAAAAAACAAACCAACAAAGTAAAATGAAACAAAATGGGGACAAATGTTATGATGTAAGATCACATAGGAACATACAAACATACGTGCTAGGAGCAGGAGTAGGCCACTCGGCCCTTCAATCCTGCTCTGCCATTCAATACGATCATGGCTGATCTGATTGTAACCTCAACCCCACATTCCTGCCTACCCCGATAACCTTTCACCCCCCCCCCACCTTGTTAATCAAGAATCTTCGTTAAAAAAATTCAAAGACTTTGCTTCCACTGCCTTTTGAGAAAGAGAGTTCCAAAGATTAACAACCTTCTGAGAGAAAAAAATTCTCATCCGTCTTAAATGAGTGACCCCTTATTTTTAAATTGTGATTACTAGTTCTAGATTCACCCATAAGAGGAAATATCCTCTCCATATCCACTCTGTCAAGATCCCTTAGGATCTGAAATGTTTCAGTCAAGTCACCTTTTAATCTTCTAAGCTCCAGTGGATACAAGTCTAACCTGCCCAACCTTTCCTCATAAGGCAACCCACCTATTTCTGGTATTAGTCTAGTAAACGGTTCTCTGAACTGCTTCTGACGCATTTACATCTTTGCTTAAATAAGGAGACCAGTACTATACACAATACTCCAGATGTGGTCTCATCAATGCCCTGTAAAACTGAAGTATAACCTCAATAATCAATTCCCCTCATAATAAATGTTAACATTCTATTAGCTTTCCTAATTACTTGCTGAACCTGCATACAAGCCTTTTGTGATTCATGCACTAGGACACCCAGATCCCTCTGAATCTCAGAGGTCTGCAATCTCTCACCTTTTAGGTAATAAGCTCCTTTTTTTTCTCTTCCTGCAAAAATGGACAATTTTATATTTGCTTACATTATATTCCATTTGCCAGATCTTTGCCAACTTACTTACCTATCTACGTCTCTTTGTAGCTTCCTCACATCCTCCTTATAACTTACTTTCCTACCTATCTTTGTGTCATCAGCAAATTTATCAACCATATCATCTGTCCCTTGATCCAAGTCGCTTATATAAATTGTAAAACATTGAGGCCCCAGCACTGATCCCTGTGGTACACCAGTCATTACATCCCGCCAACCAGAAAAAGAGCCATTTGTGGCTACCCTCTGTTTCCTGTTAGCCAGCCAATCTCTTATTCAACCAATATGTTACCCCATACATCGTGAGCTTTTATTTTCTGCAATAACCTTTGATGTGGCACCTTATCAAATGTCTCCTGGAAATCTAAGTACAGTACATCCACCGGTTCCCCCTTATCCATGGCATGTGTGACTCCTTCAAGGAACTCGAATAAATTGGTTAAACATGATTTCCCTTTCACAAAACCATGTTGACTCTACCTGATTGCCTTAAACTTTTCTAAGTGCCCTGCGATAACATCTTTGACCTGAAACTTCTTCACTCAGAGGGTGGTGAACCTATGGAATTCTGTACCTCAGAAGGCTGTGGAGGCCAAGGGTGGGATTTTCCACACCCCCCCACTACCGGAATCTTCCGGTCCCGCCGCAAGTCAATGGACTTCTGGCTGGGGCGTACCTCACCCACGACGGGGCTGGAAAATCCCAGCCCAGGTCACTGAATATATTTAGGGAAGAAATAGATAGATTTCTAGACTCTAAAGGCGTCAAGAGATATGGGGAGAGAGCGGGAGTACAGCATTGAGATAGAGGATCAGCCATAATCAGATTGAATGGCAGAGCAGCCTTGAAGGGCTGAATGACCTACTCCTGCTCCTATTTTCTATATCTTCTATGTTTCTAATAGCTTCTAACATTTTCCCTCTGGCAGATGTTAGCTAATTACCCTCTATTCAGCTGTATTACTTGTATAAATTGTATTGCTCAGTAAGAAAACAGAAAATGCTGGAAAAACTCAGCAGGTCTGACAGCATCTGTGGAGAGAAGAGCAGAGTTAATGTTTCGAGTCCATGTGACCCTATAATGAATTGAAAGAGGTACAAGTAAGTTGTTGTTTCACCTGGGAGGAGGGCTTGGGGTCTTGAATGGTGAGAAGTAAAGGGATAAAAGGGCAGGTGTTACATCTCTGACTTTGGCAGTTAAAGGCGCTGAAAGGGGAGGGCAGGGGAAGATGCGTTTGGTGGTGGCACCACTCTGGAGGTGGCGGAAATGGCGGAGGAGAGTCTGTTGAGGAATGGAGGCTGGTGGGGTGGAAGGTGAGGAGAAGGAGAACTCTATCATGGTTCCAGGAGGGAGGCGATGAGAGCCGGAGTATGAAATAAGACAAACACAGTCATATGCCCTACCAACCGCTGCCAGGGGAGTTGTCGAGGGCCATAGGGAGGTGGGGTGCCATAGGGAGGGAATCCTCGGTTGAGGAAAAAGGAAGTCAGTGGGCTTACAGTGAATATTGGTTGATAGGCCATCCTCAGAAATGAAGACAGAGACGTCAAGGAAGGGAAGGGGATATCGGAACTAGATGATGTGAAGGCATGGGAAAGGTGAAAATTGGAAACAAAGTCGGTGAAACTTCAATACTACTTCATCGACTGTAAAACCTTTTGGGTCATAAATGGCCCTGTACAAATGCAAATCTCTTTTGCTGCAGTCTATTTGTAGTAATAGAGTCCAAATTCCTGAGCAATTAATAAAAAGCATGACTGATCCAGTCCAGCGCATAAAAAAATAAGTCGAGAGGCAGAAATAGAAGGAGAATTAACTTCACAGTCAATGAAATACTTTTGAAGTGTAGTCATGGTTGTAATGTAGAAAACAAAGCAGTCAAATTTCACACAATAAGCTTCCACAAACAGCGACGTGATAACAACCAGATAATCTGTTTTAGTGATGGTGATTGGAGGATAAGTATTGGCCAGGGCTAAAAAGTGTTCTCAAGGGGACATGATATAACAACATCATCTTAGAGCTTAGAGTCATAAAAATTATTCGATTTGCTAGTAAACAATAGGTATAAGGCAGGTGTTCATGGTGAAAAGGGAGCCAGGATTTGTAAAGAATGATCTAATTCTTTTGGTGTCAACTTTACCTTTAAGATGGATCAGCCCATAAATCTCCCAGAATTTCTCAATTTATCCCAAGTCAAGATTGTGGAAATAACCCGTTGAGTACAGGAAATGACCACCTCAAAAGCGGCTCACCTCTCTGTTTGACAACGAGTCTATACAAATATTTATTCAAAGGGACTTTTCTATCTTAAAAAAAATATAAAAATAAAAACAAAAAACTGCAGATGCTGGAAATCCAAAACAAAAACAGAATTACCTGAAAAAACTCAGCAGGTCTGGCAGCATCAGCGGAGAAGAAAAGAGTTGACGTTTCGAGTCCTCATGACCCTTCAACAGAACCAGGTGAATCCAAGGAAGGGGTGAAATATAAGCTGGTTTAAGGTGTGTGTGTGTGTGTGTTGGGGGGGGGTTCGGTGGGGGGACAGAAGTGGAGGGGGGAGGTGTGGTTGTAGGGACAAGCAAGCAATGATAGAAGCAGATCATCAAAAGATGTCACAAACAGAACAAAAGAACACAGGTGCTGAAGTTGGTGATATTATCTAAACGATTGTGCTAATTAAGAATGGATGGTAGGGCACTCAAGGTATAGTTCTAGTGGGGGTGGGGGGAGCATAAAAGATTTAAAAATATTTAAAAATAATGGAAATAGGTGGGAAAAGAAAAATCTATATAATTTATTGGAAAAAACAAAAGGAAGGGGGAAGAAACAGAAAGGGGGTGGGGGTGGGGGTGGAGGAGGGAGTTCAACACCTAAAGTTATTGAATTCAATATTCAGTCCGGAAGGCTGTAAAGTGTCTGGTCGGAAGATGAGGTGTTGTTCCTCCAGTTTGCATTGGGCTTCACTGGAACAATGCAAGCCAAGGACAGACATGTGAGCAAGAGAGCAGGGAGAAGTGTTAAAATGGCAAGCGACAGGGAGGTTTGGGTCATTCTTGCAGACAGACCGCAGATGTTCTGCAAAGCGGTCACCCAGTTTACGTTTGATCTCTCCAATGTAGAGGAGACCACATTGGGAGCTACGAATACAGTAGACTAAGTTGGGGGAAATGCAAGTGAAATGCTGCTTCACTTGAAAGGAGTGTTTGGGCCCTTGGACAGTGAGGAGAGAGGAGGTGAAGGGGCAGGTGTTACTTCTGTTGTGTGGGCATGGGGTGGTGCCATAGGTGAGGGTTGAGGAGTCCTCCTTCTTCCTTAACCGAGGTTTTCCACCCACGGTCGTTGACAGGGCCCTCAACCGTGTCCGGCCCATCTCCCGCGCATCTGCCCTCAAGCCTTCTCCTCCCTCCCAGAAACATGATAGGGTCCCCCTTGTCCTCACTTATCACCCCACCAGCCTCCGCATTCAAAGGATCATCCTCCGCCATTTCCGCCAACTCCAGCATGATGCCACCACCAAACACATCTTCCCTTCACCCCCACTGTCGGCATTCTGTAGGGATCGTTCCCTCGGGGACACCCTGGTCCACTCCTCCATCACCCCCTACTCCTCAACCCCCACCTATGGCACCACCCCATGCCCACGCAAAAGATGTAACACCGGCCCCTTCACTTCCTCTCTCCTCACATTCCAAGGGCCCAAACACTCCTTTCAAGTGAAGCAGCATTTCATTTGCATTTCCCCCAACTTAGTCTACTGCATTCGTTGCTCCCAATGTGGTCTCCTCTACATTGCAGAGACCAAACATAAACTGGGCGACCGCTTTGCAGAACACCTGCGGTCTGTCCGCAAGAATGACCCAAACCTCCCTGTCGCTTGCCATTTTAACACTCCACCCTGCTCTCTTGCCCACATGTCTGTCCTTGGCTTGCTGCATTGTTCCAGTGAAGCTCAACACAAACTGGAGGAACAACACCTCATCTTCCGACTAGGCACTTTACAGCCTTCCAGACTGAATATTGAATTCAACAACTTTAGGTGTTGAACTCCCTCCTCCATCCCCACCCCTTTTCTGTTTCTTCCCCCTTCCTTTTGTTTTTTCCAATAAATTATACAGATTTTTCTTTTCCCACCTATTTCCATTATTTTTAAATATTTTTAAATCTTTTATGCTCCCCCCACCCCCACTACAGCTATACCTTGAGTTCCCTACCATCCATTCTTAATTAGCACATTCGTTTAGATAATATCACCAACTTCAACACTTATGTGTTCTTTTGTTCTGTTGTCTGTGACATCTTTTGATGATCTGCTTCTATCACTGCTTGCTTGTCCCTACAACCACACCACCCCCCTCCACTTCTCTCCACAACCCAACCACCGCACCCCCCCCCACCCCACACACACACACACACACACACACACACCTTAAACCAGCTTACCAGTTTATATTTCACCCCTTCCTTGGATTCACCTGGTTCTGTTGAAGGGTCATGAGGACTCGAAACGTCAACTCTTTTCTTCTCCGCCGATGCTGCCAGACCTGCTGAGTTTTTCCAGGTAATTCTACTTTTCTGTCTTATCCTTCCCTGGAAAATGGCAAAAGAGTGGAGAGAATCTAAGCTAAATGCCAGAGGTCATCATTGATCACACCATGGGTCCTAAATAGTCCAGGTCCACCAGACAACCAGGGCCAGGATGCCTAAGCCAGAGTATTAACAATCAAGCTTGAGCCTGTTCTAACTCACATCAATGTCTCACTTATTTTCCAGCAAGAAAGGGAATCAGGAATGGAAGTTTTTTTCCTGATTTCCCTAGCAATAGTTCACAGAAGCCAATTATAGTGAGCCTAACTGAGGTAATTCAGGAAATATCAGCAGACCAATCTCACCAACTGACCCTGATCTTGTTCTCTGCTTTGAGGCAAGGCCATTAACTGAAGCATTAACTGTTTCCTCTCTCCAATGTTGTTGCCTGACACTCTGAGCAGTTCCACCACTCCCTATTTCTGGCTTGGCTGATTTTCCCCTCACTTCAATTCTCCACCAGCTTTTTCAGTACTCTGCCCAAAGACAGTTCTGAGCTACAGCACCACAACCTCTGCCATAGGTAAGGCAAGGAAGCAGGTCCCGAATCTATCCCAGGCAGAACAGGGATCTGACCCTGTGTTGCTGGCATCAATCTGATCCATACCAACCATCTAGCCAGCCAACTGATCTCTTCTACTCTTATTGCCTGCCATTGACATATGTTGGAAGGATTTACAAGTTGATAATCAACCTTTATGGCTGTGTTATGAACATCCTGGAGCAGATCTTGAACCCGGAGCTTCTGGCTCAAGGTAGGGATTCTATCACTGTGCCACCAGACCTTCTTCTCCAATGACCTAGAAGGACAAAAGTAGCCAGTACATGGCATCCTCAAGGTTTCCTCCATGTCACACCATTCTGACTTGAGGTAAGGCACTGTTCCTTCATTGTCGCTGGGAGTCACTACCTCACGGCGCTGTGGAAGCACCTTCTCCACACAGAGGGCAGCAATTCAGGAAGGAGGCCCACCACTGCCTTCTCAAGAGAAACAAGGGATGTGCAATAAACACAGGCTCCCCATCGCAGGAATCTTTTTTAAAAATTGCGCATGTTTCCTCAACTACATCAAGTCCTCACATGGCTTCCATACCAAAGCCATTGATTGTGCAGATGATAAGGTTTGTGCATTAGTTATTTTTGCTATAATTGTACGCATGCACAAAGGCTGAGTAACAGTCCCCATTCACAACATTCCCTTTTCCATCTCTCCTCTAGCATTGATGGATAGCATAGTAGTTTCCTCATTCATTGGTTTTTAATCTGAAACCAGACTACCATCGGAATAGTTACTTTATTCTGCACAACTTCTTTAACCTTTTCAATTTTTGTTTCACTTCAGTATCTATATTTCTTTGTTAAGTTTCAAGTTCTTACTGCCTTCTCTATACTTGTCTTTTATTAGTGTTCCAGACAGTTCACCAAATTCAGAGGGAAGAGTGTCCTGCAGTCAGCATTGCGGTGAAACAGTCACTTCAAAAAGTGACATCAGCACAAAGGTGAGAGCCCTTTGGTGAGTAGTGGGAAAGTGTTTTTCTCCAGTTTAAAATAGATTAAGCTAAGGAAAGGTAAGGATTCTAGTTTTTATTCAAAGTACATAAATAATTTAACTTTTTTTTTACTGTATTTAACTTAAAGTAAGGGGTTTTTTTCAAATAGAGGCATGGCAGGGCAGCTCAGTTCCGTGTCATGTACCGCCTGCAACATGTGGGAAGTCTTAGATGCTCCTTGTGCTCTGACCGACCGCGTGTGCAGGAAGTGCCACCAGCTGCAGCTACCTGAGCTCTGAGTTTCAGAGTTTGAGCGGCAGCTGGACGCACTGAGGTGCATCCATGAGGCTGAGAGTTTTGAGGATAGCACATTTTTAGATGTGGTCATCCCACAGTTTTTCTGTGTTGGAAAATGGTGAGAGTGACTCATGGTACTGTTAGTGGCTCAGCTGCACAGGAGGGGAGGAAAAAGAGGGGAAGAGCAATAGTGGTAGAAGACTCGATAGTAAGGGGAACAGACAGGCACTTCTGCGGCCATAGACATGACTCCAGGATGGTATGTTGCCTCTCTGGTGCCAGGGTCAAGGATGTCACTAAACAGCTGCAGGGCATTCTAAAGGAGGAGGGCAAACAGACAGAGATCGTGGTACATATTGATCCCAACGACATAGGTAGAAAGAAGGATGAGGTCCTGCAAGCAGAATTTAGGAAGCTAGGAAACAGATTAAAAAACAGGACTTCAAAGGTAGTAATCTTTGGATTACTTCCGGTGCCATGCACTAAGGATACAGTTGACATTTTGAGTCCATATGACCTTTCATCAGAACTAAGACATGTAGAAATGAGATGAAATATAAGCTGGTAGAAGGGGGTGGGACAGGAGAGCTCGATAGGGGGCCAGTGATAGGTGGAGGCCAAGAAGAGACTGCCAAAGATGTCATAGACAAAAGGACAAAGGGGTGTTGATGATGGTGATATTATCTAAAGGATGTGCTAATGGGGACATTAAGGGAAGCAAGCTAGTGGCAGATGGCCCTACTGAGGCTGGGATGGGGGGAAGGGATCGAAATGGGCTAAAAGGTGGAGACGAAACAATAGATCGAAATAAATTTAAAAATAGGAGGGAAAATAAAAAAAATAGTGTAAAAAAAATTATGAATTATTGGAAAAAGGAGGATCAGAAAGTGGGTGGGGATGGAGGAGAGATCTGAAATTGTTGAACTCAATATTAAGTCCGGAAGACTGTAAAGTGCTTAGTCAGATATTTTTTCTTTTCCCTCCTATTTTTAAATTTATTTCGATCTATTGTTTCATCTCCACCTTTTAGCCCATTTCGATCCCTTCGCCACACCCCACCCGTACCGAGGCAGGGATTAATCAAGGGCAGTCAGCATGATTTTGTTAAGGGGAGGTCACGTCTGACCAATTTGATTGAATTTTTCGAAGAGGTGACCAGGTGTGTAAATGAGGGCAATGCATTTGACATAGTCGACTTGGACTTCAGCAAGGCTTTTGATAAGGCCCCGCATGGGAGACTGATAATGAAGGTAAGAGCCCATGGGATCCAAAGCAATTTGGCAAATTGGATCCAGAATTGGCGGAATGGCAGGAAGCAGAGAGTGTTTTTGTGTCCAGTGGGGTTCCACAGGGATCGGTGTTGGGTCCCTTGCTGTTTGTGGTATATATAAACGATTTAGACTTGAATGTAGGCTTGTTGATCAGTAAGTTTGCGGATGACACGAAAATTGGTGGGGTGGTAAATAGTGAGGAGGACAGCCTTAGATTACAGGAGGATGTGGATAGGCTGGTCAGATGGGCTGATCAGTGGCAAATGGAATTTAATCCGGATAAGTGTGAGGTGATGCACTTGGGCAGGACAAACAAGGCATGGGAATACATGATGAATGGTAGGACCCTGGGAAGTACCGAGGATCAGAGGGACCTTGGTGTACATGTCCACCAGTCCGTTAAGGTAGCAGGACAGTAAGGGAAGGTGGTTGAGAAGTCATATGGGATACTTGCCTTTATTAGCCGAGGCATAGAATATAAGAGCATGGGGTTATGCTGGAACTGTATTTAATGCTGGTTAGGCCACAGCTAGAGTATTGCATGCAGTTCTGGAATCTGCATGATAGGAAGGATGTGATTGCACTAGAGAGAGTGCAGAGGAGATTTACCAGAATGTTGCCTGAGCTGGAGAGTTTTAGTTATGAGGAGAGATTAGATAGACTGGAGTTATTTACCCTGGAGTAGAGGAGATTGAGGGGGGACATGATTGAGGTGTATAAAATTATGAGGGGCATAGATAGCATAGACAGGAAGGAACTTTTTTTCTTGGAGGAGGGTTCATTAACCAGGGGGCATAGATTTGAGTTAAGGGGCAGGAGGTTTAGAGGGGATGTGAGGAAGAATTTTTTCACCCAGAGGATGGTGGGAATCTGGAACTCACTGCCTGAAAGGGTGGTAGAGGCAGAAACCCTCATAACATTTAAGAAGTATTTGGATGTGCACTTGTGATGCCATGACATCCAAGGCTATGGGCCTAGTGCTGGTAAATGGGATTAGAATAGTTAGGTACTTGTTTGACCGGTGCAGACTTGATGGGCCGAAGAGCCTGTTTCTGTGCTGTAGACCTCTTTGACTCTATGACTGTATAGACCCTATGATGAAGTTGTTATTGTGGATTAGTATTGGTGAAAGAATAGGAAGGGCCAGTGAAAAGCACTTTGATTACACAGTGGGTTGTTATTTGCAATGCACTGCCTGAAAGAATGGTGGAAGCAGACTCAATAATAACTTTCAAGAGCAGACTGAATAAATATTCATAGATTTAAACAATATGTAGGGCTGGGGACCGAGCAGGTGAGTGGAGTTGGAACAGCTCCTTCAAATAGCCTTAACAGGCACGGTGGGCTGAGTGGCCTCCATTTCTACTATATAACTGATGATAGTTGGATTGTCCTATTTTCTGTGTGCAGGTGGAAAGTCTCTTGCTGTCGTATCATATTCATTTGCAACTTAGTAATCCTAAAGCCCGTTCATTGTTACTTCCTGTTCATTGTTACTTCCAGAAGCAGACACTCTCCTTGCTCAAAGTTCAGTTTATCATAAATACTTATTACAGATAGAGTGTTCAGACAAGATAGGGAAGGGTTGGAAAGAGAGGGGGCAAGGACAGAATCTATTTAGTTAGAGTTGAGCAGCAAAAAAAGGGTAAGATCACACTAGTTGGAGTTTTCTATAGGCCTCCACATAGTGAGAGATAGATAGAGGAACAAATCTGCAGGGGATCACTGAAGTGTGCAAGAAGTATAGAGTGGTTATATTGAGGGACTTTAAATACACAAATACCGATTTGGCTAATATTAGACTAAAGGAAAAGGAGGGGAAGGAATTTCTGAAATGTGTTCAGGAGAAATTCCTTGACCAGTATGTTCTCAGTCCAACTAGGTAGGAGACATTGCAGAATCTGGTGCTGATGATTGAGGTTGGCCAAGTGTCTGTGGGAGAACACTTGGATAAGATCATATTACCATAATGTTTAGATTATTAGTTAGAGAAGAACAAGAAACAATCTAAAGTTCTAAGGTGGAAGCGAGGTAAATTCAATGGAATGAGAAGTGATCTGGCCGGAATAAAATGGGATTAAAGATTGACAGGAACATCTGTAAGAGGACAATGGGCGATCATTAAAGAAGAGAGGTTAGATGCTGAGAGGTTGTTTCCCCTTGTGGGAGTGTCTAGGATCAGAGGGCATGATCTCAGAGTAAGGGGTCGCCCATTTTAGACAGAGAGGAGGAGGAATTTCTTCTCTCAGAGGGAAGCAAATCTATGGAATTCTTTACTGAAGAAGGCTGTAGAGCCTGGGTTGTTAAGTATGTTCAAGGCTGAGATAGACAGGTTTTTAAATCAGTTGGGGAATCAAGGGTTGTGGGGAAAAGGCAGAAAAGTGGAATTGAGAATTATCAGATCAGCCTTGATCTCATTGAATGGCGGAGCAGACTCGATGGGCCAAATGACCTACTTATGCTCCTATGCCTTGCGGTCTTATGGTTTCAGATACAGATTGGGTTTTTCCAACAACAGCACAAGGGAGGGAACTAAAACCAGGGCTTCTTGGATGAAGAGGGAGATAGAGATAATGATGGAAAATAAAACGGTGGTCTGATGCAATTCAGAAGCCAGACCCTGGTCAAGTAGAATAAGTTGAGAGGGGAAGTGAAGAGGAAAATAAAACTGGCAAAGAGAGAATATGAAAATAGAATAGCAGATATCTTAAAAAGGAACTCAAAAAACTTCTACTGGCATATAAATAGTAATAGACAAAACGAGGTCAATTAAGGACAAAGAAGGTGATGAATGCTTAGATGTTCCCGGAAGGCTTGAATACTTAATGAGCTTTTTGTATCGGTATTCACTAAGGAGAGGGATGTTGACAAAATATCAGTATAAGTGGAGATAGTAGAGGTTATGGATGGGATGAGGGGCTGGATGTAGTGCAAAAACTAGCAATGTTTAGAGTGAAAAAAAATAAAAACAAAAAAACAAAAAAACTGCGGATGCTGGAAATCCAAAACAAAAACAGAATTACCTGGAAAAACTCAGCAGGTCTGGCAGCATCGGCGGAGAAGAAAAGAGTTGACGTTTCGAGTCCTCATGACCCTTCAACAGAACTAGGTGAATCCAAGGGAAGGGTGAAATATAAGCTGGTTTAAGGTGTGTGTGTGTGTGTGTGTGTGTGTGTGTGTGGTGTGTGGGGGGGGGGGGGGGGGGGGGGGGCGGGTGGGTGGGGGGGTGGAGAGAAGTGGAGGGGGGTGGTGTGGTTGTAGGGACAAGCAAGCAGTGATAGAAGCAGATCATCAAAAGATGTCACAGACAACAAAACAAAAGAACAGATAGGTGTTGAAGTTGGTGATATTATCTAAACGAATGTGCTAATTAAGAATGGATGGTAGGGCACTCAAGGTATAGTTCTAGTGGGGGTTGGGGGAGCATAAAAGATTTAAAAATAATGGAAATAGGTGGGAAAAGAAAAATCTATATAATTTATTGGAAAGAACAAAAGGAATGGGGAAGAAACAGAAAGGGGGTGGGGATGGAGGAGGGAGTTCAAGACCTAAAGTTGTTGAATTCAATATTCAGTCCGGAAGGCTGTAAAGTGCCTAGTCGGAAGATGAGGTGTTGTTCCTCCAGTTTGCGTTGGGCTTCACTGGAACAATGCAGCAAGCCAAGGACAGACATGTGGGCAAGAGAGCAGGGTGGAGTGTTAAAATGGCAAGCAACAGGGAGGTTTGGGTCATTCTTGAGGACAGACCGCAGGTGTTCTGCAAAGCGGTCACCCAAAACAGTTCCTCTGACATGTCCTCCTTCTTCCTTAACCGAGATTTTCCACTCATGGTCGTTGCCAGGACCCTCAACCGTGTCCAGCCCATCTCCCGCGCATCTGCCCTCAAGCCTTCTCCTCCCTCCCAGAAACATGATAGGGTCCCCCTTGTCCTCACTTATCACCCCACCAGCCTCCGCATTCAAAGGATCATCCTCCGCCATTTCCGCCAACTCCAGCATGATGCCACCACCAAACACATCTTCCCTTCGCCCCCCCCGTCGGCATTCCGTAGGGATCATTCCCTCCGGACACCCTGGTCCACTCCTCCATCACCCCCTACTCCTCAACCCCCACCTATGGCACCACCCCATGTCCATGCAAAAGATGTAACACCGGCCCCTTCACTTCCTCTCTCCTCACCGTCCAAGGGCCCAAACACTCCTTTCAAGTGAAGCAGCATTTCACTTGCATTTCCCACAACTTAGTCTACTGCATTCGTTGCTCCCAATGCGGTCTCCTCTACATTGGAGAGACCAAACGTAAACTGCGTGACTGCTTTGCAGAACACCTGCGGTCTGTCCGCAAGAATGACCCAAACCTCCCTGTCGCTTGCCATTTTAACACTCCACCCTGCTTTCTTGCCCACATGTCTGTCCTTGGTTTGTTGCATTGTTCCAGTGAAGCCCAACGCAAACTGGAGGAACAACACCTCATCTTCCGACTAGGCACTTTACAGCCTTCCAGACTGAGTATTGAATTCAACAACTTTAGGTGTTGAACTCCCTCCTCCATCCCCACCCCTTTTCTGTTTCTTCCCCCTTCCTTTTGTTTTTTCCAATAAATTATATAGATTTTTCTTTTCCCACCTATCTCCATTATTTTTAAATATTTTTAAATCTTTTATGCTCCCCCCACCCCCACCCCGACTAGAGCTATACCTTGAGTGCCCTACCATCGATTCTTAATTAGCACACTCGTTTAGATAATATCACCAACTTCAACACCTATGTGTTCTTTTGTTCTGTTGTCTGTGACATCTTTTGATGATCTGCTTCTATCACTGCTTGTTTGTCCCTACAACCACACCACCCCCCTCCACTTCTCTCCCCCCACCCAACCCCCCACCCCCCACACACACCTTAAACCAGGTTATATTTCACCCCTTCCTTGGATTTACCTAGTTCTGATGAAGGATCATGAGGACTCGAAACGTCAACTCTTTTCTTCTCCGCTGATTCTGCCAGACCTGCTGAGTTTTTCCAGGTAATTCTGTTTTTGTTAATGTTTAGAGTGGATGGGTTGCCAGTTCTGGATGGCTTGTATCCCAGGTTGTCAGTGTAATTGGCTGTGGAAGAGCTTGCCATAATCTTCCAATCTTCCCTAGATATGAGGGAGATACCAGAGGATTGAAGAATGAAAAAAGGTTGTTTTTTGATGTATTATCAGAGAAGGTTGATTTTTAAAAAAAATATTCTTCCACAGGATGTGAGCATCTATGGCTAGGCTATCATTTATTGCCCATCCCTAATTGCCCTTGAGAAGGTGGTGGTGAGCCACCTTCTTGAACCACTGCAATCCATGTAGTGTAGGTACACCCACAGTGCTGTTAGGGAGGGAGTTCCAGGCTTTTGATCCAGTGACAGTGATGGAATAGCGATAAATTTCTAAGCCAGGCTGGTGAGTGGCTTGGAGGAGAACTTCCCATGCATCTGCTGCCCTTGTCCTTCTGGGTGGTAAACATCACAGATTTGGAAGGTGCAGTTGAAGGTGCCTTTGTGAGTTTCTGCAGCGCATCTTGTAGATGGTACACACTGCTGCCGCTTACATCAGTGGTGGAGAGAGTGAACATTTAAGGCCATGGATGGGGTGCCAATCAAGCAAATTGCTTTGTCCTGGATGGCGTTGAGCTTCTTCAGTGTTGTTGGAGCTCCACGCATCCAGGCAAGTGGAGAGTATTCCATCACACTCCTGACTTGTGCCTTGCAGATGGCGGACAGGCTTTGGGGAGTCAGAAGATGCCGAATTCCCAGCCTCTGACTTGCTCTTGCAGTCACAGTGTTTATATGGTTGGTCCAGTTCAGTTTCGCATCAATAGTAACCCCCAGGATGTTGGTAGTTGATGAAGAATTCCAAGGATGCTGATGGATTTTAAGAAAGTGTTTGGCAAAGTCCAACATAAAAAGGTCAAGAAGGACAAAACTGAGGCTCATGGAATAGCAAGTTCAATGTCAGTTTGGATAAAAATAGGCTTGTGCAGAGAAGACAGTAAGTCATGGTGATTTGGGTCAGTGCTAGAATCATCACTTTTGTTGATATGACTTTGATATTGGAGTACAAAATAACACTTCAAAATTTGCCAATGATACCAGATGCAAAATTTGCCAATCAACTGCAGCATGACATGAATAGGCTAGCAGAATGGGCAGGCGAGTGAATTCAGTACAGAGAGGTGCGAGATGATGCATTTTGGCAAAAAGGCTAGGAAGAGATATACTTAATGGCACAGTTCCAAAAGTTGCATAGGGACAGAGGAAACTGGGAGTTTATGTGCTTACATCTTTGAAGATGGCAAGACATATTGACAGAGTAGTTAGCAAAGCATCTTCATAAAGCTCTGGTTAGGCCATAACAAGAGAATTTTGTCCAGTTCTGGTCACCATACCTTCGGAAGGATGTGAAGGCCCTTAAGTGGGTACAGAGGAGATTTACGAGAATGGTTCAAGGGTGAGGAATTTTAGTTACAAGGTTAAGTTGGGATGGGGTTGTTCCCCTTGGAGCAAAGGCAATTGAGGGAAGATCTGATAGAGGAGTACAAGATTATGATAGATGTGGATAAGGTAGACAAAGAAAAATTGTTCTCATTAGCTGATGATACACAGACTAAGGGGACACAGATTTAAAGTTTTTGGCACGAGAGGCAAAGGGGGTCATTGAGGTCTACGGCACAGAACAAAGCCATTCGGCCCATCGAGTCTGCA
This sequence comes from Carcharodon carcharias, assembly GCF_017639515.1. Taxonomy (NCBI): domain Eukaryota; kingdom Metazoa; phylum Chordata; class Chondrichthyes; order Lamniformes; family Lamnidae; genus Carcharodon; species Carcharodon carcharias. Next base: position 248,544,102 of record NC_054467.1, on the reverse strand, counting down.
CCGGTCAAACAAGCACCTAACTATTCTAAGATAAAAACAAAAAACTGCGGCTGCTGGAAATTCAAAACAAAAACAGAATTACCTGGAAAAACTCAGCAGGTCTAGCAGCATCGGCAGAGAAGAAAAGAGTTGACGTTTCGAATCCTCATGACCCTTCAACAGAACTGTTGAAGGGTCGTGAGGACTCGAAACATCAACTCTTTTCTTCTCCGCCAATGCTGCCAGACGTGCTGAGTTTTTCCAGGTAATTCTGTTTTTGTTTTCCTAACTATTCTAATCCCATTTTCCAGCACTAGGCCCATAGCCTTATATGCCATGGCATCGCAAGTGGGGTGTGAAGAAGGACCTTTTTACTCAGTGAGTGGTAATGACGTGGAACTCACTGTCTATGAGAGTGGTCAAAGTGTAGGTGATGAATGATTTCAAAAGGGAATTGGATGAGCTTCTCAACGGAATGAACTGGCAGGACTATGGTAATAGAGCAAGGGAATGGGACTGACTGGATTGCTCTACATGGACTCAATTGGCCTCCTTCTGTGCTGTAATGATTGTATGGACGGAATCATCCCAGGTTTTCACTAAGTGCCATAGCGGGCGGGTAAAACATTTTACCTTCTGGCCGCAATGGCAGCTTTTAAGGCCACATCAACCCAAACCCACCACATTAATTATGCATTCCCAGGAAACATGCCGTTTCCATGGTGGGCGGGCTCTCATTCGCCTGCAATGCCATTACCACACCACTTCATCATGCCGGACGCCACGTTTAAAATGCCCATGCTGGTTCTTTATAGAGCACGGAAAGGAGTGCACCTCTCAGCGCTTCCAGCCCAGGACTGCTGCACAGAAAACAGGATGGCCCCGAAAGGCAAACAGACTGCAGCCACCCAGTTTAGTGACACGTCCCTCCGGTGCCTTTTAAACACTGCGGAGGCCCACCATGATGTCCTCTACCCCCACCTCTGGCCGCAGGAGGGGCAGCAGCATCATCAATCCAGCATGAGAGGTGGTGGCAGCAGTGGTCAGCACCAATGATCTGCACATAGGGCAGCCACCCAGTGCCGCAACGGGATGAATGGTCTCGTCCGTTCCGCCAGGGTGACTCACTCTTCTCATCAGTCTCAACTCACACACTCACAAACCCATCACACATCCACAGGGATCTCACACCTCAAGGAACAACACCACGAACTCTCACACACACCGTCACATCTCCACCAAGCTCATATCCTCTAAAGCTCACATCCTCATCCTGTCCATGGCTCCGCTCACCACACAAACATTCCACATGGTGCCATGTCTCCTGCTCACACTTTCTCCGCCTGATTTCATGAAGGAGAAGCTGCCTCTGTATTCGGCCTTCCAATTCATCCTGGAGGGTCAGTGGAAGGCAGGGGAACCTCGCGCAGGGATATTGGAAGCCCTCAGCAGAGTGGCACGCGTGTCAGAGGAGTGCAGCAACCTACTCTCTAATGAAGTGATGCCCACATGTGTGTGTATGGAGGTCTCCATGGGGAGGATGGCGGATGCCATTGAGACCTTGATCCAGCAGCATACAGAGATGTGTGCAGTCCTGCACTCCATAGCGATGGCCATGGATGGCAATGCGAGAGGGAAACGGGGCACCTTGACATCCCTCCAGGTGCTCCTTCCCCTCAAGGAGCCAAGCCCAAGCCCCCTGGCACCTGAGGGAGGAGGACCGGTAGCTGGACACCCCTAGGTCATCCACTCAGTAATCTCAGAGGCTGTCCTCTCCCTCCATGTCCCCTTTGCCTATTACCCTCTCAACCCCGTCCTCTGTCACTGCTGGGGGAGCACTGGCCCACAAGTGATTCTGGAGGGAGGAGTGTGTATGTGGCAGGGCCTTTCGGAGACTCGTGCAAGCACTCTCCCACACACACAGATCCTTCACACATCACACACACCTCAATGTCCTGAGTATTTGGAATGCTGCCTGCTGGGGTTCACTTTCAGTTGTCCATCTGAGCTGACCTGCATCTCTACCCACTGATCGCACTCCCATGCAGCACCTGATCTCACCCACCATGACTGTCGTTTCACTTTCAATTTAGACAGCATGGTCTGGATTCGCTTTTTCATCTGTTCCCCTCCCCCAGACACCCATTTCTGTTCCCCCATCATAGCTGACTCCACTGGCATCACCTTCCACCTCCCCTCAGTGACCTACCAGCCCAAACCTTTCTCCTTTGGGGAAGTCCAGGTGAATGTGCGCATTCCCTTCCTTCCCAAAAATCCCACTCCCATCCTCAGTCACCTCCCCGACCCTCCTCCTTCCCACCACCAGGGTCCATGCTTGCCTCCGAGTCCACACCGACTACCCTCGCCGCCCCTTCTATCGCTAATGTCAACTCTCAGCCTCCCACCCTACCGCCTCACTCTGTCTTCAGTCACCACTCCTTCGTTCCACAACCACCCTCAGTTCACTCCCCAGGAGGCAGTCATCAGATTCCTCCCTTGCAGGTTCACCTGGACATCTCCCGCTGTGGACCCCTTCCACTCTTGGAAGCCCCTCCCTCCCCGGACTCCTCCCTGCTTAGTCCTTCCCCCCTTGCTGCCTCCTTCAAACACCCTTAGTCCTTCCCCCCTTGCTGCCTCCTTCAAACACCCTTAGTCCTTCCCCTTTTGCTGCCTCCTTCAAACACCCTTAGTCCTTCCCCCCTTGCTGCCTCCTTCAAACACCCTTAGTCCTTCCCCCCTTGCTGCCTCCTTCAAACACCCTTAGTCCTTCCCCCCTTGCTGCCTCCTTCAAACACCCTTAGTCCTTCCCCTTTTGCTGCCTCCTTCAAACACCCTTAGTCCTTCCCCCCTTGCTGCCTCCTTCAAACACCCTTAGTCCTTCCCCCCTTGCTGCCTCCTTCAAACACCCTTAGTCCTTCCCCCCTTGCTGCCTCCTTCAAACACCCTTAGTCCTTCCCCCCTTGCTGCCTCCTTCAAACACCCTTAGTCCTTCCCCCCTTGCTGCCTCCTTCAAACACCCTTAGTCCTTCCCCCCTTGCTGCCTCCTTCAAACACCCTTAGTCCTTCCCCCCTTGCTGCCTCCTTCAAACACCCTTAGTCCTTCCCCCCTTGCTGCCTCCTTCAAACACCCTTAGTCCTTCCCCCCTTGCTGCCTCCTTCAAACACCCTTAGTCCTTCCCCCCTTGCTGCCTCCTTCAAACACCCTTAGTCCTTCCCCCCTTGCTGCCTCCTTCAAACACCCTTAGTCCTTGCCCCCTTGCTGCCTCCTTCAAACACCCTTATTCCTTCCCCCCTTGCTGCCTCCTTCAAACACCCTTAGTCCTTCCCCCCTTGCTGCCTCCTTCAAACACCCTTAGTCCTTCCCCCCTTGCTGCCTCCTTCAAACACCCTTAGTCCTTCCCCCCTTGCTGCCTCCTTCAAACACCCTTAGTCCTTCCCCCCTTGCTGCCTCCTTCAAACACCCTTAGTCCTTCCCCCCTTGCTGCCTCCTTCAAACACCCTTAGTCCTTCCCCCCTTGCTGCCTCCTTCAAACACCCTTAGTCCTTCCCCCCTTGCTGCCTCCTTCAAACACCCTTAGTCCTTCCCCCCTTGCTGCCTCCTTCAAACACCCTTAGTCCTTCCCTCCTTGCTGCCTCCTTCAAACACCCTTAGTCCTTCCCCCCTTGCTGCCTCCTTCAAACACCCTTAGTCCTTCCCCCCTTGCTGCCTCCTTCAAACACCCTTAGTCCTTCCCCCCTTGCTGCCTCCTTCAAACACCCTTAGTCCTTCCCCCCAGCCAACTCTTTTCTCCCAGCCTTACTTCTTTCTCCACCATTAGTCCTTCCCCCTTCCCAACTCCTTACTCCACCCTTAATCCTTCCTCCCTCTGGACTCCCTCTCCTCTCTGCACTCCTTCCTCTTCCCTAACTTCCTCCCCTCTTCACACTCCTACACCTCTCTGAACTCCTTCTGTTACACCTACCTCCCCAGTTGCCTTCTTTTCCCTCGTTACCCCTGTACCCACTACCCCCCTTCCAACCTCTCCCCAACACCGTCATTCCCCCAGAACATCACCCCATCCTGACACCTTCATTCCCCCCCCCCACAACCTTACCCCACCATGACATCTTCTTCCCCCTTCTCCCAGCCTCACCCCATCCTGATACCTCTTCCTCTCCCAGTCAATCCTAGACCTTCCCCACACCCCCGGTACATCTTCCTCTCCCAGACACAACTGGACCTTCTTCCCCAACTCCTCGACCATCATTCATTGTGAGCAGACCCTCAGTGGTGATTTTCCAACTTCAGTGGGCCGCTTCGCAGCAGAGCCATGTCCATGAGAAGCCACCCAGCATGCCATGGACGTTCCTCCAGTGTGCCGCTGCTGTCGGGCTGAAGCATCTCCTGCTCCTCGGATGTCTGTGATGTGAACAAGGCCCGACCCGACTTCTGCGCAACACACTTGTCAAGATGTGCCCTGCACCAGTGTGCTTTCCCTCCCACGTGGATGGATAATCCTGCAAGGTGGGAGTGGGGTGGGGGGATGATTCTGGCGGGCTGGCCTTATGATGACATGCAGTTGTATTACAGTGAGGTTGCCGATCTCCAATGGTGGGGAACGGGACAGGCTGAGCAGACAATTGCAAACTGGTTTCACGAAAACATGAAACTGATTTTTGGCCTCCTTGCCATATTGTCCACTCACGCTGCCATACCGCCCTATGACCCTGATGTGTCTGCACTCATACTGTGTGAAAATTGGTGCTTCCTACTTTCTCCAGCAGCTGCTAAATACACTTTTGAGCTGTTGTCTCACCCTTTTCCAGTCTCCTGCAATGTTATCAGTTGCCTAAATGCTAGAAGTAGGTTCTCACTTATTTATTTCAATTTCTGCTTTACACCATGAGTTATTTGTATTTACTTGTGGCCATAAAAACAAAAAACTGCAGATGCTGGAAATCCAAAACGAAAACAGAATTACCTGGAAAAACACACTTACCTGTAGTCATTATTCACTTCTGTTTCTTTTCCCCTTTCAGCAGCATGAGAGGGTTGTACGATTTTATCGTGTAGCAGGGTATTGAGCAGGAACAGATTCTCCTCCACTGGGTTTATGTCTGATTAGAAACTCAATGGTCATGACTTATCCTCAACGTTGTTCCTGTCCCTAATAATCTGGCTTGTTGGTACAGGAAATTAACTAAGGTGGGAACACACAGTCGGAAAATTTAGTCTTAAGTTCATTATGATTTTAAACAACTTCATATTCAGCAACTCTTAGCTAACTTTAGGGGGAGGTGATGACATAGTGTTATTATCACCAGACTAGTAATCTAGAGACCCAGGGTAATGCTCTGGGGGCCCTGGGTTTGAATCCTGCCATGGCAGATGGTGGAATTTGAATTCAACAAAAACCTGGAATTACAAAGTCTAATGATGACCATGAAACTATTGTTGTAAAAAGTGATCTGGTTCACTAATGTCCTTTAGGGAAGGAAATCTGCTGTCCTTACCTTGTCTGCCCTACATGTGACTCCAGACCCACAGCAATGTGGTTGACTCTTAAATGTAGGCAACAAGGGATGGGCAATAAATGCTGGCCTGGCCAGTGATGTCCCCATCCCATGAATAAACAAAAAAAAAAAAATACTTAAAATTCTAGTCTGGTTCATGACAATGTTGGTGTAATGGAGAATTCCCACTTTTGTCTACCTAAATGGAAATATTGTTATGGAAATCTGACAGTCCAGTTAAAACCAATGGGCAATAAATTCTGACCTTACAAGTGATGCCATATCCCACAAGTGAATTAGAAATAGGCTCCAGGAAGCATTTTAATTTAACTTATGATTGTCACATTGATTAACTCATCATTGTCACGTTGCTGTTTCTGGGACTTTGCTGTGCTCAAATCCCCATCCAGAGTGATTGCGACATCGGATCGGCATCCATTGATTTCAAAGAGGAATTGAGAGTTGCATAAATTCGGGTGGGGCGTAAATCAGGCATCTGACTAGAGCCCATATGACTCCTTGGGAAGGTGAAGTTAAAATCTTGTCTGAAACTTATCTTTTATTCATTTTTGGGATAGGGCATCACTAGCAAGGTCAACGTTTAATGCCCATCCCTAATTGGCCTTGATAGGGTGGTCTTGGTCGATGCCAGGTGGTCTATTCAGTTTCATTCCTTTCTTGAGACTTTGTAGCAGTTTGATTCAACTGAGTGGCTTGCTAGGCCAACTTAGAGGGCATTTAAGGGTCAACAACTTTGCTGTGGGTCTGGAGTCACATGCAGGCCAGACCAGGTAAAGATGGCAGATTACCAATGGTTTCATGCTTCGTGCTGCCCTTGTTCCTCTAGGTTGTTGAGGTCATAGGTCTTGAAGGTGCTGTCGAAGGAGCCTTGGTGAGTTGCTGCAGTGCACCCTATGTACGGAACATGCTACTGCCACTGTGCACCAGTGGTGGAAGGAATGAATACTTAAGGTGGTGGATGGGGTGTCAGTCAAGCAGACTGCTTGACCCTGAATGGTTTCGAGCTGCTTGAGTGTTGTTGGAGCTGCACTTGCCTTGGGAAGTGGAAGGAATGAGCAAAACACCTCTTTTCACTGACTTTAATCAGTCCACATTTTGATCAGGGTAGTGAATAATTAGCTAAAATAAACCCAGATAAATAAATAAAACAAGGGAATTTTGATCAGGGCATAGCTCAGATCTCATGATATCCCTGGCAGGGCTTGCCTAATATGGATTACTTTTGAAGCAACGGATCCGTCTTCATCCGATCTGTACAAGGGAATGTGTAGGAAATAACCGAGTTGCCCTGGATCTGGGAGCTAACACATGCACACGCGCACACAACAAAAATGTTGAAACTCAAAACAGTTTGAAATGTCGAGATGGAAGTTTTCTGAAAGTACTTGGCAGGAAGGGACAACAATATAAGGAAAATATGAAATACAAAGTCATTTTGCAGGTCCACATTGATCCAGATCGCATGAAACTACAGTTTCCACGTAGAGGATGGGGTTTCTGGTTTAGCTATTACTTCTGTGTGGTGTAAAATGGAAAGACAAGCTGGGAGATCCCCCTTTTTATTATATTGCTTATTTCAATGAATATATTCACAGCTGGGTTCTGTTTTCTAATTTCACAGCCTGTGCCCTGGAGTGACTTTTAGTGGCAAAATGAACTCTTTGTTGCCTGTGGGTGTTTATGTCTTGTGAGTTGTCCCCTGCTGAGTTATTATCATTAACATGAAGACGTACCTGAGAAGAGAAGAGCAAAGGGGTTTTTTAAGTTTTTTTTTTGGCAGGCCAGAAACTGAAACTAACAGCCGACAAAGACTCCCACACAAGAAGCCTTGAATCCAAGATTCTGAAACTAATAAGGTTAAGTTATTTACTATTTAAATGCTAGACTAATTAACCCACAGATCATGAAGTTAAATCCCACAATAGCAAACCAAATTGAATAAATCTGGCCAGGAGGAAAAAAAAAGAGCTTGCATTTATATAATGCCTTTCATGACCTCTAGGCATCCAAAAGCCCTTTGCAGCCAGTGGAATACTTCATGAAGTGTAGTTATTGTTGTAATATAGGAAACCAATTTAGGGCACAGCAAGGTCCCACAAGCAACAATGTAATAATGGCCATATGATCTGTTTTATTATTGTTGGTTGAAGGATAAATATTGGCCAAGACACCAAAAAGAATTCCCCTACTCTTCTTCCAATAGTGCCATGGAATCTTTAATGTCCCCTCAGATGGCATATGAGGCCTTGATTTAGCGTCATTTCTGAATTGACAGTGAAGCATTCGCTCAATACCGTACTATAGTATCAGCATGGAGTATTGAGAACTGGGGAATTTCTCCCGATGTTCTGGCTAATAACTATCAATCATCCAATGGCACAAAAAAAATCAGATCATCTTGGAAAGCTTTGCAAATTGTTCACTTTCTTTCGCAGTTCATCAAATACTGAAGCCACCCAGTCCTACATACAATAAGACCTGGACAGCATCCAGGCCAGGGCTGATAAGTGGCAACTAATATTTGTGCCTTTCAAGCACCAGGCAATGGTCATCTCCAATAACAGAGTGGAATCACCTCCATTTGATATTCAATCACATTACCTCCTTCAAATACCCCCCCACTATCAATATCCTGGAGGTCACCATTAACCAGAATCGTGACCGGACTAACCACATAAATACTATGGCTACAAGAGCAGGTCAGAGGCTGGGAATTCTGCGGTGAGTAACCATCTATACACCATCTATAAGGTACAAGATACAAGTGTGATGGAATCCTTTCCATTTGTCTGGATGAGTATAGCTCCGACAACGCTCAAGAAGCTTGACACCATCCAGAACAAAACAGTCCAATTGATGGATATCCCATTCACCACCTAACTAATTTAGCCCCTCCACCACTGGCACACAGTGGCAGCGGTGTGTGTCATCTACAAAATACACTGCCACAGCTCACTAAGCCTAAGGTAACACCTTCCAAAGCCACAGCCTCTAATACAACACCCACATCGCATGAAAAAATAAATTAAGCTACTCACTTAGAACCATAGAACCATAGAACACTACAGCACAGAAAACAGGCCATTCGGCCCTTCTAGTCTGTGCCGAAATATTATTCCCATTGACCTGCACCCAGTCCATAACCCTCCAGACCTCTCCCATCCATGTATCTATCCAATTTATTCTTAAAACTTAAGAGTGAGCCCGCATTTATCATGTCAGATGGTAGCTCATTCCACACTCTCACCAGTCTCTGAGTGAAGAAGTTCCCCCTAAACCTTTCCCCTTTTACCCTAAAGCCATGTCCTCTCGTGTTTATCTCTCCTAATCTAAGTAGAAAGAGCCTACTCACATTTACTCTGTCTATACCCCTCATAATTTTGTAAACTTCTATCAAATCTCCCCTCATTCTTCTACACTCCAGGAATAAAGTCCTAACCTGTTTAATCTTTCCCTGTAACTCAACTCCTTAAGACCCAGCAACATCCTAGTGAATCTTCTCTGCACTCT